>NC_139833.1:15342830-15462830 GCF_963691815.1 Echiichthys vipera
ATCCAGTAAGGCGGCTAAGAGCAGGGACTGTTTGAAGATCCTCTCTTGTTGCAGTGCTTGACTGCTAGTGAAAGATTGTAATACTGCATTTGCTTATCTAAATCCATTTTATCTGAAACAATTCAAGCAAACAACATGAGCAGCAGTGACTCACAAGATTTTCTTTCAACAAACATATCTACATTCAAGCCTGCGTTCTGCTGAAGTGTCCCTGAACAAAACATTGAATCCATACCAGCTTCAGGGTCTTATAGGCTCAAATATAGCTGACCTCCATGTGGACAAAGGCAAATAAAAAATAAAAATTAATATTATTCTCACCAAACTGCAGGCTTTCTGTATGAGGTGTCATTTATGTCAGACATCATTTCCCTCCAAGTCCATGTCCTAACTAATGTGGATGAATCTACATGTGGAAGTTTTGGGTGATTGAAAATGCTGTCTTAGTAAGTATGGAAGGTCAAAAAATAAAAAAAGATGTGCTTTCAGATGTATCCATATTAGTTTGGACATGGCACAATTTATGGGCCTGTCAGCATGATAAACAGGCTGCACTCGTGGTCAAGCAGTTCAAAAGTGACCTCTTGTATTAGGTGAGAATAAAAAGTCCTTCAGCCGAGAGCAGGTGAGTTTAACACATCTCTTCAAGACTGTTAAACATGCTGAGCAACATCTTTCCCTCCTGTCCGTTCTGTTGTAGACGATACCACGCCAGCCAGCACAACAGCTAGCTGCGCTTTGATTTAGCTCCGATCAGAGGAGTACAAAGGATATCACAACTGGGATTTGTCAGGGGTAACTTTTTGTGTCTTCACTTTGATAAAGCAAGGCAGAGTTAAGAAAACACTGGGCGCCTACGAGCGGTGAAAAGCAATCGTCTAGACACACAGCCCCCTTTTTTTCTTCCTCTGCAACAAAATCCTTTTGTGTTTGTTTTGGAGTTTTGTGCTTTGTTGTTTAGCTAGCTTCTCTGGGAAGTGCTGCGGTGGGTCTAGATTAGGATTTTGCTCATTACTACTTTATCATCACTAATAAGTCATTGTGATATGTCTCTCAATCGTGTCTAAATTTCGGTTACCGTATGTATATTAGTGCTTAATCATCATGGGTGAGTCATTCTTCAAACTCTCATTAATACTTCAAAGGTTTTTCGGTGTTAGAGTCAGCATGGATGGAGGACGGGGGAGAAGTTAAAAAAGGTGTGTGCGCATAGGACAGCCCTAATGTAGCCCTTCATTCAAATAGATCTAAACTGATACACGCATTCCGGTTCGTTAGGTGTCCCTTGTCCAAATATCCTCCAATCCTTTAAGATCTTTCTCCCCATTTCCCTTTGGAAATACCTCCCTCTGATGTGTGTGTGTATACTGCTCATCCCCTGAACACCCCCTTTGATGTATATTTCAATGTCGTTGCAGAAAACAGATGAATCGTTGGCTATTCAGCACAAGGTCAATGGGAGTGCAAATGTGCCGGCACTCATGTGTGTGTATGTGGATGTGACTCTGCATTTGCACCCCTCATGTTTTTATTGACTCCGCAGGGAGCTGAACAGTGTTTATGTAAATGAGGTGGCATTTAAACATATGCCCTGAACAATTATCTTGAAACAAGTATTTAGCTGCACAAAAACACAACCACGTTCATAGCAAGTCAAGTACTAAGCTACAAATATTACGCCATCATGAGGGGACAGAGGTGAGATGAGCCAACTGGCACGCCATTTGGCGCACCAGTTTGCTCAGGAGTGTAAACACGACACCCAGGAATCTCTGTGCGCTGTTAATTATTAGCATAATAATAATACAGGCTCAGTATCAAAGAACTCCCAGAGGACAATCAAGCTGTTAATAGTATCTTGACATCTATTAAGTTCGACAAATCTCAGAAAGACAGAGATCAGTTAGATGTGAGTTTAAATTGGACACATCATGCTCATTTTCCAGTTCATACATTTTTGCATGCTTTAATGTTAAAAAAACAAGATTATTTTTCTCATACTGTCTGTCTGAATATACCATTCCCACTCTGTATGTTACCCAAAGTCCTGACTGCTTATTTAACACACACACACACACACACACACACACACGCACACACATAAGCACACACACACGCGCACGCACACACACACACACACACACACACACACACACACACACACACACACACACACACACACACACACACACACACACACACACACACACACACACACACAGCAACTCAGCCATCAGCCCTCGTGGAGCAGTTTGAGAATGAGCAGGTGAGTGCTGCTGAATACTAAAGTCCTGTATGACTGGACCATTCCTGCTGACCACTGCAAAGTGCTTTCAGTGATCACCACTAATGTCTTCCATCACAGTTTACATTCAGCACTCAGGAAAGAGTGTGTGCACAACTGTGTGTTGTGGAGAAAGATGGATAATTGGGACGGATGGGTGAGATAGGATGACGAGAAAGAGGAGGGTAGAGGGAGAGAGTCAGACAGTTGGCATCGATTTTAACACTCTCTCAAGCCTTTATTGACATTTCATTTAGCTAATGAATTCATTAGTGCTTCATAGCATAATAACTCCTACTTGATAACCAGGCTGGTTCCCAGGAGAATGTCTTTATTCCCTCATCGCCTCAGTATTTTCTGGCTTTTCCAAACACATTTTCAGCTTTCTTTAATTTTTGTGTCTTTGTCTTTAACCTATAGTTTTCCTCCCTGTTTGTTTGCTCTGCATTGTGTAACTTGTAAATGAACCCATTGTATGAGGGGACATAACCTGCCAGTCTCTCAAGAGCAGTGCAGCGCAACCTCAGGAGTGATGGAGTAAAAGAGGGAGGTGCAAGACATTCAAGCACATTCATTTCTGGCTACGTATAGGTGTCTTTGTTCTGCTAGAGTGTGCTCGCTGGCTTTGTAGCGCTTGTTCACCTCTGAGATGGAGATGAACTTTATTCAATTTTCTGACAACTGACTCGCTCTCTATCTGTGTGTCTTTGACCTGCTGCTTACTTGAAACACAAGCATGTACACGCACACAAGCGTGCACACAACCCTGACTTGCATGAATTGAACACCCATTTAAAATGTTTCATCAATCGCATAAAGGATGATGCTTAAAACTTGACTTGACTTCTGTTTGCACACGTTAGGACTAAAAGTTCTGTCAGATTTAAGATGCCGGTTTATGAATTGGAAAGTATTTAATTGTGTTTGGGTCTGATGCCTGAGAGGTAAAAATCTTCTGCATGTATGTCCGTGGTGCAGAGCTGACTTGTGTGAGCACTGTGTGGGTGTGTGTGAGCACATTTGGAGGGTATAGTGTGGGCAGAGAATGTTTGGTAATAGTTTGTCTGCTTTCTGTTGATTTAAAGGTACTATATTATGCTCATTTTCAGGTTCAAACTTGTATTTTGGGTTTGAAGAGCATGCTCACATGCTATGTAATATATGTATATATATATATATATATATATATATATATATATATATATATATATATATAAAGTATATATATTCCCTCTGAAACGCTCTGTTTTAGCGCATGTCTGTTTAAGTCCCCCTCCCGAAAAGGCCTAGTATGCTCTGAATGGTCAGCATTTCAGGTCTACCGCATCTTCACTCTCTGTTTCTCTGCTCCATCATTGCAGCTCGGGAATGAGTGTAATATCACTGCGGCGGCACTTTGTACCTACTGTATATATGGTATAGTTGTACAGAAGCCCTAACGGCTCATTAAAAGGCACCGTTTCTGTTTCTACAGGCTGTGTGCATTTCCCTGGATTGGTATTTTGATTGTTTTGATACAGTATTTATATAGCACCTTTATATGGCACCCACCCCTGCTTTATAATAAAAAAAGACAAGGAAATCTCTAGACTTTAAACATTTTCATGATGAGCTTTGAAAACATCTGTAAAGTGCACATTCACAATATGTCGTGAGTGACGCAGAAGTTATCACACATGAGTACATGCATGCACACAGACACAAGCAGACACAACAGATGGCCAGCCTCTCATTTTGTATATTACCTTGGGACAGATGTTTGTCTGTGTGGTCATTAGTGATCGCTGCATCAGATAATTACCTGGAGACATACCAGCACATAAACACACACACTCACATACACTTAGTGAGTGTTTGATAATTACAGGATGTTTGATGAACCATCTGGAACACCAGCACAGGTACTGTAGAAGGCACGCGCAAAACAAAATCATACGCACAAAAAAACTCAAATCATAATTTGGTTAGATCAAAAGATTATCATTGAAAATGTGTATGGCAAGACGACAGGTGAGAGATAAAGAGATGAAAGTGTTTCTGTTTCGTAGTCATTAGGATGGCATGTCTCATTCAGGGTTTAGTATTACCCTCTTTTATTCCCCTTGACTCTGCATCCTCTGTCTGTCTCTGCCTTTTTTTCTTTTTTAAAAACTATCATTTGCCACTGCCTGTCTGTCTTTTTCTCAATCCATTTCTCTAGGCGATACCTTTGCTCTCATTCTTTCTCCCTGACACTCCTTTTATCTCCCCTTCCTATTGCTTTTCGTCTCATCTCTGCAGCCCATTCATTTTTTAGCAGGTCAATGGTTCAACTGTTTAGGCCTTTAAATCGGTGTGTGTGTGTTTGTGTGTGTGTGTGTGTGTGAGCGTGTGCGTGTGCGTGAGTGTGCGTGTGCGTGTGTGTGTGCGTGTGTGTGTGTGTGTGTGTGTGTGTGTGTGTGTGTGTGTGTGTGTGTGTGTGTGTGTGTGTGTGTGTGTGTGTGTGTGTGGTGCGTGGGTGCGTGGGTATGTGGGTGCGTGCGTGTGTGTGCAATATGCCTACATGGGAGTTTGTGTGTGTAGGTGAAGCGAAAGATATTGCAGTGGCAATATTGCTGAAGAATCCTTGAAGGAATGAAAGAAAAAAGGGGCATGCTTTATTAGCTGGTCAGTATTTCTGTTCTTCAATAGCTTCCATTTTTCTTTCTGACTCTGCTTCTTATTATATTGCTCTGCCTGGATTCATGCTTTCATGTACCTGAGCAGATGTTGTGATGCAATTATAGCTCCATTAACTCAGCGTGCATATGGACCTGCATGCACATGTGGGGGTGCAGGTCACACATATTTGCACCTGTGCGCTTGAATGCCTGCACTTCTCCACCACTGACACACAGGGCTGGGGTTAAGAGCAGCTCAGACAAATTAATTATCTCTTCTCTGGGGGGAGAGGACTCACTGAAAGAGAGACTGTGAACCAGCACCTCATGTTCGAGTAGAAGCCCAAGAATTACTCCCATTCTAGCAGAGACTGAGGGGGCCTTCTTTTGCATGAAGGGACTTATTTTATCCTCAGCTTGATATTCAGATCATTTTTTTTTTCACTTTTCATGTGCATGAGGCCAATTTATAAAAATAACTGCAACTGAAAGAAGACGAGGAGGCACGTTGAATTTATAGATCAAAGTGGCAGAGGAATTTTAATGCATATGAACGAGTTTCACTTCCCTGAAATCATTGACATAAGATCAAGGCTTTCATGTTTTTCGTTACTGTGCCTGCCACAGAATAGGCTGCTCTGGTGCATAGTGCGCTGCTGAGAACCCTGATACACTCAAACAGGCCAATTTAAGTCGTAGCCTGAAATTAGGCTAACTGAGAGATAATCATTTGATAACATGTGTGTACATTGGCAATTCGTAGTTGAAAAAGTAATTGTCTGCTATCTAGAAAAATAGGGATTTATTTTTATTGACGAGAGGGCACTCAACGTTAAAATAAATCTGTTACTTCAGTACATTTATGAACTTTTAGAAGCTCATTCAGTCAATACTTTGATATGATAGAAAATGATTGCAAGCTATTTTGTCAGTGGGGCATTGTTGAGGTGAGGCATGCATGTTTTTTTATGCCTCAGCCACAGCCTCTTACCCCTGACCTGTTCCCCTTTACCCTCTGACCCCTGACTGACAGATAGCCCCGGGGGAAAATAAGTGATGGGAAAGGTCAATGTTGGGGTCAAGGATTCAGAGAGATGAAAAGGGTATAATTGAACTTGTATGTGCACACACATCATACAGTAGAATGCCCTTGTGCATACACAGATACAGGAAGGTAGACATAAAAACAGCAAGAGCACAAGCGGGGATAAGTGCATGTAGTATTATAATAACATTGTGTGTGCTCTCATGTGTTCATTCTAGTGTAATCTCATGTTTATTTATCAAAGCAGATAAGACCGAGGACATTCTGATAGCAAGGGGTCAGTCATGCAGCATCCACCAGCAGCGCAAGCCATCATGCAGACACCAATAATTCATGCCGTTTGCTCCAACCAGCCTTCACATCAGTCGTGATGCAGAGAACAACCCACTGCAATTATCCTGAGCAGCAGCATTCCTGTGTTTAGCAGATTGGAGATGCCAGGCGCTCAGCTTAGCGCTGTGCAGAAATGTCCTGGCTGCTAGCTGTCAGGATGGAAGGATCACAGTGGTCTGCAAGCAGCCTCCGGCTACCAGCCACCAGGCCTTGGCTTCCTCCTTTACATGGGCAGGGTGCCTGTTTCCTCTGTCTGTCTGTTTGTGTATGTATGTTCAGAGGGATTGTGTTGTGTTGTGCATGAGTCTGCTATGGGGCCTTCTTAACCTTGCTGTGAGGTATATTCTTACCCTGTGGTACGGGATTAGTCACAACACTGAATGGGAAGACATGGAAACAGCAGCATGAGAGGAGAGGAGAGGAGAGGAGAGGAGAGGAGAGGAGAGGAGATGAGAGGAGAGGAGAGAGAGGTTTTGGTTTTCAAAATCCTTTTATTGCACTATTTCAGGGATACACCAGGTGATTTTCACCTCAAACACAATGAAATACAACCATTAAAACCATTACAACCATCAATTAACATATATTAAAAATTAATGATCAGCTCCCCATCCCTCCTCACAGAGCACAGCACCTCCCCAAAAGCCCACATGTGGCTAAAAGCCTGCATATTGTCCATCATTGTATAATAGCTTTCACCAATCCTGCCAGAATAGGCACTGGCTCCACACAACCAGTTCCTACGTGTCAGCCAGATGGCCAACTTAGCAGCACCAGACAAAAGGTTTAGAAGGAGGTGCACAGCCTTCTTCTGAACAGTGTACTTAGGATCAAAAAAAAATCAGGCAAAAGAAAACTCCTCCCCAAAACCCTCCAACCAACTTTTTAAAAGCTGAGACAAGGCTGACAGACGAGGACATTCAACAAACAAATGTTCCAATATCTCAGCTTGAGAGCAGAAAACACATCCCTTCTCTAGCTCCAGATCACGGTGCGCTCTGTACCTGTTTGTAGAAACCCTCCACTGGAGGTCAGCTGTCCGCTTTTCAATGGGCACCTTGTACAGGCAATGCTAACTGCCTTTCAGGGAAGAGTCTGGACCAAAGAACTCAGTCCACCTTTACTCCTTCCAAGGAGACAAGGTTCAACAACTTCACAAGAAGTTGATAAATTTCTGTCTTTCCTGCATCCTGAAACTTCTCGAGGCGAGGGATGTTAAAAAAAAGCAGCTCCTCCTTCCTGCCAGCAGCTGGTGAGATGGACAGCGCAGGGAAACTGTAGTTGCCGTCCTCAATCCACTCCACACAGAAGGTGGCATCCTCAACAAAAGCCCTCAGGGATTGTGGCAGGGCGGCACGAACCTTATCCACCACTTTGGTGAGCAGCCTGATAGAGGAGATGTTGCAGTGGGCTCTAGTGTCATCCACAGACGATGTTCTCATCAAATGGCCCACCTTTGTAAAACCAGCTTCCCTCAGACTGTTTCGCAGGCTGGCAGACTCGAGCATTTTTGGTCTTAGGAGGTTATTGAAGAACAGTGGTTCCACAAAAACCCACATTCCTGGAACTCGGAAGGAACTTGCAGTGTTTACCACCTGCCAAGCCTGCAAGACTGAGGAGTAAAAAGGTGTTAGTGCAGTAAGTTCCAGCCAACCTGGGCCACAGGCATAAAGAAGTTTTTTTTGCTGTTTTCAGTCTAAGATCAGCAATCTTCGCCTGGATATTCACAAGTCCCTTCAGCTAGGACTGCTGCCCGGACCCAATGCCGACCGGACCAGAAAAAATCCATAATATCCCTTTGGATGTCCTCGATCAGACCTCTAGGTGGCGTCAAAGCAGAAAGTCTGGGCGAAAGGGTTGACGCGACCAAGTTATTAGTAACCGGAACTCTTCTTCTATAGGCCAGCTGGGGTAGCAACCATTTCCACTTAGTTAACCGAGTGCAAACCTTTTCCATCACTCCCTCCCAGTTCTTGCCCAATTTACTCTTCTTACCCTCTCATACAAAGAAAGGGTTTTCTGTAAAAACTAAACATCTTCTTGATTGACATCATCAGCATATGCAGATACAACAAAAGAATGATCAAGATCAATAGGCCCTAACAGTGATAGACCCCTTAGCCGACCCCTTAGACTGCACAGTAAGGGCTTAATGGCCAGGCTATATAATTGTGCTGACAGAGGACAACCCTGTCTTATTCCCTTTCTGCACCGCAATTGGCCGACACAGCCCAGCTCCCATTTTCACAATACATTGTGCACCACTATACAGCAAACTAACCCTGACTATAAGTGATCCACCCTGTCGAACGCTTTCTCCTGATCCAAGGAGACTACCCTGGCGTCAACATTGTGTGATCTACATATGTCGATGACATCACGCATAAAAAAAGACATTATCTATAATAGATCTTTCAGGAATGCAGTAAGTCTGTTCCGGCTGCATGATAAGCTCCAGTATGTTATTAAGCCTGTTGGTTAAGGCTCTGGAAAGCACTTTATAATCCATACAAAGGAGAGCAACTGGCCTCCAGTTCTTTAGGAGGGCCGGGTCTCCTTTTTTTGGCAACAGCGAGAGCACGGCTCGCAGACAGGACACCGGGAGAGATCCTGTTCTAAAACATTCTAAAAACACCGCATGCAGGTCAGGCCCAACGATGTTCCAGAAACGGCGGAAGAAATCAGCAGAAAGGCCGTCAATTCCAGGCGCCTTCCCCGACGTCATCTGGTTCATTGCAGTTGTGAGCTCCTCCAGTGACAGCAAACGGTCCAAGGTGAATTTCTCCCCCGGGCTCAGCTGCGGGAGACCTCCCAGAAGCTCCTCACGACACTCCAAACTGCAGTCCTCTGCAGCAAAGAGATCGGTGTAGAAGCTGACCGCATGACTCCTCATCTCATCAGGGTTGGTGGTTGTTCTCCCTCCCGGAAGCCTGAGACAGGCCATCTGCTTCCTCCACGCAGTAGATCTCTCCAAGTCAGAGCTAAGGTGATAGATTATAATAGCAGCAGGAAGCGTCATGCAGGACCATGGCAGCAGGCACCACCACGATCAGCAGAGACCTGGGAGACGACAAAGCACAAACAACTCCGGGGAAGAAGTTGAATTATTAAAATGCATTGATGAGACATGAATGATACAAACAGAGAGGAGAGAAGCTCAGAGTATCAGAGAAAAGTATTTTCCCCCGGCAGACTAGGCATATAGCAGCATCACTAAGCAGAACAAAATCAGCTTAAAAATAACAACATAGCTAAAGGCTCGTAAGCCCTAGCTGTAAGCTTTATCAAAGAGGAAAGTTTTAAGTGTACTCTTAAATATGGGGATAGTGTCAGCTTTCCGAATAACACTTGGGAGTTGGTTCCACAGGAGAGGAGCTTGGTAGCTGAAGGCTCTGCCTCCCATTCTAATTTTGGAGACTCTAGGAACGTCAAGTAGCCCTGCATTCTCAGAGCGCAGCGATCTAGTCGGGTAATACGGTACTATGAGCTCTTTAAGATACGACGGAGCCTGACCAATAAGAGCTTTGTAGGTAAGAAGAAGGATTTTCAATTCTATTCTAGACTTCTGCATCTTTCTGAGACACATTGGGCCTCATTTATCAATCTTGCGTGAAAACGGGCGCAGATCTGAGCGCAAGATTGGTCGTATGACAGGACCCACGTGTGATTTATGAAACATTCGATCGTCTTTAACATGTTACGCCCCTAAATATTTGTGTTTCGGAGGCCTCGCCCACTGAGGTGGAGAGAAGGAACGCAGGTCAGAAAAGAAACTTTTCCGACACACAGATCGGCATCCTGACATCCGAGATGGAGCAAAATAAAGATGTGCTTTTTGTCAGTCTTAAGAGTGGAATATTTGGGCCCATAAAAACGCTGTATGAAAAAGAATAACGGAGGCAGTCAACCGGAAGCAGCGCTCCACTGTGACCCGAGTGCGCCTGTGAGAACTGTTGGACAGGTGTTGTGCCGTTTTCAGCACCCCTGCCGTGAAATGCCCCCCCTCGCATTATAGCTGATATTCTGGATCAGAAGGCTGTTATTTCCACCTATAGGAGTAGTTTATATACAGGTAACCCAATTAAAAGCCCACACCTTTGAACATATGAATTGCAAACGCTGTGTGTGTTCCTAATTTTCGCAATATTATGCAGGTGAAAATATGCACTCCTTGTCAAACTGATCATGCGGGGCAATGCGCACTCCCTGCCGGATCGATTGAGGAGACGTCTCTAGACGCCATTCCTCAAGAGAACACCCCCTACAGCCGCTGAAAGTCCGGACATGCTCGAAAAAACTTACCTGATCATGCACAAAGGGACAGGAGGAAGTAAACAGCCACAATCCAACAGAAAGAGACAGAAAACCATTCAAATCTCCGTGCTAATTGTGCATCCACCACCACCACCACCACTCACACTCAGGCTCACCGGAAACAGAGGAGAGGAGGGGAGAGGAGAGGAAACCCCACAAAGATGAATAGAAACGTGTGGGTGGATTGTGTGAGTGCATGTGTGCCTGCATGCCATTGGTAGTCAATTTCCCTAAGATTCTCCACTTTTACTCTGCCGTAAAACCCAGAGGCAACAAGTAAACACAAACTCTGTAAGATCTCCTTCTCTCTGCCTCTTTTTGTTTCTCTCTCTGTCACTCCTCCTGTTTGACTCTCTTCTCTCCATATCTGTGTGTCTGTTTGGATTACATTATGCAAAACATGTCTGTTGTCTTGTAAAAGGAAACAAATACAATGTGAGGTCCGGAGGAAATGGAAAATATTGCCTTTCATTTCGGAGTGTGCAGGTTTTGCTGCTGCAGTGTTCTTGTCGTGAATAGCACATGCCCCATTCTCTTCTGTATTCTCAGCTTGAGTTAACTTGTGTCTCCCAGGTACGACAGAGATGTGTGTTTTTGGAAAAGCTTTGGGGAAAAAAGCCATACACCTTGCAGAGGGAGCCAAAATCTATGAACGTTGTGTGTGCTGCTGTTGCTGTGGCTGTGGGTGTGTGTTTGTGTTTATGTGAGAGCGTGTGAAAAAAAGCAGTGTGTGATTAATGTAAATGAGTGTCATCGGACAAGGAGAAAGCAGAATTCCCAGGCCAGATGAGTGGCTTAATGATTCATCAGCCTGGCTGAGGCAGGCATCAATAATGGATGACAGAGTGGGTCATGCAGGATTGCTCGCCCCCTGATTAAAGTGCTCCACAGCTAAACGCCTCACTTCCTCCCTCTTCTTACCCTGCCTTCCTTCTGTAAGGAGGATAAATACAGAAATGGTGCTGCACACACCCCCCGCACACACACACACACACACACACTCGCACACATGGTCACGCACACTTCTTCTTCAAGATCTCCCTGATCAGCCTTATGTCATCTCACCTCTCACATGCTTAATAAGCTCTCATCCCTTCTTCATCTCCCCACTCTGCTTCTCTGGTCTTAATCCAATAAAGAGGGAGAGAAAGAGGGAGAACAAGGCAGTGAGAGAGGGGGGAAGAAGATGGAAAGCGTGGGAGAAAAGAAGAGAAAGCCACAAATGAACGCTTTATAATTTGTCTGTACAGAAATGGAACCTTTCTCTCTGGAGATAAGACAGCAACATAAATGTTCTTTCTCTCCCTTCCACACATGGAGCGGGGGGAGTCATTTTCTCTCTCTCTGTCTTTAAGCTGTATGTGGGTGTTGGTGTGACAGGACAAATCTCTGTCTATTAGAAGACATAAACCTATAAACCCGAGCTACACAGCCATACGTACATACTAATGCAGCCTTACAGAGGGCTGGATAGAAGTTGGGAATGATAGCAAGAAGGAAGGAGACGTGAAGAGCAGAAAGATGGAAGGAGGCAGAGCAGGATGTGGAGAGCTGAGAAAGCCCTGGCGAGATTTCAATCCCCGGCCAGAACAGGGTCTTAACTGCTACACAATCTCTGAGTACAGCGAAACCAGCTTTAACAAAGTCCGACTGACGTGCACCACAAAGTTCAGTGAGTTTGTGTGTGTATCCCCTGTATGAGTATGATGATGTTGTACCGAGCAGCTCACTCCAGCCTCTTGGTTCGTAGTGTTAGACATCCATACACTCATACACTAATGTAACAGAAAAAGCATCACTCAGTTTTACCACACACACGTAATGTTTCCCTCTGTTAGCACAAATCAACCACACAGATTGAACATGCGCACACAAGCAAATGCTCACCGGTGCTTCAAAGGAAACTGCAATCATAAATGCTTGAAAGACAGCAATCATTTCTCAATTCAGCGCAGCAAACCCATCGCTCTCCCTCGGTCGTCCTCGCTCCCCCCTCATCTCTAACTTTCTGAGTCGGTGAGATTTAGCGAGCGCAGCGTGTAATCTGCGATCGCATTAATCCTGTTCTTTAAATCTGTCACTTCCCCAGACTGATTACCTTCATCTTCTTAATTTATCTTTCACTGTAATCTGTATCATCACACTCTGAGATTACAGCCCCATCTTGATCACACACACAGACAGAGCTGCAATCCTCTTTGATGCAGTCAATCAGCTGCCATTATGCACATTATGTGTGTTTGGCGTGTGTGTATGTGTGTGTGTGTGTGTGTACGTGTGTGTGCGTGCGTGTGCGTGCGTGCGTGCGTGCGTGCGTGCGTGTGTGTGTGTGTGCGTGCGTGTGTGTGTGCGTGCGTGTGTGCGTGCGTGTGTGTGTGTGTGTGTGTGTGTGCGTGCTAAACTAAAAACTCTAAAACTATATATCAATTTATCCATGCAGGGTTTTCAATTGTTTCCACAATTTAAATGTGTATGGTCCATATAATTCCATTTTTTCTGCCAGCTGGGAGAGGAAAGCATTTAATACCGGAGATGACATTTAGCAAGCAAGGAGAGATGCCCAGAAGGAAGGACAAATACATGACAAGCACTTTTAATACATGAAAGAGGCAAACTGATATCAGAGAGGAACTGAGAGAAAGAACAAAAATATTATTCAGGATTAAAAAAAAACCTGAAATAAATTGAGTGAGAGGGGAGGGTGAAAGAATAAGAAAGGATCAAATCTCACCAATCTAGCCCTTCAAGGCTCTTCTTATGTCATTTTCACCCCTGATAGCAGCTGTGCGGGTATCAAATAGAAAAAGAAGAAGTAAAATAGACTGCATTCAAATACTTCACATACTTCAGTATATACTGATGATATATGTAGAAATATCAAAGACTAAGTGTAAAGTTCACCTCTCTATCATTTCTATCTACGTCTACTGTCCACTGCCTCCCTTTAATTGGTTTATGATGTTATCCTGAATGTGCTCTGAGAGAAAGAGAAAGAAAAAAGGAAACGCTTGCCTTTTAGAGAAACAAATGCATGTCCCTGAAGAGCCCAGTGAGTGAGTGGTAGGATCATAAAAATGCATTAAAAGACACAGCGGAGACCACAGTTTGTAGAACAGCATGATATTTTAGGAATTTGAATGCACGCTTTCATGCATTTGTGCTCTGGCCTTAATCCCATCCAACAAAAATGTTATAAAATAAAACAGCTGGAAAAAAAATGATGGGTCATGTTTGTTCAAGTGGAGCAAAGTGTCTTAAGGTGTCCTCTGCTGTGTGTGTGTGTGTGTGTGTGTGTGTGTGTGTGTGTGTGTGTGTGTGTGTGTGTGTGTGTGTGTGTGTGTGTGTGTGTGTGTGTGTGTGTGTGTGTGTGTGTGTGTGTGTGTGTGTGTGTGTGTGTGTGTCTAAAAGCTACACTCTGCCCCGGTGAATCAGTTTAACTTGTCCTGCACGAGCCAGAGGCAGAGCTCACATGGTGTTCAGGATGACACAAATGGAGAGAGATTGAGGGAGGAGGGGGGTGTTGGGAGGTGAGCAGATTTTTTTAATGTAGCATAGAGTAGGATTGATCAATGATACAGCGCATGAATAACCCTGTGAAAACAGCAAGAGCGCAGTTGAATAAGGAGGAGATAGAGAGAGATAGAGTGAATTAATGAAAGCAGGGAGTGTGGACAGATCAGACGCGAGGCTCTTTGGCCTTGCATTGTGATGGACAGAGAATTAAATTGTGATCGCCCGCTGAGTGATCGTTTGGTCGGGCCTTGTAACTAATCTTCATAGATTTACGACTCAAACAGAAGACCGGTGAAATTTGTTCATGCCACAAGCTTCCTGCTATTGCCCCAGACAAAAGCAGTACAGTCATTTTGAGGCTTTTGAACACCCTTCTTATCTATGTGGATGTGATATTTCAAAAGTGGAGTCTCTGTAGCGTTCCCTTTTTATCGGTAAATTTAGCACTTCATATCTATCAACGGTATTGTCTACAGATGTGTTTAAAGCAGCTTTATTTTTTAACAGTAACTGTAACACAGTACTGTTAAGTGTGGAGGCAGCACTTACTGTGCAGCCAGTAATTATTTAAGGCAATAATATCTTTTCTGTTTGTTTTGCGCTTTTTTTTCCTTGTAACATATTCACTTCAAGGTTAAATTGCTGACGTTCTCCTTTCAGTGTCTCTGGGTGTGTTTATATTCATATTTAGTGCACAATGTAAAACACGCAGAGTACCAGAAGACAATTATCCTAAACATACAGACAATCCAACAGAGAGAGTGAACGTCTCTACTCTAACCAAATCAGTCACTTTATCTCAATCTAACAGAACATCTGTTTGATTTCTGCACAAACAGGCCTGACAGAGCATTACCAGGGAGGCTAAAGTCTCTGCCGATGTCACTTCAAGCAGTCACTGACTGCAAAGGATTTGTGAACAGTACATCTCGTTAATTGTAATTGCACAGTTACTTTTGGTCCCCTAAAATTGGAGTTACAGAGTTACCATTCCTGTACATTTCATCTGATTTTGATCTCAATAGCCATAAATTAAAGAAGCACCCAACTGATTTGACACCTAAAGTTAAGAACAAGACACAATGCTGCACGTTGTTTTGAGCCGAGCTTTTGTCGGACACCTAGTTTCTATTTATTCCTGCCGCGCACTTTGTAGGCACCGCGAAGGTCGAAAAACAGCTTATTTCTAAAGTTGAAATGAGGAGTTATCTACATGACACCTGCTCGTTTTACTACAAGATCTGAATAAATGTGTTTCTGAGTCAATGTATGTGTGTGTCAGGACAGTAGCCTCTGTGAAGTGATGCTAAAGGGTCCTTGTTAAACACATTGGCAGTCCGCTGGTGTACAGGAATTGTACCTGTTTTTCAGGGGCATATTTTACAGCTTGTTCCACACATTTGTGGACAAGTGTGGACAGAGTGCGGAAATGCGACGCGATAGTGTGCCACTCACGTGTTGTTAGGACACATTTTTAGGAAACCCTGAAGATGTCATCGAGGTTATTCCTCTTGAGACTTAAATCTTATAACAGACGTTGACCTAACTTGACTTATAACAGACATGTGTTGCAAATTAGGGGCATAGAATTTAAACCGTGGGAATTTACCAGGTAGGAAGAATCTAACCGAAGATGCTAATAAGCGGAATCATGGTAAATGTAGAAGTCTGGATATCTCAGCCTTTTCTTTACTAATTAACAAAGTCTGTTTCTTTCTTCAATTTTATGGAAGTGTAATACTAAAAATGCTATAAAATTGGAAGTTTTTTCCTAATCAATACCTATACTTTCCTGGTAACACCTCAGGGTTGGACTAATCAGGGGACAATCATTGCCATAAGGTTCTTATGCAATGGCAACATTGTATATGGCTCCCGTAAAGAGGTCAAACATTAGACAAGATAGATACGTCCACTATATGTCCACTCAGCTTATAGAACCCTTTGGCTCAGCTATGAGCTAGAAAGCCAGCGTTGCCTGCAAGATTCAAAGTCAATATTACTGCATGCAGTACATTTAATTTGACAGTATGTCTCACAACAAAACAAGCAAGCTATCCGGCCATGTTATTGTCCCTAAATCAATATCAAGATTTTCACAAACAAGTGATACGCCATGAATACTGCCGGCTGCAGCCTGAAGCAGCCATTTGAACAGCGAAGAGGATGTGAGATGATCGCTTATGTGATAAGAATCAGTAAGTTGAGAGATGGGTAGTGGAACTTCTTGCAGCTTGTGTTCCAGTCTAGTGTTCAGAGGATTAGGCACTGAAGGACTACCCTCAGTGTTGTAAACAAGATGTTAGCTTGTTAACATGTTCAATTAATTGTAAACTGAAGATCATTAATTTAGAACAGTGAACACAGTGGACACTTTCACTGGAACTACTCAGCAGTGTCCTATATCACCTCTTAATGGTCATCCTGAAGCCAATTTGAATTGAGTATTCACCCAAATATATGGTATATATTCTCTCACAGTTTTAAAGTGGAAAATCAGATCAAACATAAGCAAAACTCCAGTTATGAAGGACAAAAACTCTAAGTTTAACAATGAAATCCAGGCAGAAGTAAGCTTCATTTCAGCAAGACAACAAAGGGCACAGGCCAAATTAGCAAATATAATCTCTTCATCATTTATTCGTTCAGTTTGTTTGCCTTGCATGCTGCTCATTTTGAAAGGTCAGAGGGAGAACATTGGATATATTTTGAGGAAGACTGAAAGAAAAAGAAGAGATAAACACTGGTGACTCACGGTGTAGAGGCCAGTGCTTAAGATAGTGTACAGTTTAAACAGAAACATGAGTCATGACGACACACCTGACACTGGATCATCGGAATACAATTATTTCCGTCTGTGTGGTAGTAATCTTGTAGTGTGATCTTTTCTTTTTTTTTAGCCTGTCTACTGTCTCCTTCAATGAGTTGGTTTCTGGCAGTGTGCGAGATGATGTAGCTCAGTGTTACCAACACATCTGTCCTTTTGGCTGTAAGAAAACTCTGATTGTATGTTCAACACATCTGCGGTTTTGGCTATGGTTTCTCTATGTGCTTGTTTTGGCCACACTTCTAACTGGCTTTAATGATCTGAAGCAAATAAAGATGCACAAACGCATGCACAAACACTTTCAGATGGTTTCACATAGACAAAAACACAGGCTGGGGCGTAGGTGCAGATACATAGATGCACATCCAATGAATAAATGGGTGGGTACCAGCCACAGAGGCATGTTAAAGGCAGTCAAGGGAGACACATTAGGGCTGCAAATATCAGCTCATTAACACTCAGCTATCCTTTTTGGCAGTCTGCATTTGTGCCCGTGTTTGTGTCTGCCACCGAGATCTACAGGTCATTACAGTAACAAGCAACTTAGCCCTCAGGTTAGCCGTCATTAGCTACAGAAGAATGGCCAGAAATCAACACGGCACTGCCAGGCTCTCACACTGCCAGGCTCTCTCCACTTGTGCATGTGTGAATGCATGTGTGTCTGACAGAGATAATAACAGGCAGAGAAGGAAACAGAGAGGCAGATACATGTAAATAGACCAACTAGACAAACAGATTTTCAGAATTATTTTTTTGATCGCAAATGGAATTGATTCTGTTCATTACAGTGGCCAAGTTATGGTGATAATTATAGCTGAAGATAATTAAAGACTTAATTGGGCTTGATAAACCGTTATGAATTGTTTATTGAATTGTTCTCACAAGGCACACTAGCAATAAGAAGTTCTTAGGATTCATGTCTCCTATTCACAGTTTTTCCCCTTGTCCCTCTCCTCTCCCCTCCTCTCCCCTCCTCTCCTCTCCTCTCCTCTCCTCTCCTCTCCTCTCCTCTCCAACTGTTTTTTGCTACACGGCAACACTACACTATTGATGATACACTTTGATCCATCGTTTATTTTTTGCCATTAAACATAAAATGCTCGGAAAAAGTCAAGGCAAGCAGTCTCATGATCATAAAACATAATATGCAGCAAAGATAGACAGTATTTATTAGAGTTGTTTCAGACATAAACAGACGACCCTGAAAGTACTTTAGAGGGTTCATAAAGAGACATAATACTAATTAGCAACCTTTTATAGCCTGTCTGTATCAGCTCAGCAAATGCATTTAGAGAAACAATGGTGTCCTCAAAGTAAGCCATATTCATGAAGATTGTAGTTCTCTTCGGTTAATATATTTGAACAGAGAGAATCTGTTACAACTTGTTATGTTGCTACTGTTGTCTCTCTCTCTCTGTCTCTCTTTCTCTCTCTCTTTGGGTTTATAATGCATGCTGTGTTATATTTTATTATGTGTTGTTTCGATATGTTTTCAATTTCATACTGAACCGAGATTTTCAATTAAAATTCGTGTTGCCATGGTGTTAACAGTTATCACATCTGACCAGTGTCCGAGCCAATGCATGGAATAAGTCCGAGGACGCACAAATTCACGCTCTCCTGCAAATGGTATTCAAGTGCTGGCCATTTGCACCTGTGCACATCTAGTCATAGTCACTTATCCACAAACTGTTGAAAGCATAAAGCAAGAGAGACACACAGGGAAAGATTGACAATAAATGATTTTATTATTTTTCTCCTACAGTTACATCCCATTTATTTAAGTTGATCTCTCTTTGCATTATCTCCCATTCAAACATTCCCAGAAATACATCAAATTATGGAAGCAACATGGTCTCATGCTATTGTGTCAGAGTGACTGTACTGTAATCTGTCTGTCTCCTCATACACTCTCTAGGATGAGTCCAGTCATCCATGAAAAATCCATGGAAAAATGACCATTAAGACGAGTAAAACAATTTACTGCAAGTAGGCTACAATAGTTGTCTGTACACTATTTCCATTCTTTCTTTTTTTAATTAATTGATTAGATCATAGCAAAGTGTGTAAAAAATGAACACATGTACACAGTGTACACAGTTTATATTTAGACAATCATTTAGAATTAATATAGAATATGTATATGAACAAAATATGTTGATAAACAAAATATTTTTTCTCAGACTGTTCGTCTGAATATATCTGTATTTACTCTCTGTCTGAACCGTTGTGTTTTAGTGCCTGTCTCTTTAAGCCCCCCTCCGGAAAAAGCCCAGTCTGCTCTGATTGGTCAGCAATAGTCTTTCGCATACATAGTAGAGTTTTGACATCACAACAGTATCCGGCTGTTAAGTCGTGACATAACGTCCTTTCAAAATGTGATTTCTGGGTCCAAGCCGGTCCAAGCCGGTCCAAGCCTCGTATTTCTACAACGCTGCAGTGTCATGTTCCCCGTTGTTTCAACAGTTATTGTCATTTTACCTCTTCTACCCCCTGCTTATGGATGAAAAAGGTGTCTAACTGACATTAGAGGTGATCGTAATTTTTTACACGTTCAGATGTTGTGTCTGTTTTGTTTAAACGGAGCGTTTGGACCCGGATATCGTATTTTGAAAGGGTGTTACGTCAGACTTAACAGTCGCATAGAAGTCCCGAGGGCTCATTTAAAGGCAAATTTTCTTTATATGGGCTCATTTAGCTGTGGATTGAATGTTTTGATACTTTCACAGTATCTATATAGCACGTCGACCTGCTTTATGAATAAAAAAAGACATGGAAATCTCCCTTTTTATAATATATGGGACATTTAAGAAGAGATGGCCAGTAATGTGTTGAATAAAACTTGGCCTCAAAATACATCCAGCCTCTCTCTGCCTTTGAGGTTCCACACGCAGTCAGCTTACTGTCAAGATGTTAAGTTATAAGCAGTGATAACAATATTATGTAAGGTGTCTCTGATTTTGTGACAGATCAGCCGTCTTGAAGGTCAAGATAACCAGACGAAGATTTCTGAAAAGCTTTCAGTTATGCTTATTTGAAGTCTCCATACATGCCTGTACATTATGCTAACAACTCATAATGGTGTCATTTCTTTTTCATATTTTTATGCTATAAAAGTCACACATCCAAAGACCAAGAGAGCTGTTTGAGTGTGTACGATGGCACTGACAGGGTAATTGCACCAAAGGGTTGCCGCCACAGCTTTAATCTGCAAAACTCCCAGAGGTTCCACAAGGGACTTTGTCTTCCTGAAGAGTTTTTCATGAATACATTGTATATCATTACTTTCCTGTGCACATATTTTACACACTTAAAGCGTGACCTGTTCATTTCCATAGAAGCTCCTAACATTAAATTACATGCGTGTTTGTGCCTGAAACTCTGGTTATGGTTCATAAAGACTCTTATTTGTGGCATAATTTCAGCTATGAAGAGGAATAACATGGCACTTCTCCCACAAATTGAGGATAAGCGAAAAGGGGAAAAAAAGCATGGAAACTCATTCACATTCACAGGAAAACACTCACACACATAATCATGCAAACAATCACTGTCCATTCAGGTCTGCAGATATCTGTTGTACTTTCGCTGCAAACAGATTTATGCTAGTGAGGTAAATCGAGGTCTAGATTAATTTAGCGCTGGTATATCACGTTGACGGACTGTGTGTGACGGTGCATGCATAAGCATGTGTGTTTGTGTAAATGTTATTCTGTAAGTGAGCCTATGCATTCTGGGTTGGTGCATAAGCAATCCAGTCGCCAGAAGAAAATGTTGCCATTATATGTGTTTGCAAACCACAGATACGTTGAATCCCATCATTTCTGAACCACTCAAAACCGGTTCTCATTCCCTACTCGTCACACATGGACTCCTTGCCGTCACTCTTTGAGCTCCCCGGTTACAGTTTCAAACAACTATTACTTAGGTTAAGCCTCAACTACATGGTTAGGTTTGGGAAAAAATTGTGTTATGGATAAAAGATAAGTAAGTAAATAAGTCTGAGTGGTGTATGCATTTAATGCAAACATTAAATCGCTCGTGTTTTAGTTCAGTATTCAAGTTTAGTATTTGTCTCTGACATAATCAAAGGGCTCCCGCGTTCACATATGTACAACCCCCTTTCTGTAGGAATATTTCAAAATAATAATCCTGACAGAACGCAGAGAGGTGAGAAGAAAGGGTTAAGGTTAAGAGTGAAGGAAAAGATGCACTTACACAACTCCGATGTAATCTGCAATCTCGAGGGTTGACAAATATGCAGCATTCATTATCTAAATCTCATCACCCTGGCAGCACTCAAAGGAAGGCTGCTCTGAATGATTGGATCATGTCCTAGTCTTGACTTAAGCCTGTGCAATGCAGATCGATAACATGACACACACACACACACAGACACACACACACACACTCACAAACACACACACAGACACACACACACACACACACACACAAACACACACACATACACACACACACACACACACACACACACACACACACACACACACACACACACACACACACACACACACACACACACACTGCAACACAGGATCAATATATATTAGTTACCTCTCTGTTGATTTGAGTATAGGAGAGTCCTGGCAGCCAGTCGTTCCTTCAGCCCCCTCTCATCTTTATCCATTCTGACTGAAAGCTAGATAGAGAGAGGACATTTTTTTTCCTTGTCTATGTGGGCAAATGTGTGTGTGTATGTGAGTGTGTGTGTGTGTGTGTGTGTGTGTGTGTGTGTGTGTGTGTGTGTGTGTGTGTGTGTGTGTGTGTGTGTGTGTGTGTGTGTGTGTGTGTGTGTGTGTGTGTGTGTGTGTGTGTGTGTGTGTGTGTGTGTGTGTGTGTGCGCGAGCAGGGGAAGGCAGGGGTCATTTCTCCTCTTGCCTACATTACTATCCTCCCTCTCTTTTCCTCTCACCTCTGTTCTTGTGTGCAGGCATATTACTGAAGCAAATTGGGGCCAATAGACTCTGTCACTGCATGACCCAGGGCTCACCAAACAGAAAAGAAGTAAGCTAGACGGAGAGAAAAAGGCAAATAGAGGGGATAAAAGGGGAAATAAAGGAAAGGAGAAAGGAGAAATTGGTAGATGAGGAAAAAAAGGCTAGGACAGCAAGAGAGCCGGAAAAGAGAGAGAGAAAGAAACATGAGATGGACGGAGAGAAGTAAAGAAGCAGAGGAGGATTGAGACTGAGAGAAAGAAGTGACAACCTCAAATTAAATTCCCATCATGTCAGTGTAGAACAGAATTCAATAGTGTTTATTGGCAGCCCCCAGCCTCAGGGAAATTACATTCTGAAGCAGAGCATGGCATGAATGCACACACACCCCTACGCACACGCGCACATGCACACACAAGCAAGCATACACATCTGTCGTACAGAACTCAGTGCATGTCCTCAGACCAAAAAGAAAAAGAAAAAAGAAAGCCCTCTGGCTGATGTGATGCAGACAAGCGAGATATCCCCTGAGGTCCATGTGCCATTTGCGCAGTGTATCTGCCTGTCCATGCGCTATTTACGCGCCTTTATATATGTGTGTGTGTGAGTGTGTGTGTGTGTGTGTGTGTGTGTGTGTGTGTGTGTGTGTGTGTGTGTGTGTGTGTGTGTGTGTGTGTGTGTGTGTGTGTGTGTGTGTGTGTGTGTGTGTGTGTGTGTGTGTGTGTGTGTGTGTGTGTGTGTGTGTTTGTGTGTGTATTTGTCTCAAACTTTCTCGTCTTCACATGCACCATTTTGCCTGTGTACAAAAGACTAAGTTGTGCATTTTAGATGCACAGATTTTCTGTCTGTCGGCCACAAATGCCACTTTCTCTGCAGTCAGACTATTTGCCATTATAGTACATACACAAGTTTTTATTACAGTGACTGTATTAAATGTGTCCCCAGGCTCAAGTTGCCATGAGCACAGGGTTTCAATGCCTTTGTCCAACCTCCAGCAGCAGCAGCAAAGGCAGAATACTTTAATGGGAAGCCGTTTAACAGTTTTATGCAGAGCACATGTAGAGGCTATTACTGCTGATGTCCCTGGGATGCAGATTTGCTCTAAATGGCTAACAATCTGCCATTCTTTCACCCCCCCCCCCCCCCCCCCCCCGCTCTCCATCTCTGCCTCTCTAACCCTCTATGTCTGTGTCTGTTTATGCCTCCATCTCGACTCTCTTATTTCTTTCCCCCTATCCTTCTAACACGCTCACTAGTTTTTTCTCCGTCTCTCTCATTCTCCAGGAGCGTGCAGAGAGAGCTTTGGGATGCTCAGTGGAGGATCTGAAGGCTCTTTTCTACTGCGAGCTGTGCCACAAACAGTACCTCAGACATCAGGAGTTTGACAACCACATCAACTCCTACGACCATGCACACAAACAGGTACAGCCACTACAGCTACACACACAGTCACAGTACAATAGCAGACACCTTTTATGATCTTATGTCATGGAATTCTGGGTGTGTTAGCATCATGCGGGTTGATAGAAAGCTGCTTTACATTTCTGTGTCAATCTGGGCCCAGTTTCTGCAGCAGGTAACAGCAGGAGTGTGACAACCGCATCATCTCTTACAAGCACACACAAAGAGGTGGAACACCTCGACACTCACACATACAATATATATAAACACACACACACACACACACACACACACACACACATACAAAGCACTGCATTTATACTTTAGTTTTCCATTTTAATAATATTTTAATAATTTTAATAGGCTAATGTCTAGATAGATAAACTTTATTGATCCCATGCAAGGCAATTTAAGTCATAGCAGCTCAAAGCATAAAAAAAACTATAAAAAGTATAATATCAAGCATAAAATAGACTAGGTACTGCACAATATAGACATTATAAATAGGAAGTATCAACCCTTGTGTTTATTTGACATTGGACAAAACATAACATAACGTACTGTAAAATAACATAACATAACATACTGTAACATAACATAAAAACACAACATACTGTAACATAACAAAACAACATAACATAACAAAACATACCGTAACATAACATAACAACATAACACATTGTAACATAACAACACAATAACACTGTTATTGTCTCTGTCACCATCACTACTTACATCCTGACAGACTATCCTGTGTAATTTCCCGCCTGTTACCTATATGCAATTATATTCATATATATTCTTGTATTTTCCAGTATAATGCTCAACACCATGTGTCTATTACAATTATAGGGTTGATGGAAAGCTGCTTTACATTTCAGTGTCAATCTGCACATTGTCAATCTGCATCGACACTCACACATACAGAATATATATAAACACACACAAACACACAAATACAAAGCACTGCATTTATACTTTAGTTTTCCATTTCGATAGGCTGATGTCTTAAACTTTATTGATCCCATGCAGGGCAATTTAATTCAGAGCAGCTCAAAGCATAAAATGTATAATATTAAGCATAAAATAGACTAGGTACTACACAATATAGACATAATAAATAGGAAGTATCAACCCTTGTGTTTATTTGACATTGGATTTTGTTTTGGGGTGCCACAGACCCAGCTGATGTTTGTGTAAGAATTGTCAAAGTCAAACATATTAGCAGGTCCTTTGTTCTAACAGTAATTAGACTCTTTAACAGGAACATAACATAACATACTGTAACATAACATAACGGGCCCGTTTCACAAAGCAGGTTTAGTGAAAACTCTGAGTCTGTTAACCCTGAAATGAGGGAAACTCTGAGGTAACTCAAACCAGAGAAAGAGGGGTAACTCTAGCCTGTTTCACAAAGAGAGGTAACTCAACCTCTCGGTCAGTTACCATGGTAACATGCTCTCTGAACCTAACCTGGTCGGGACCAGGTTTTTCTCAACAAACCTCGAGTTTCTCTCTGTCTCCGCCCTCTTTCAGCCGCATACGGTGTTTGATTTCCTCATTCATTCAGTCAGCAGTCGAGTTTTGACGTAGTATAGTTCCGTCTGTTTTTTTCAGAAAAGCATTGCAAAAATCAGACATTATAAGTTATATTAGGTGGTGAATATTTCCACTACCATGGCGTATCCTTTTGATAATGATGCCATGGATGAAGGGGCAGCATTACTGCACAGATAATTAAATATTTGTCGGAAGATGATTATCAGACCGCGCATAGACGTTCTTGCATTTCCAGCAGTACTGTAGTTGTTGTGCCGTATTCAGCACCCCTGCCATGAAATGCACCCCCTCGCATTATAGGTGATATTCTGGATCAGAAGGCTGTTGTTTCGACCTATAGGAGTAGTTAATATATATATCCTGGTAACCCACAACGGCCAGAACACTGGTTACTTACAGCCTTTAAACTATTTTAAAGAGTTTAAAGTCACAAACTTGGATAATAGCGAACACAAAACAAAAACACCTTTTTGTATGTTCTGTGGAAATATACTGCAGCCATAATTACAAAATGAATGAAATGGATCTTTTGAGCAAGTTAAATTTATTTGATTTAGCATTTCCTAAATATAATCCCAGCTTTTCTTGCAATTCATAGGTTCAAAAGTGTGTGCTTTTAATCCGGTTACTGGTATATAAACTACTCCTATAGGTGGAAACAACAGCCTTCTGATCCAGAATATCACCTATAATGCGAGGGGGTGCATTTCACGGCAGGGGTGCTGAATACACACAACACTGTTTCATGTCACAGTCCATCATTTACATACACAACCTCATCCGTCCTTACATTTCCAACATTACCAACCAAAGTCATGCTCTCACATCCCAGCAAATATTGTGTGTTGCGCTGCGTTTTTTGCAAATGGGAGTTTTTTATACAACATATAAAACAGCCACTTACGGTAATATTTAATTTACAATATAAAGCTCAAAATGAGGCGAAAAACCCGCTCAAACTCACGTATGAGCGCATTAATATTTCCAGTTCAGGTGGTAGCGTAGCCCTCCCCTTCCCTGTTGCCACTACTCTGAGTTTATCAACCTAACGCAAATCAGCTGTTCTGGAACCGAAAACTCAGAGTTTCCTATCTCAGAGTAGATTAACTCAGAGTTCAGGGTTAGACTCAGAGTTTGTTGAACCTGCTTTGTGAAACGGACCCAACATAACATAACATAACATAACATAACATAACATAACATAACATAACATAACATAACATAACATAACATAACAACATACCATACTGTAACATAACATAACAACATAACATACTGTAACATAACATAACATAACATAGCATAATCATTTCCCGCCTGTTTCCTATATGCACTTATATTCATATATATTCTTGTATTTTCCAGTATAATGCTCAACACCATGTGTCTATTACAATTATAGGTCATTTTTGCCGGGTTTCTGCAGATACTCTGCAAACCTCTAAATGGAGTGTGGTGTAGACACAGAGGGTCAATAATTGTTCATCTACACCAACTGTTTTTGAATATTTTGATCTGACCAAATCTGCAGTGAACACTCCACCTCCACATCACACCAACGTGAACTTTTCGCCGCCATTGTTTTAAATGTCCGCGCATGGTCTGTCCTTCTTTTGTTCTATGTCCGAACTGGCGCACATAAAATGACGTCAGAACCGTCGTAGGCCTCGTGCTCGTACATGTGCGCAGGCTCGTGCTCTTACATGTGCAAATGTGCTCTCTCACCTCTCCCAAACGGGCCGTGACCGGCAACCGTACCGCTCCTAGGTGTGGTATGGTTGCACTCACACTGGTCAAACGAACTAGACTTTAGCCGTGAAACGTGCTTGGGCACGGTACGGATGGACAGTGTGAGTGCGCCCTATAAGTCAGGGGTGGAGAACCCATGCTCCTGGAGGGCCACTGTCCTGCATGTTTTAGGTTTCTCCGTGCTCTAACACACCTGAGTCTAACGATTATTAAACCCCTGGCAAGCTTCAGCTGCTTGATAACGAGCAGAGCATTAAAGAAATGTGTGTAAGAGCAGAGAGAGTGGCCCTCCAGGAGCAGGGTCCCCTTGCTTTAGGTGATCAAATGTTAACCCACCCCGAACAGGGCTTGTATATTTGATGAAGGCAACAAAATACAGAAATGACCACAAAGTTAAGGACAAAGTTCATTTTTTTATGTCGAATGGGCTATGCTTAACGCTTAAAAGTAATACAAGGACAAAGACATGTAATATATATGTTATCTTAGATAGTGATGCCTCTTCTTTGCATGTTTATTAGACCTTTCTCAGGTTTGAACCATTATGTATAAACTGTTATAAAACTGGGGACTAGAATCAGGTGGATGAGTGTCTTGTTCTTAGCCCGGCAGAAAATAAAAACTGTAACCAAAGCAACCTGAATTAAAACTGAACAAAAGTTTTACTTGATCTCCAAGTCCCAAATTTATGATAATAGAAGATTCATTGTTCTCTGGTTCTGCATTTAGAGCACTTGATTTGTATGTATCTGGTACATCAGGATGCTGCAATAAAATTCTGTTTACTCTTCATTTTATACTTCCTTCCAAAGAAAAAGAAAAAAACATTCTGTACCAAATAAAACATGGAGCTATTAGTCATAGTTCAAGTATCATCATATTATTCCAGTTTGGACAAGATGAGGCCAGTGGACCATTAGGAAAAGGCCCGGCAGCAGATTTTCTCCTGCGTTCTGCTTTCACATCCATTTTCATACACAACCTCCACTCTGGACTAACAAGCTGAAGGTTGTGCTGATAGCACATTCTCCTACAGCTATGTTGTCATGCCAAGGCATATACTTACATACAAAAACATACAGACGTGCACTTCCCCGTGTACACACTCATCCTCAAACACAGGCAATCTCTCAACCAAGCCAAGACTCTTCCCACTTCTGAACACCCACACTCTGCAACATGAAATAAACATTAAATGAGACGGTTCCTTCACTGTCATTGTTCTTTGAAAATGAATCGACGCAACTGCAGGCCAATGTTAATGCTTTGTTTTAGCCAGCAGCAGGCACATGAAACAAGCTGCATGAGGCACTGAGCTGACAGTAGCCACTGGCACTAGGAACACACACATAAACACACACACACACATAAAGGCATGCATGCACACTCTGCCTACTGAGCAGACAACAGATGAAATTCTAGCTGAAGACAACTCCCCTGCAGGAGTATTGGCTTTAGAGAATGGAAGCTGATTGCGTTTGCTCTGTCTCCTTTCCTTGTCATCGATTCAGGGATAAACATGTCTGAATGAAGTGCTTTATCAGCATTTACTGCTGATTACAGAAATTGCTCATTACAAGAGTATTATGCTCCCTTTTAAATAAAAGAGCAATCAGTCCATTAGCATGGCCCCTCACATGCTACCTAAGAATACATCATCCCTTTTTCTAAGGCCCTAGTGAATATGAATCAACTCTGACTAGTTGCCTCAGCCTGAGCACTCCTTAACACATCTAAAGGAATATTGATCCAGGCTTTGACAGACGGATTGAGCCTCGCAGCATATAGCTAGACTGGCATGTTGGAGAGTAAGAGTTATATCACTTCCCGCTGTTAGGGACATGATCTCTGAAAGGTATCCATTTTAAATTGTGAAACTGAAATATCGCTGCCCTCTCTGTGTGTTGAGTGAAAATGGTTCTGCATGCTCTAAATATAGCTATAGGTTTGACTGCAGTAGGACCTGATTTGAAGAGGAAACAATGGCAGAGCGCAAAGGCAAGAGGAAAGGAAAATAATTCATCTTCATACAGACCACTTCAAAGTTGTAAACATAAACATTCTAAATATGTCCCATTTATTATGGATCTCTCTCTCTCTCTCTCTCTCTCTCTCTCTCTCTCTCTCTCTCTCTCTCTCTCTCTCTCTCTCTCTCTCTCTCTCTCTCTCTCTCTCTCTCTCTCTCTCTCTCTCTCTCTCTCTCTCTCTCTCTCTCTCTCTCTCTCTCTCTCTCTCTCTCTCTCTCTCTGAGTGATTGCCATTGACAGCTACAGTACAACAACTCGGATCTTTTCTTTCCCCCTCCTTCCTCCTCTTCCCTGGCTCTGTCCGCAGTCATTCATTATGTAGGTCCCTATGCCTCTCTGCTTGAACATGATTAATATTTCCCATAGAATGAGTTTGGCATCAAACAGCCCCTCAAAGCTCCTTACCGCACACTAACAAACGCACACGTGAACTCACACACATCTACAATGCACAAGCACCTGCACTGTAAGACATGTATGTTTAAGGGATACAAACCCACAGTGCTGCTCCGTTGGCATGTACTTAACGCTTCCTTCAGTGAGCTGACAGTGGGATGTTAAGCATCGAGCGATAATGTAAAAAGACACTCGATTGTGTAAGACTCAGCAGAGATTAACCTGACGACTGTCAGCTCCAGCATAAAATCTGGGTGTGAAAGAGAGTGAGTGTATAAATAAATCTGATGTCTGAGGGGCTAATCTGATGTGTGTGTGTGTGTGTATGTGTGTGTGTGTGTGTGTGTGTGTGTGTGCGTGCGTGCGTGCGTGCATGCGTGCGTGCGTGTGTGCGTGCGTGCGTGCGTGCGTGTGTGCATGTGAGTGAGTGAGTGTGTTTAATACATACTGTATGGGTGGATAATAGTGTAACAATCTAAAAGTGAGAGTGGTGTAATCCTGTTGCAATTTACTATATACAGGATAAATTCACAAATATTTAAAATAAACAACAAATGCTGAATTTATAAACCATATGTGGATTGCACACTTAAGTAAAATTTACTAGGAAGCAAGAGAGAATAGGATGGAAGAAAGGAGGGATAGCAGCGCACGATACTGCAGTTATTCCCAAACTCCTTAGTCCGTCTTTGGCCTTTAGACACACACAGACAAATAGCAACACGCCAACATGCACGCACGTACACACACACGTACACACACACACACACGTACACACACACGTACACACACACACACACACACACACACACACACACACACACACACACACACACACACACACACACACACACACACACACACACCTGCCAAGCATGGATAAAGGAGGGATTAAAGTGTGTCAGAAAAGCAAACCGGAGCAAGAGGCATGAATCATTGTTTTCCTGAGAGGACTGACGCACCTATGGCTATAGACACATGATTTCACACAAATACACACACTCACACAAAACACACACATAATAGTTTTTTTTTAATGCACTATGATAAAGACCTACCAGTTTGCTCAAAATTAAATCTCTCACTACTCACACCATGGCGTGTGCATGCGTACGCACACACACACACACACACACACACACACACACACACACACACACACCACACACACACACTCAGCGGTTTAGCATTGTTCACAGATGCTTATTTTGCCAATGATCAATGGCCATGCCTTATTGTTTGGGGATGTGTAAAATCAGCAAGTCGATGCCTTTGGTTTGCTCCAGCTCAAGAGCACATGTCACTGGATCAGAAGGTCTCTTGAAAAAAGCTGAGAAAACTGACGAAGGGAGGAACATTTTCAAAATTTTAGTGGCAAAAGCACCATCGTCATTAAATCACTAATGTCACTCATCTCAACTGCGTCTGTAATCTCCTATTCACCAGCTGGGTTGGGTTTGCTTTCAAGCTGTGTGTTGGAGGAAACACGCTTTCTTCCAGGCTGAATGGGAGTTAATTTGGAAGCTTGGAAGGGGCTTTGGAAGAGAACATCTGCAAATGCTGCTGACTGATGTGTATGGTTTGAAAGACATCTGCCTGCAGAGAGCTTTCTAAAACTAACCTCTTACTCTCTCTTCTCTTTTCTTTGTCCCACTCTTTTGCTCTTTGCTACCCCATGAACCTCCACATACTTTTTCCATCCCTCCCACTATCATCCTTAATTTTAATTTTGTGCAGAGGCTGAAGGAACTCAAGCACAGGGAGTTTGCTCGCAATGTGGCCTCAAAATCATGGAAGGACCAGCGCAAACAGGATAAGGCTCTCAGACGCCTGCATCAACTCGCACAGCTGCAACAGGAAACCCAGCGGTGAGTGGGAGAAGAGTGTATTTGTGTGTTTGTCTAAGTGTAATGGGACCAAGGGCAGGGGTCCAGCGGGGTTAGAGTGTGTCACATCCAGTCAACATTTCTGAGATTTGATGGATGTATCCACAGATGTAAGAGCACCCAGTTGTCCTAGATAAGCCACAGGTGAAGTAAATATAACATGATGGAACATTCTTGCGGACGCTCTGGGAGTGGATGATTTGTAGAAGGAAGTCATTTTAGAGAAGAATGAATAGTATTAAAAACAGTTTTCTTTTAAGAAGTAACTAAAATGAGTGAAACAAGTTGAAAGAAGAAACTTGCCTCCGGGTTCACATACCAAGAGTAATCAAAACAACAGATAAAAAAACAATACATCGCGTAATAATCATCTTGATTGCACCTATTCCCTGTGCAATTAAATGTGTTTTCCTGTAATCAGGCGATGATATGTGAACGGCATAACTATGACTACCAAAATTAAGCCTTCGCTTTTTTCTTTGTTTGTTTTGCTCTCGATAAAATGCTTAGTAGAATAACCTTTGTCTGTAATAATCTCTGGAATATTACAATTCATTAAATCCATGAATACATAACTGTATATTTGTTAAATGTAAGAAGAAGAAGAAGAAGAAATGATTTGCCTTATGAATTCAACAATTTGCTGTATCAGTGTATGTCATCATCTACATGAGGTTAATGATTTACTAATAATTAAATTAAAAGTGTCATTAATCATTTAAAATTGTTGTTCTATCTCTCTCTCTCTCTCTCTCTCTCTCTCTCTCTCTCTCATATATACAATATATATATATATATATATATATATATATATAGTATGTATTATTGTGTGTTTTCATAACGGTGTTAGCTTTTCTTTTCTTTTCTTTTATCTAAATACCAAATTTAAGGTGGATTCAATTGAATTAAATTCATAGGATCACACCAGCTACAATGCTAAATGAGGTCAGGGGCGTAAAAAAGTTGTGTGTCCACTTCCCTACTATCTTCCACCTTAATTTTGAGCTCAGCTACATACCAGTAACGTTCCCTGTTGCGACATTATTATTGACAAAATCTGTCTTCAAACAGACATCCACCTCTGCGGTAATTCACTGTTACAGCATGTGTCTCCAGGACAACATTTTGCCAAGATGACTCACACACACAGACTCACAAGGTGACAACAATACCAGCGTCACCGTCGGCTGGTAATAAGCTATGGTTAAGTGAAGTCAAGTTAATTCAACCAAAATCAAGGATATTTCTTATCCCTGTCTGTTTCAGAGTCCCAGGAAGGACTTCAGGACTAAGAAGTGCAGTCAAGGCTGTGAGACAGCAGCAACAGAGAGACATGGACCAAAGAGCCCGCAGCCCTGCGGACAAACCTGAACCCTTCAACAATGTTCAGAGACCCCCTGATACCCAACTCAGGACAACTAGTCTCAGCCACCAGCAAGAAGATCCATGCCAATCACTTTCCCAAATACTGCCAGTCACTGCTCGAGCAGAGTCCCCACTAAACATACATCCGGCATCCAATACAGACCCTCCCGCAGTGAACCCCCAGTCTTGCCAGGGCTTGTATTCTCAGCTGCCTCCTCCTGGACGGGGGAGAGTAGGAGGCAGGCTTGGGGTGTCCTTCTGCTTCTCGCGCAGGGGGCCCAGGCTTGAGCCTTCCGCATCTGTATTCTCCGACCTCGAGGAGGAGGAGAGAGAGAAGAGGGAACAAATGAAAGAAAGGATAAAGGGGATGATGGAAGATATCGACAGGGAAATAGGGGCAGCAGAGGAGGGGAAACAAAGCGGTGGACTGAGAGACACAGGGCCAATACCCAGAGAGGCTGCCAGACAAGAGGAGGAGATTGAAAAAAGAGACTTGGTGAACGCGCACTCTATATCCACAGAAGCACCTGATAATCAGAGCCTTGATTCACTATTCTTGCCAGCACAGACCCAGGTGGCCCTATGGGGCACAGCACTAGCAGGGGCACACATGGACATCGAACACACAGATAACGAGACAGAGAGAAAGCGAGAAACGGAGGGGGGAGGGGAGGAGAGTCAGCATATGTGTGTGCTGGGGAAAGATGGCTCTACCCATTTGAGATGGCCTGTCAGTTTGCTTAGGTTCACCAAGTCTCAACCACACATCTCCTACAGCTGCAACCCACTCTGCTTGAACCCACAACAACCAGAACAACTCACAGGGGATCTGCAGGAGTCACATCAAAATCAGTTGTGTGCTCCCTCAGATGAATCAGATTCACGTGTGCTAGCTATTATTAAACCAGACGCTCCTTCCTGTTTACAAAGACAGACGAGGCAACAGCTGAAAGCACACAGAGAGAAAAAAGCTGAGAATAATTTCAAGGTAGAGCAACATATCGATGCAGAGACAGAAGCACACCTGTTCCTAAAAAACAAAAACCTTTCATCGTCAGAGACAAGACAAGAAAGAGGAAGGTGCATGCTTAGTATGGAGAATTGTGTGAGGGCAGCCTCTCATCCATTTGACCCTGCTCATGGTGACAGCTCTGACGCAAACTCCCAGAATCCTCTGGGAGGCAGATTAGGGGGTGCAAGAGGGATCAGGGAGAAAGCACTTGCCCTGAGCTGTAAATTAGAGTCTGTCACCCAGTCTGGCACACAGAGGATGTGCATCCGCCCATCCAGGTGTGAGTGTGGGAGTGAAACAATGTGCAAGTGTGCCAGCGCTCCACAGCCATACGTGGGTGTCTCAGAAGCGTCACACAAAAAGAGGAAAGCCAGCACAAAGAAACACAAGCTGGGAAAGAAGAAGAGGGGCCAGAAGGTAAAAGCTTCAAAAAAGCGCCAATCAGCAAGGTGCAAAATAAGGAGTGTTGTCTCTACAGTCTCCACTGGCAGAGAGAGGACTGAAGAAGCTGGAAGTAACTGGTGGAAGAAAAGAAGGCAAACTGAGATGAGGAGGAGAAGGGTGCAGAGAGCAGGCAGCAGCTGTCTCCTGGGGAGATGTGAGACTGAGCCAGTATCTGTCTCTGTCAGGAAGAAGGGGCCTCACAGGAGCCACAGCACTGAATCCCAGTCACAGCCAGACAGAGAGCAGGCAGAGCACTGCAGTGCCTACTCACAGCTCGCCAGACACACAGCAGACAGACACAACGAGGGGGAGGGAAAGCGAGACGGAGATGCAGTGACTTTTCCCTGGCGGTCTCACTTCTCTTTAAACTCCTTTTCAGCAGGATGTAACTCAAAGCTGTTTTGGGAAAGGGGTCACCATAGCAACCCCAGGAGTTTCATTGACTGCTGTTACCCTGACAACAGCTGTGGTTGCAGCCCGACGAGAAAGAGAAAACTCCTCCACAGGGACAGGAACTTCATTCATAGTAAGAGGAAGAGTTCGAGGCATTGTGAAGTCTGGGAGGAGACAGAGAGGAGCAGGGAAATGGGGGGACGTTTAGGTTGCAGAGACAGGGGCCGGATTTCAGATACAGAACAGTGGGAGTGGATGAGAGGGAGCTGTCCTGGTGGCAGTGAGGAGGGCAGGAGTGGGTGGAGATCGAGAAACAGAACAGTGGATTGGGATCGGGTGGCAAGGTTTAGCCCCAGTCCTAGCAGCTGGGGCAGGACAGGCAGACGTCTTAGCACAGAAGATGTAGACTGGGACAGATGCAGCATCGACAGATGGACATGGGGCAGCAGCGACAGCTGGGAAGACGGGGGGACACACAGATCCACATCAGGCGCCAGGGCAGGGGCAGAACACAGAGACAGCCCGGGCTGTGTGTGGAAAACTGCAGGTAACAAACGCTCAAGCACAAGACACTTCTACAGCCCTGAGTGGTGGACAGGCAGGCAGACACACAGTCCCCAGAGTGTGATCAACACACGGGCCAGCAGATGCCACAGCCCCCGCTCCTGCAGCCCCTGCAGTAGCACCAGCATGTCTGAGCTAAGCTGGGAGTGGAGCAGGAGCAGTATCTGCTCAGGAGTCACAGTGGATGGGTTGACAGCTAGTTCCTGCAGGACATCCTCAGGAGCTCCAGGACTCTCATCTGACATCCCTCAGGAGGCAAAGAAGCAGAGCAGCCCCACGTCCGCTTCTTCTTGCTCCTTCTCCCATTTTTCTTCCCACAGATCCTGCTTTGCTCCCACAGGCCCTGGCCTCAACACGCACCATTGTGCCACAAGTGCTTCCCAGCTTAAGGAGCCCACTTCACAGTCGGACCTTGGCCATGGACCCTCTGCCCTTGTTCACACAAGCAGATCAGGCACAACTCTTACAGGAATATCCCCCAGTAAGTCTCTGCAACAGAAACCGGCCAAAACGTTGCTTCTCCCTCTCATAGGGAAATTACCTGCGATCCAGAGAAAGGCCAGGAGGGAAAAGGGGCGGCTGGAGAAGAGTCAGGAGAAGGAGGGAGAGGAGGAAGAGGAGGCTAAGGGCAGTGGAGTGGATCCCGGAGCTGTCGTCAACAGTCAAAAATGTCCTCTGAACTCGGTTGAGTCAAACCCCAACAGCATACGAAATTTCTGCCCTTCGCAGATTAGAACTAATGACAAGCAGACAGGTGGAGAGACAGCTCCACCAATCAGCTTTACCGCTGAGGAGATGGACAAATATCGCCTCCTGCAAGAGCAGGCAAGAGAGCACATGCAGAAAGTCCTGGAACAGACACAAGAAATCACAGATATACACAGAAAGACAAACTACACACACACGGCACAGACAGAGAACTGTGCAACTCCAGAGGAACAATACTCACCCGCAGCCCTGCACAACCTTTCAAGGCCTCAAACCCAGTCACTTCACACAGACACGATGCAAACACAAGCTCAGCACACCCTCCAGGTCAGTCTTCGACATATGACCCCACAAGAGGACTTTACTCAACCCATGACTTTAAGAGTCCCTAACCTCCCCCCTCTCTCCAGCCTCCATCATATCATTTTACAACACGCAGCCCTCTCTATGCCCCCTTCCCCCTCATCCTCCTCCACCCCATCCGCCTCTCCCGCCATCCACCCACACCCAGCTCAGCTCCCTCACCCCCTGCCCCCTCTCCACCCCTCCCTGCCTCATCACATTCACCTCTCTCCCTTCTCCATATCATCCCTGTTTCCCTCCATTCTGCTGTCCCATCATCCCGTCCCTCTCCTCCCCCAGTCCCCCCAGGCTTTTCATGCAACCCCACTTGCTCCACTCTCCCAAGTAGCCCTACAACCCTTGAACCCACAGTCTTTCATTGACAGAGCGTGGCCAGTGAGGTTTCAACAGAAGGCATTGTGATTTTCACAGAGTGGCTGCCATGTTTATTAATCTTCCTTGGCAACACAGAAGAGTGAGAGGAAGATAGGGGGTTTTCAGTTTGGACATGCCCTCTGTGTGTGTGTGTGTGTGTGTGTGTGTGTGTGTGTGTGTGTGTGTGTGTGTGTGTGTGTGTGTGTGTGTGTGTGTGTGTGTGTGTGTGTGTGTGTGTGTGTGTGTGTGTGTGTGTGTGTGTGTGTGTGTGTGTGTGTGTGTGTGTGTGTGAAACACACACACCACAACTATAGACTGTTTTCCAATGAAAATTTGTTTCTCCATCTAGCCTCTGCTGTGCAGCAGACATTGAGAAAACAGACTTTGATCCTTTGCTTTTTTTTCCATCATCCCTCATTCAGCCCCAGAATAAAGGGAAAGGTGCACCTGCTATTCAAAGACAGGCTGGGCTTGTGTCATCTGCTCTCTTTCCTTCTGAACCACAGACAGACCAGCTGTCTTTTGAAGTAGCCTTCATGCCAGGGACAGAGGGGCAAGAAAGAGTGATAATATTCTCCCCTTATCTCCATTTCATACAGGTTATCTGATTTAGAGTGTGACTTTCAACAAACATAAAATTGTTGCAGGGACCGGGGGGCATAGCACAGCCTATTTAACCTTGTAGTATACTGTATTTGTGTGTGTGCGTGTATAGGATAGAGGTAAATCTGGACTGACACACATACATACACAGCAGGGAGAACAACAGCTGATTTCCATATCTGACAGTTGTGAAGACCTGTTTTGTCTCTATAGTGTAAATATTCTGACAGTGAGTAATACCATTAGAATCATGGGAAACATTAAATTGAAAGGTGGATTTAACCTTGACCAGTGGAAAAATGTTTATTCTACACTCAATGGCTTCAGCAAAACAAAGATTTTAGCAACTTCACGCTCATATGTGAAATTAGATTTATTTTTTTTCACTCTCTCTCTCTCGCTCTCTCTACACAGCATTTAACGAATCAGTTGTTGAGACAGCAATGAATGAATCGGATCTGTTATATTAAAACTTTGGTGAAAATAAATTGGCTTTAATGCTTTTTTCTTATTCTCTCTGATTCATGTTGATCTTGCAATGTGGTGCAACACATCCCACATAAAGAATTAATACTGTGTGGTAACACATCTCAATTTGTGAGACACTGAGACTCTTTTAAAAGATCATAGAGCAGTGGCTTCAAACCTTTCTTGCTCGTGACCTCTTAACTTGAATCGATGTCTACTTCTGAGCATTGTCAAAAGGGTGCATATCTATGAACTGTGAGCTGTTGCAAAGGGATTTACCCTTATCAGTCTGTTTCATTGGAATAAGTTGTAGATGTCACCGGAGGTAAAATGGTGATAGGAGTGCATTTATATAGAGCTTTTCTAGTCTTAGAAACCACTCAAAGTGCTATCTTCAGTATCTTGACCAAGGGACATGTAGACTGCCGAGGCCAGGGATCAAACCACCATCCTTCTGATTAGGGGATAACCACTCTGCTTCCTGAGCCACAGCCTCCCCTAAAGCTAAAACTATATATTGTTTTAAGAAAAGCAAAAATCAGAGAAAAGTAAGCAAGAGTGTCTGAATAAAAATTAATGATGACATTTAATACGTTTATCTACCAAGTGTGGCAATTTCTTTAATAAAAATGTGTGCAAATTCAATTAGCTATACTCGAAATACTGAAGAAAATGTGGTCTGGGGTTGCCTCCACACGGCTCTGACGGACTGTTCCTCAGCACCTGAAATACCAAAGTGATTTTTTTTATAGCCACATGACTTGATTCTCCACCATATATTGGTATATGTATAATATTTTATATTATCAGTATTATTATAAGCTGATCCTGAGCTTTGTTTTTCTATTGTGTCAATCACAGACTTAGATTCTGCCCTTTAAAATGTAGCGTATTTTGTTTTAATATTATGCTATTAGTCATTTTTATTGTCAAACAGATAAATAATTTTTCCCAAAGAAACACATTCCAATATTACATCCAGTTTTGATGTTTGGTTCACTGCACTGGAGATGCCTAAAGCCCAAGGGCCAAAAATATCCACTCAGTTCAAGATTCTTAATCTGCAGCACAGTTTTGAAGTGTATGTTGTGTTTGGATATCCCACATGTGAGGTGAAAAAAAACAACCTTTTGCATCATTAATGAAACATTTGAAGTGCTTCTCTCTTGCATGTCTTGCCAAAGGTTATGGTGGTTAGTAACTGTTGCTATGCATTCATGCCTGGTGATTGGTGAAGGCACGGGTATATTAAAGCTGCTCGCCAAGTAGTTGATCACTGCGGCGGCGGGCACAGGGAGCAGAACACAGAAGAGAACAGAGCAGCATCCAGATGGTCTATGGACTTGGGCTTCCCAGTGTTCTTCGAGATATTGGATTGATTTGCCCTCTGTGATATCAGTGAACACAGCCTAGCACACGAGGGGGGCTGTGGCAACTGGTGACATAAATACAGACACAAAAACAAAACAAAATATACACTCCCAGTCCTGAGGTGTTGGCTAGAAATATCAGTCAACCCCTGCAGAGATCGAGTAATTAGAACACAATTCCTCTTTCTCCTCCTTGTGACCCCTGAGCTTGCTGATGTATCGTGTAGGTGTGTGTACAAAATGTGTGAGTTTGTGAGAAACAGTGAGGAGAATCCCTATCTCTCTCCACAGGACAAGAGATCAAACAGACTGTGTGAAATATAGAGCAGCAATAATTAGCAGCTGTTACGGAATCAAACCCCTCTATCTCTACACACACACACACACACCACACACACCACACACACACACACACACACACACACACACACACACACACACACACACACACACACACACACACACACACACACACACACACACACACACACACACACACACACACACACACACACACACACACACACACACACACACACACACACACACACACACACACACACACACACACACACACATACACATACACACACACACACACACACACACACACAGAGCTCAGTTCTTATCCCAGACTTTAATTATGAGATTCTTAAATGTGCTGCAACTTCTTCGTCGTCAAATACTGATAATCGTGGAGATGAAATCAAACCAACCCACTTCATTTTTTTGATCCATCTTCTCTCCGGTCTAAAGTCTAAAGAGGCAAAATGCCTTTACTGCATTATAACGCAAGAAGTGGAAGTCTTACATAGCCTACACTGGACTTATTCACACAGGGGTCATGTGGAAATTAGCAATCACAATACTGTACTCTCTGTCAGTGACTGATTAAATCATTACCTAGGCCCTCAAAAATCGGCCCCTGGTGTGTTCATGTTTTGCTGTTGTGCGTGCATGCGTATACATGCACATGTGCAGAAGTGTTGGTTGATTTATGATCGAGAGGAAGCGGTTTCCTCAGTCAATCGCTCCTGTGAATTAATGAGGTATAAAAACTAAATCTGGCACTGAGTCAAATACACCAGCAGTCACAGAGAGCTCACTGCTGGGGCCGGACCACTTCTATTGGCACCACATTTGATTGTTAGATTGTGGGTTATAGATTGCATAAAGCAAAAAGAGCCCCCTCACGTCTACTGAGGCGATCCATCGACCCAAATTGCAAAGCTGTATAAATTAGACACTTTCCATCTCTCTCCCTTTCTTTCCTTTTTTCCTGTGGTCTCGCCTCTTACCCTTCTCTTTGATTCAACCAGGTCAGTGGGGCTGCTTTCAGCTCCCCCGGCTGTGCAGAAGAAAAGGCACCATTACATGTCCTCTCTATTCCCCTTCTTCAGGGTCTACATGGTTCTTTTATATGTTTGACTGCTGTACAGCACCGACATTCACAGCACAAATGCTTTGCAGTAGTAGTATTATCACACAGAGAAAGTCCTTCCCCTACCTTTTCTCTCGCAGTGACATTCATTAAAAGTTTTCTTGAGTCGTGGCAGAGTATGACATATAGTAGCAGGTTGCTCCACTCCAATTTACATCTTTTTACTGAATCTCTGTGCCTCTTAGGAATAGTACAGTAGTTACAGCAGGGATAATATCTCAACTCCTCTACTGAGCCAACAAAGAAAATTCAAAAGTAACAAGCAAAAACGTTCAAAGGGTTGAAACCCTTAGTTTAGAGTGCACTAACAACTGAATAGAAATTCTCAAATATTCCCATTAGTTGAATAGTCAGGTGTCGTCTCAGTCAACACATTTGATTGTGTGGTATTCCTCATTTCTGGTAATTTTGTGTTAATGCGTCATTTTGTTAACTTTTGTGAGCTTCTGAACTCCCATAAAAGGTACACTTCAAGAGTAATAGTCACCACTGATGTGTCGAGAGACCGCTGTTTCTGCAGGTGCCGTATATTGAAAGCTAAGTGGATTCAGGCTGTTTAGAACCTTTACATCAAAAGGATATGTAACTGTTTATAATTCTGAGCACAGAAAAGACCATCTATATTTTGTTTTATTCTATTCACTTACTGTATACGTGGCACCCTTGTTGAAGAGAGGCCTGTTTGTGTAGGACTAGTATTATGCAGAAGTAACTATGTGAATTTCGTTCTACGATGGAATTAAGGATTAGCGGAGGTAGTGGGCTCTGTGATACTCTTAAACTTGGCAGGCGCCCCAAGGACATGACACTGTCAGCACATTGCTTACACTTACACACACACACACACACACACACACACACACACACACACACACAGAGGTGTAATAGGGTATAATTTAGGAGGCTGTAATAGTGAGATGTGATGCTCAGTGGTAAGACAGCATGGCTAATTCCCTGGTTATGTTATCTCTGAGAGACAGATGTTCCTACCAAAGATTACTATATGTGCACACAGAACAAAAACAACACACACAAACTGTGCACATGCAGAGATGCATGAACGCATTCAATCCTGAGACAATAGAAGCAGCAGGTTAGTCTAAAATAGCCTTATTGACCAAAAACACAGATCAATGGCGAAGCCGACTTCTCTGAGAGTTAATTATGAGATGTAATGAGTTTCTGCACAAGACAATGGAAAAAAAAAACAAAAAAAAAAACAACAACAACAGTTCTCACAGCGATGTTTTCTTAACAAATCTATAAATTAAAACAATCTATTGAATTCCATAACGGATTGTGACCTTTTGCCTTATCGCTTAGAGGGAAAACACCCATTTTTCCAATAAGACCACTCTGAGGTAAACTATATTACATTTTAATGATCATATTAAGCCTCACAAAGCTGTGCGTAACCCTTTGCGTCAATCCATCAGCTGCAGAGCTTTTCTCAGGTCAGACACACTGCATCCATTACCCAAGAAAATCCATCCTATAGAGGAAATGGTTTTACTGCGGAGGATAAAGGTCACTTGATTCATGGCTTCGCACAGTGGCTGTCAGGAAAACCCTTGGGTCAGATAACCATCACTCCTATTATGTTGTTAATTCACAGTTTTAATGCATGGCCACAGCATACAGAAAAGGGATGCGGTTTCTATTCGCCAAAAAAGTCAGGGGAGACGATTTTGTCCTTGGTCTTCCTTGCCCTGCTTTTCTGAATTTCTGTCACTTAGTGTCATTGAATATCCATTAAACCTCCTCTGCACCTAATCAGAGGGTGCCCATGAGTCAGAAACCAAATAGATGCTTTGAGAGGTTGAAAGAATAGCTTGCACACCACCAAATTTGAGTGCTTGATATTTCTAGAAGACAATTTGCACAAATTAACATGTGACCGTGTATAAACAGTACTGTAGAAGTGCCTCTCAAACTCCTTTCTCCTCTGAGTCCTGATCTCCCTCCTCTTGTTTCCGTTTAACTGGTTTCAGCTTTAAGTCTCCAGATTTCGATAATTTCCTCCTTAATCCCTTCAGAGGAGCACCCCCCTTAAGTCTCTAATTAAGTCAACAACACACACACACATACTGTACATCAACACGGGCTAAACAGCACATGCACACACAGCTTGTAGCATTTAGCTATCTGATGCACGGACAATTGGTGGTTGCTTTGTGTGTGGTTCCAGAGTGGTTGTGTGTATTTCAATGATTAAGTCCCAATCAGGATGTTATGACGACACATGCATTTTTAAGCTGTTAATCCAGGATTATGCTCCCCTTCGCTCATCTCATTATCGTCGATTATTAAAAAAACACATACAGGCACATGCATACACACACGAATAGGCTACTAATTATGGGTTGGTTTCTCTGGAGATTAAATGCTGATATGGTCTCAAAAGACAGCTTGACGTACCGGCCAACAAGAAAAGACAAAGTTGTATGAATGCACCACAGGAATAAACTATTTAATCAATGTAATGGTTTTTTGTTTCTGAATATATTTGTTAATTCATGGACATTTTTCCACACAGGGAAGAACCTTGCATATCTATGGCATAGCAATATGCTGATTATTTCTGTGCTTTGGCCTGTCAAGAGTGCCATTCTGGCCTTTCAAAAAGCGATTTGCAGCATAGAGGGGAGAAAGAATGCGAGTAAACAGTGAGTGTCCTTTCCCCATGATTGAATGTGTGTCCTTGTGTAGAAACCGCACTCTCCTCTCTCAGCAAGTGAAAACATTCCTGCGGTGCTGAGGCTGATGTACAGGTGAGAGAATGGCCAAGGATTTTGAGATCACCAGAGGCTTTGTGTCCACTATGGCCCACTCACACTAGGTCAGCTCAGAATAACCAAAAAGGGCTGACCGCTGCTGTTCACTCACCCCCGGAGTCATTAATCACACAGCATTGCAGATGAGCCACATGGACACACGGTAACACACACACATGTAGAAACCCACATGCACTCCAAGCCCCTTTTAATTATAAAGCAAAATGCTAGATGACAGCATCGCTCCAGGTAGTCAGTCCTCTAGGCCTGTACTCATGGTGCATTATCATACATTAAACATCACAGACATAAATATTTCTGAGCAACGTGGGGTCCACGAATAACAACATATATCACATTAAGCTATCAATATCAATATCTCTCACACACACACACGCACACGCACACACCTGTTCTCCTGAGCCTTTTTTTATGCTGCTTGAACACAAAAATGCACAATCAGATCATGTTATCTGAACCCCTGTATTTCCAAACGGGCCTCTCAGCTTGCTGCCGGGTCGCTATCAGAAGCAGAATCTCAGATAACGTTCCCATTTACCAGTTATGAAATTCTTCAAAAGGGCAGCACGGCAGTGGATGCCTGTGGTCCACAGTGTTTAACAGGCACCGTGCATGGAGATATACTCTGTGGTATGTGTTTCACAGCATGCAAGTCACATACAGTCCAAGTACTAAAGGCATCTTTGGGAAAAATTCTGACATGCACCAAAAATATATCAGGGCTTGAGGAAAATCTCACAACTATTTTGCAGGGTACATAGAAACTAATGTTCAAACTGTGTTTTAATATATTTAAAGGGGCCATATTGTGTAAACTGAAATTTCCACATCTTTTATTATTGTTATTATTATTATTATAATAAATCAGGGTGACTGCGGCTCAGTGGAAGAACGGGTCGTCCTCCATTCGAGAGATTGGCGGTTCGTGTCCTTGGGCGAGACACTGAACCCCGAATTACTCCCCGTGCTGTGCATGGGTGTGTAAATGTGGTGTGAATGGATAAGATTACATGGTCTGTAGATGTCCAATGCCATCAGTGTGAATGTCTGTGTGAATGGTTGAATGTGACAAACACTGTGAAAGCGCCTTGAGTAGCCAGAAGACTAGAAAGGCGCTATATAAGTACAAGTCCATTTACCAGGTTGAGGTGCTATATAAATACTGTTAAAATATGAAAACGCTTAATCCACACAGAAATGCACACAGCCCCTATTCAGAAGAATACCACGCCTTTAAACGAGCCATCAGGACTTCGGAATGATTGTGATGTCATAGCTATACTAACCATAGCTAGGAAGTGCTGTTAGAGTGACATTACAGTCACTCTCCAACGGCAATGACAGTACAGAGATGACGAGAGCGCTTATAAGGAAGAGATGAGGAAACAAATGCATAAACATGTTCTAGTAGAAACCCAAAATACAAGATAAAGGGTTGAATGAAATGAGCATTGGGATACAAATAGATACTGATTAAAGTGGGCCAGGCATTCCCAATATTGCTAAAGCAAGACTGTTTGTGAAAGATGTCTAGACATCAGGGACTGTAATGTGGAAAAATGCATCACATTTCTTCATAATGTAGGCTTTTTAAAGTTTCAGTCTGTCATCTTTGGCCTGCATTGATAGTTTGTCATGCTGTGAATAACATATACTTTCCCATCTTTCTGTTAGTTATAAAAAATGTTCAAACGTTATAATCTTTTCTGGCCACAGAAAGCAGCTCCATGTGTGGCTTTCCTCCACTTAGTGAAGCTCTTGCTCTTCACCTTTCCGCACTCAATTGTAAAAAATATAAAAGAGAGTGAAAAGCATTGGTCCATTATTGTGCCATTCCATTACACTAGCCCATGCCATTACACTGCGTAACCCTGTCTGAGTATTTTCTCTTTTAAAGGCTGCAATGTGAAAACTTGCTGGAAAAAACAGAAGACAGAATTGCCTGTTTCTCCTTTCTGAAAGGCTTTGTACCAGTCACTCTGAACATAGAGAGAGAAATGCATGCTGCATAAGTTAATGTCAAATTCTCTCTATTGTGTCGTGCCTTGTTGAATCCAATGAGTTGACAAAAAAAAAAGGAAAACCCATTGCAGGAGAATAAACTGAATAGCATACAAATTCAAGAATTGCACATAAACTTGGAATGTTAGAACCATGACATGTAAAGACAGCATTGACTGTTTGTTGGCAGTCCCAGTTTTCAAATAATACTTACTTCCCGTTGAGATATTTCATTTCTTTTCAGCATGTTAGGGGAACACTGCCGCTACTGCTGCTGCTGTACTGGGGAAGAGCTGAAATAATTAACCTACTGCTTTTTTCACCGTTTTTGTTAGTGTGTGCTGTGTATATTTGCTTGTAGAAACCGTTGCGTGGGTGTGCGTAAGAGGTAAAAGCATTCAAAGGTGTTTTGCTTCTGCTGCTGGTTAGAAGTAAAGCTCTAAAACTAATTTCTTTCATCAGCATCTGTCAAGGAGATTAAGGGAAGCGTTACTCAAAGTATGCACTTATTACACCCAAAAGCATTAAACAACTCCATGAAAAAATTGAGTAGAATGCAGCCTTTAATGTCACTCTTTTTGTGCATCTCACTTAATGTCAAATTCTTTGATAAACTGGTGTGAAAAGATAACCAGTACAAAAGGCACTTTAGAGAGTGCACAAAAACATTTAAACTAGAGGGAAACAGGATAGGGGGAAAGGGAAATCACAGAGTGCAAGCCAGGGTGGTCAGTGTTCCATGGGAGCATCCTCATCATCATCATCATCACTACAGGGTTCATAGTCTTCATCCAAGACTGCGTGTCCCTCCTCTCCCTCCAGCTCTCCTCCCAGATCTCCTAGCAGCTGCTCCACATGCTCCAACAGCGGCTTGTCATCACATCGCAGCTTACTGTACAGCTGGGGGAGAGAGAGAGAGGGAAAAAAAAGACAAAAAAAGAATGATGCCAGTGTGTAATAGACTAGTAAGTAAATTGGAAATTTTAAATAGAATCTATGTATTACAGCATGAATGTTGAGAACGAACATGAAGTGCAAAATTACACTGCGGAGGCAATACATGAATGAGATGTGGTGAGGAAAAAGCTCTCGACTGAGGCTCTTTTGTTGTGTCGCTGAAGATAACAGTGCATCGCAACGGCATCAGTAAGTGGCCGCATGGAGTTGAAGGAAGTGAGCAGCCTCGAGGTTTTAAGTCTCCAAGTGCTGGTTAGGCCGCCTGAAATATCCAACAGCAGCTGCATTCTGTCAGAGAGGCAGTCACGGCTCACAAAACGCTGGTAAACAATTTTTGTCTTTCATTTGGCAAATCAGCACATTTGATACACCGTTCAGCTGCACAAGAGACAAAAGGACCATTTATCTTCCTCTTGCTTTTGCGACATGCACACGCACGCACACACGCAGATAAATGTATCCTGAAGCACATATGGTTACGTGGCGTACATGTGCACGTACACACACATTATCAAAGTTGTTATCTCAGTGAAATATGCCGTGAAGGAGCGAGATAAAAAAGCCCCTGTTCTCAAAGCAGGCAGCAGATTTATCTCGGTAAAATACTCTGCTTGTGTGTAATTACTGAACTCAAAGTGGAGTTGGGTGATAAAACTACTGGAGCTACCACCAAGGACAGCAAAGCATTACACTGGGTTTCTGTGTGTGCATATACAGCGATTTATATTTATGCTTTTCTTTCTAGAAACAAAACTAGGGAGAAAAAGAGAGTGAGTGGGGAATAGCTTATAAGATCTAGTAATATTGTTCCATTTTATTCGAACAAACACACACACGCACACATGCATACACGGTCCCTCGAGCTCACGGACAATAAGCAGCTGAGTGCCATCATTCTTGCTAAAAGTGTAACGAGGCCAGGAGAGTGAAGAAGAGTGTGTGTGACTGCTTTGCCCCAGGACCAGTCTCTAAGCAACAGCAGGTCCTGACAGGAGAAACGCAGTCCCATAGGATCTCATTTGGAGTGTAAAAATGTGAAGTGTGTGTGTGTGTGTGTGTATATATATATTTAAGTGGATGCTGTCTCTGCAGGTTGGAGCTCCAGGGAGGTAGAGCGTGACCCAGGTCCAGACACAGGTTCTGATACCGCGGGAGAGCTGACCCTCTCAGCCTCCTTAAAGCAACACACACACACACACACACACACACACACACACACACACACACACACACACACACACACACACACACACACACACACACACACACACACACACACACACACACACACACACACACACACACACACACACACACACACACACACACACACACACACACACACACACACACACACACACGATTTTCATTCTGCCCCTGTCACCCTGAAATGCCTGGAGAAGTTTGTCCACAACAAGTACTCTGAATAAAAGTTGGGTATGCTTCACAATAGGCTTGACTCAACACCCACAATAATTGCACATTACAGACTCGGGTTAGAGGTGGAGGCTGTCTCTCATACAAGTTGCATAAAGTGTGCAAAAACAAACACCATATGTTCTACAATACTGAAAGCCATTTGGAAATTGTATTTCTGCGTGCTGATATTTCCTATGAATCAATAGCGTATTGTGTCTGCTGGATAGGATGTGATTATTCATTGTGATGCTTTCAGCTAGCTAAACAAACAGGAGCTATCCTTTACACATTTCGCACCGAACGCTGCTGAGATCAGCACCGCCGCCGCAAGAAACACAGGCATCTCTCATTTACAACAGCCTATGTTTTCTCCTCTCACTTTCACGGGCCAGAGAGCTGCCTATAGAGGGAGGGAGTTTGTGTGTGTGTGTGTGTGATAGAGAGAGCGTGTGTGTGATCGTATAACTCTTTCATAGTCCACCTTGCTCTACTATCAAACTCTAAGTCACAGCCCAAAGCACACTTGACCACCACCAGAACAACTCAAACACACACAATAATATTTTACACACGAGGGGACGGATGATCTCACTGTCTTCTGGCTACTCTTTTTAGCCATGCTAGCTCCAAGGCTCTAGGGATTGCAGTGTCGAGCCGTTGGTGGGTACACCAGTTAGGTTCAGACAGACATTCATGTATGAATAAAATATTAATGATCTCCTGACTCTCCTCTGGCACCACAATGAGTTTAACATTGGTGTTTGAATCTAAATAGCTTGACGCTTGGGGTACTGGATGGATTTCTGTGACATTTTATAATGTAGACATTTTGTACAAAATTTCAAAGTCCCTTGAGAATGAATCATAATAATCATAATAAGTAATTAAAGTTCTCCACTCAAAAAAGTGACTATACTTGAGATAAGCTTTAGTTGTTACGTCACTTGTCCATAAACCAATCCATGTCTAATATGTGAAACAGTATTCGACTACAGAGCAGACTGTCAGTACAGAGAGATAACACACAGCCATCAGAGCTGTCAGCCACTGACAATTACAAGGTAACAAGCTAACATATAACAGAAACTAATAAAGGATGCTAACTACACTTGATACACCTGCTAGTGGCCAATTTTACAGCGCAACATTTTCTTCCCCCAAGTCTGGATTTGACTGATGTCGTATACAAGACATCGAAACTGTAACTTAGTTGTAGATCTCTAAAGTTGGCTCAATGGGCAGACAGATTATGTTCCATGTCCGTCTATCCATCTGTGGGGCTCCACGAGTTGCACCTGCCAAACTGAGAGATGGCAATCCACCCAAGTGGATCTGCTGCTCTGCTGCCCTGCCGCCTCCTGCCTGAAGGCGGCTCAAACATGTAGGCCTATGTCTGATTCTCTCAGATGTGTTTAGTCATCTTGATGAGCCCCTTCTCTTTAAACCTCGGGCTAGAAGTAGTTACCGAAGAGTCTCAAGCTACTACAGGTACATGAGAGCGCAAGCACAAGCCGTGGAGAGCGGGGCAAGGCCAAATGCAAAATGCCTCAATAAAGGCGAAACAGTAGATGTGCCTCCAGCTCCATCTCTGAGTTTTTTAGAATTTCTATGGGAGGGACAAAATATTAATCATAGCAGAGGGGTTTTACTTTAACACTCTTCTGGAGTGGGACTTTATATTCAACTCCCCTTGCTACTGTATGTTCACCTAGGAACTGGCAAACTTCTAAACGGGGAAACCAATTTGAAGACTTGTGATTCTCCTCTGTGTTTCCAAACCCAATATGGCATTAATCAACATGGTAGCATTCACAGTGAAGAAACTCTTACAGAGAAGAGCTGGCAAGGTTGACTTCATGATGATGACAATCAGAGCTCCAATCCTTAGCAACAGAGCTAAATAGGATTTTAATACAAAAAAATAATTTGTTTTGCTTAAGGTGCACAATGCAGCGTGCTTCTGGGGCTGAATGAGGTCGTACTTTGTTTATGGTCATTGTATTGCTGCCTACGGGGCTTACTGCCTGGTTTAAATAAAAAAAAGGGAGTAGAGAAAATCCACCAATACTTTCCTGACAAAAAACTGAAGTAAATCTCTCTCTTCTTGTCTCTCTTCTTTCATTCTTAATTTCTTTAGATTTAGTATGGTCCAGCATAGATTATCTTTAAGTGCCGTCTTTTGTCAGACAAAAGTACTGTATAATTATAATCACTAATGTACCCTTCAGACCTAAATCTTTTCCCCTCATTTCTAGATAGAAATCGTCTCATATGGCATAATAAAGACAGCTGATTGTGTGGTGAAAGCCCAATCAGTCCATCATTGTTCAACCTTTATTCCACACCTATGGTTAACTTCCCCTTTCATTTCACCTCTTCTTTCATTTCTTTTCCTAATGCCTTCATTCTCTCGGCTTGTCACCTGACCGTTTTCCCCTCGCCCACTCTATCTTTGGCTTTATTTCGCCTGCACTCGTACGCTTTCACCAAATGACCTTTCTGTCAAGGAGATAGATAACTCTTCATACTTTCACATCTTTTACTTGCGCTTGCTTGCATGCACACACACCAATTGGAGCAGAATAGTGAGAAAATGTTGTCCTCCTCTCAACTTCACTCTGTGTCCTCGGTCTCACTCCTACTGTACATCTCTTCATCAGTAAGAGAACATTAATTAGATGAAATGTTTCAACGCATTTTCTTCCTCTTAACTTCTTCAGTGGTGTGACACTAGCTGAGATAAGACCTTCCTGAGTGTGAACAGGGCATGTGTCGCAGGAAGTCTCAAAAGGGCCGACTGCAAACACAAACACACACGCGTATCCACACACACACCCACACACACACACACACACACACACACACACACACACACACACACACACACACACACACACACACACACACACACACACACACACACACACACACACACACACACACACACACACACACACACACACACACACACACACACACACACACACACACACACACACACACACACACACACACACACACGTCACATTCTTGGTAGGGAAAGGCATTAAAATTACATGACAAGCACACCTTGGACCAAGCCTAGCCACAATCCGTACTCATGGGATACCCTTTCACATCAAATAGTAAAGCTTTTGACCTCCGTTTGCCCTAGCTGCCTCTCTGCACACTTGCGCCAGGTACACACTCACGCACACACTCACGCACACAGATATACAACGTTGTCCTCTGTGCATACACTGCAGATCCTTCTTCAATCGCACCCTATCTGGCTGAGACTCAAATTCCATTTCACGTCCGGTTTACTATTGATTTTACCCTCGCCACTATTCACCAACTACACCCCTGCACCCACACGACCACACACACACGCACACCATCCAATCTGTTCCCTTCCTCGCCTCTCCTTTCATTCTCCCACTCCTGCTCACCCTCCTGCTCCTCTCCTACTTCTTTGTTGTCCTCTCAACCCATCCATTCCACCCCATCATTCCTTTTTAGAGTATCTCAGCTGAATTCAGTATTTGTGTGTGCGAGTGTGCACGAGTATCGATCACAGAGGAGAAGAATAACGATGACATTTCTTAACAAATCCTTATATATGCAAGTTGGCACATACAACCATAATTAAATATGTGCATCCACATAAGGTGCGCCTACGCACACCCGAATGCACGCACGCACGCACACACACACACACACACACACACACACACACACACACACACACACACACACACACACACACACACACACACACACACACACACACACACACACACACACACACACACACACACACACACACACACACACACACACACACACACACACACACACACACACACACACACACACACACACACACACACACACACACACTAAAGTATGCAGAGAAGTGGACTGGCGCCAAAATAAGCCGTTGGGCTTTGAGGCCTCGTTTCCATGTTTGGAGCCCATTTTAACTAGCAGACTGACTCATTGTTAATAATTAACACTCACAGTGATGCTCAGAAAAAAAGGCTTTGATATTAGTGTGAGATTCTCAACCATAATGTACCGATGCACACAAATGAATAAAAGTGGTAAGATGAGGAATTAAGTGAAGCACAAGGGCGGCAGTTTTTTTTCCACATTCCACCTTACCCCTTTCAAGGTCTTTGTAAATTTACTTTTTCACATTATTTTGCACCTGTTGCTTCACAACCTCGACAAAGAAACTGCTATGCTGTTTACTGCTGTTTACGATGCTACGGCTCCTCCCATTCTTACACCTTTGTATTACTTTGTGTAGTACTTTTTTTCTCTTTAATAACTCTCACCACAAAACTGGCAGCACAAATCTATGCATGCATAGTGCCTTTATTTTATCTCCCCACAGTTTATTCCTTTCTTCCACTTGGCAGCTAAAAGCCCACTTCACCTCTGTCTCATTTGTGGACATCCAGCTGGTTAGACAGGCCTGTCACTACACTGCTGGCTGGGGAGACAGGCATCAATATATAGCTACTCTGCTGCCCCTACTCATCTGTAGAGGGACACGATGTGGCAGGAGAGCAAGAGAGGGGGTGGGTAGTTTGGTGGGGAAGAGAAAAATGTAAAAAAAAAATGGAGGTGGGGCCTGCCATCCCTCAGTCTGTGCTGTCTGATTTACAAGCCTATTGGATTTTAGACTAACATGAATCACAGCCCCATAGAGGCATTGCTTCCTGACAGAATGACAGAATGAATGAGACACATCACTCCAAGTGTGTGTGTGTATGCGTGCGTGAGGGAAAATGGGAGAGAGACAGGGGTATATTAAAACCTCTTTGCGATTGTACTAAGAGACATTTCTTTGGCAACAGTGTAGCTTAGTTAGAATGTTCTCATGTTCACAGTACTGCATGTACTCCTTCTCCGACAAGAAATGTTTCTTTTAATTCTTGCCTATTGTGATAGTGTCCTATCTGTATCCACAGTCAGCACGCACAGATGGAAGAAGTATTCAGATTCTTTACTTTAGTGTAAGTACCACACTAAAATACTCCATATCAAGTAAAAGGGTCTGCATTCAAAAATGTCCTTAAGTAAAAGTACATAAAATGGCAATTTGCATTGAATATTGCTTCAATGGTAAGTCGATTAACTGTTTAACTAAGAAGTATGGAGTAACCAGGAACCATAGTAAGTGAATTGATGGCTCAGAGAAATGTTGTGGAATAAAAAGTGCAATATTTAGTGGAATAAAAGTGTCCTGAAATAGTACTCATGTAAAGTACAAGTGAGTCAAAATTGTACTTCAGTACAGCACTAGAGTAAATGTACTTAAGCTGCATTTCCAGCCAATGTTCCACCCATTATTATTTGGGTTCCCACCGCAGTCTTAAGACCTGTGAAGATCAGGCAAATTAATCTGCTGACGTATGAAAAATCAGGACAGGATGAGGGCTGCTTTTTTTTTAGATTTGCTGCTGCATATTGTATATATAACAAATGAATGGCAGTGGAGGAAATTAAAGGGCATCGGTTTCCACAGTAAATTATCTGTTAAGTGTTTGATCTTTCGTTATTTGTTCCTTAGAAAGTAACCCCTGTGAAACAGTCAGCACGCAGCATTTTACTTCTCATATTCACAGCTCTGTGGTGTGCTGATCCTCTTTCAGCTCGCTTGCGCATGCGATCCATTTCTATTTTTCTGTCTGTCTGTTTTTAAATGAATTAGAAAGCTGACAGCAAAGCCTAACTTTACTTTTGATGTTATCAAACAAAGAGAAATGTTCTCCCCTCATCCTAAAATGGTCTTCAATCAATACTAGAGTCTTTCCCCTTTTTTATGAATGAAGCGGCGCACAAGTTGAAGCAGCAGAGATCAGAGACTTTCTAGGGGGTAAAATAATGTCCCCAGCCTTGTGATAGAAACACAATGAGATTCTCAAAAGATTACTAGTCTATGGGGAAAGTTCCTGTAGTCGAAAAGAGGCTGAAGTTAATTTTCACCACTGGCCATGCATCTAAGAATTAGTTAATTCTTTCAGTCGTATTCATAAAAGAGATGAACCACAACTATACTGTGTGAGCGTGATCAAGAGCAGCAAGTTTGTGGGAAGATCTTGTGACCTGAATTACCTTCTTAGCATTCGTCAGGTACGATCTGGCCGCCTCCGTTAATGCCTTCCACTCCTCTGTCTCCTCCTCCGTCACTTCTCTTCCCTCCCTTTCTTGCTGCTCCTTTGCTTTTTCCAACTGGAGGTAGCACACCCAGCCAGAGAGATACCACACCTGGGAGGCACAGAGAAAGAGGTGTGTAGGGGTGTGGGTGGGGGACATGAGGCACAGAGATTCAGACAGAGAGAATGTGTTCTTTGTTGCACTGTGAGCTGTGACAAAAGAAGCAGATTTGTAACCCTCATGGAGCACATCTGCATGAAATCCCACCTCCTTCTTTGACATACAGGTTTCACACATAACGTCAGATCTACAAGCAATCTCCTGACATATACCATACTCACTTACAAATGCTGCATGAATCTAAATGAACATATGTGCACATACTGTAGCCTGAGTTGTGACTATGGTTGTGACTCTTACCATCTGTCACTACCAATTTGCCTTTCTATAGCAACAAAAAAAATGTAATTACTTTGTTGAAACATACTAAAAGATAATAAAATAAAATGGAAAATAATTTCCCTCAGGCAAATATCTTCTTTGCATTTCAAATGATATCATACTCAAAGGTTGTGTTGTGTACAATATTAGACATGCTATTATTTTAGAAGGGGAAACATTTTTTAATATCCTCTTCAACAATTAACTGTAATTATTTTATTCTACACATAATTTTGCCTTAATAGACGAAAACAAGTAAAACAGTCTTGGGGCCCGAAAGCAGGATTAGTGGGCTCATAAGCTAACTTGGCCTCCACTCTGGTGTTCTAGTTCCACATTGGTGGCTTATTTTTCAGGAAGATACATCATCATGGTAACTTCAGCTCCACACCATACCTGCTCCAGAGCAGGTTAAGTCTTTTGATGAGACTTCATTAAACCATCATGTAATTTGAACTGCCACATTTTCCCAAGGAGACCAGTAGTATGAATCATCACGTCAGCCGAGGAGGTTATGTTTCCGGCCTGGTTTGTATGTTTGTTTTTGTCTGTCAGCAGGATTATGTAAAAAGTACTGGCTGAATAATGAACTACATTAACATTGTGAGATAGGGGATGCTTTGGCAGAGGCCTGCGCTCTCCAAGTGGCATTTCAGTTTTAAACACAGAGCTTACGCTTCATCATTGTGGCAAACTCTAAAGCCTCATTTATCCAACATGCCAACAGCTGGGTTAGATTGGGCCAACAGAGAACAATTAGATGAATCACTGGGAGAATGATATAATGTCAGGAATAAAAGATGATTATCTTGTGTCGCTCTAGGAGGTCATCTATCTTTCATTATAACATTGTGGCGTATTTGCCAAAACTATTACATTTCATTCGTAGCACAAATAAGTTTTCCTAGTTCAATGGGCTCTATCTACCACCCAGCGCGGAGCACTCATTTATATGCATGCACACAAAATGAAGCTTGTGCTTTCCAGCAGCAAAATCTGGCGAAACAATTCAAGACAGTATAGAAGATATGAAACATGAACAGGATTATCTACTGTATTCCCTCAGTCAAGGTATAGTTACAACTCTGAAGTAATGCAGGATGGAAAGCAACGGATTGACATTTACAGTTGATAAAATGTTGAATTTTAAATGTTGAAAAGCTGGTCAAGTATTCAGCCAAGCCATATTATGAATACTATTTTATATATGAATGCATAAAAGGAAATCTGGAAAAGCCAGTTTGAATGGGCCGGATGCAGCTGATTATAATAATTATAGTAGTATTGTTATCTATAAATGATTTATGCTTAAGTGTGTCAATCGAGGAGATCATCAGCCAGCACAGACTTTGTATAGTATTATTAGTTATTTGTATTAAATGGATGTTCTTCACCATATGGCTGCTGTGTGCATCATATATTTTTGGTTGTGTCATATCCTTTCTACATTCCAACATCTCACACATAAGATTCAGCCCTTTCCAATGAGAACATAACACTTAAATATGCGCCAAACCAGATCAAGCAAAAGTCCCTGAGAAGGACCACTCAGGTTTGGGGCGTGAAAGGCAATACTGTTTTAACTGTGTTCTATTTAAAGATTGTTGTTGCTAACAGGTATCACTTTAGTCTTAATATGCGTATTTGTACATTATGTGTGCTTAAATTTTGATGGATGGATGGATGGAGGGATTAAACTAATGTTTACAATACACAAGTTGGTTCAGTATCAAGTGAAGGGGCAACATGAGGGGGGGCCCCTAAATCAAATCCTCCCCAAAAGTCAAGAGACGGCTCTGCACTGATTCACTTACTCACATAAAATCATTTGCATTTTTAATACTGGCCATGCAGTCCAGCCAAATAACTAGCAGATCATTTGGATTTAAAACAGTGAGTGGAAGTATATTTTTTAACTGTAAGTCAGTAAGCTTTTCCATAATCAGTCTTTTTTTTTCTGCCACATAATTACATACACTGTGCAATGCTTGCTCTTCCACCACAAAACACAATCACGCTCAACTCTCAGTGAACTTGGAGGTGCGTGCGTATGTGCGTGCGTGCGCCTCTCATCTAAGGCCAAAGATCACCCACCCACTGTTCTTCAAGCACCAAGAAACAAATATTGGCTTTATTCATTATTTATTGAGGGCAGAGGCAGTAGGGACCTACACCTCTGCCAAATGAACCATTTAGCTAACAAACACATCAAGGCATACCACACTGAATTCACAATTGCCGCTTAACACGCTGAGTGGGAGGCTACCCCCTGCAGCCATACTTATCAGAACAACAGCAGAACTGCAGCAGAAGTGTAGTGCTGTTTCCAGAACCAACAGTATGACAATTATAGATCACTGAAACATTTTCTGTGACTGCAGAACCTCGAAAAAAAATGTGTTCTTGTGTATATACAGTAAATGTATATTAGGGAGATAAATAGTGAAATTGGGTCAGTTAAATTACATTTTTTTTTACTTCTTTACGAATGAGAACCACTTCATGTATCTAAAACAGCTAGATCAAAGCTAGAACATTCTTTACAGATGGTCCACTGTGAAATATTCGTGTATGTGGTAAAAATGGCTTGTGCATCCACACTCAAAATTAAAACATGAGAAAGTTAGCTAATTAAGAACTTTAGAGAATCTACTCTACCATACCATAAGAAGCACACACAATAAAATAAACGCTGTGTCTGTCAATCAAATCGCTGCGACTATTGTCATTTTAAAGTGAAGGCACATCTTAGTTCCCATATGGTGCTGCTGAAGGAAGAACAAAAGCATCATGAATCAAATGAATACCTTTGAAGCAAGATTTGCAAGGAACTAGCTCCGTTGTTTATGCAGACATAACATTTTAGAAGTAAGGCTCCAACTTTGAGATACGCGAGAGCAAGAAGGCGGGGGCGAGAGCTAACAACTTATCTACCGCTCTTAAGAGAGGAAATAAAGAGAAGACAAAGAAGAGGGAGAGGGGGATGGATGATGGTGGTGGTGGTGGAGAGAGAGCAGTAAAATGTGTCTGTCATACACTTCTGACATCACAAATATGACTCCAGCAATATAACTCTGGTATGATCTGACAAAACACTTTATGACCATTAGAACTGGTGACTGTATGTGTTATTGGCTGCGGGCCTGCTCAAATCAAGTGTCACATCTGTATGTCTCTAGAGCAAGTTTAAAAGTTCAGCCCCTCCAAGACTGCTCTCAATCTGTCAGCTAAGGGGTGTGTGTGTGTGGGAGGCTGAGCCTGAGGGGAACTTGGGGGTGGGGGTAGAGAGACAATGCCATGCCCCTCGATCAGACACTCAGTGGCACACCTTCACTTCATCTGCAACTGACAGTGGGGATTTGAAGCCCACTGACAGCACATACTTCCTACTAAGCGCAGAAAATACTGCCATTCATGTCACTCTCTAAACCAGGGGTGGGCAATGCCGGTGCTGGAGGGACACTGTCATGCATGTTTAAGGTTTTTCCCCTACCATAACACACCTGAGTCTAATGATGATCAAACCTGTGAAAAGCTTCAGCTGCTTGATAACAAGCACATCATTAGATCCAGGTGTGTTAGAGCAGAGAGAAACCTAAAACATGCAGGACAGTGGCTCTCTAGGAAAGGAATTGCCCACCCCTGCTCTAAACAGTGACACAGCAGAAGCAACGAAGTGCGCAGGTTGAGGCTTTCATCCTTCCTACAGGGGTGATATAAGACTTGCCTACAAGTTGTTCTGATCCAGCAGTGGCTACTGTATTATGAAAAGACTGCCCACAAAGTGGCGAATAACTTAATCCTGTGCGATGACAAGTAACACACGTGTACAAACATCCCCAAGAACACAGGGTTTGTTCAAGAATCGTTAATTAGTTTTGATCATTATTAAAATGATCAGCATTATGACACATGGTATTGAGAAATACAAAATAAAAAACATAAATGCTAGCTGGCCACCACCTTTTTTCACTGGATAAAAACAGCTGGACCACCATTTCATTGCTCACCTGGATGACTTCATCATCCTCCTCCAGCAGGCCCTCCAACACATCTACTGCCATCTAATGCAGAGGGAGAGAGAAAACAGAGATTGAAATGAGGTTTTACATCAGAGAATAGTCATATAAGAAAATACTTCATCAGTACACTCTCATAGACTCAGCCTTGATCCAAAGAGAAGCAAACACGTTGTTTTTGCAGTGTTGTGCATCTTCTAGGCAGTTCTGATCAATCGGAGTGATCAGAGGATCTGATAAGTGTCTACGAGGTCAGTGTCCCATAAACAACATCGTCGATAGCAACAAGACATTGGACATGACCATCGATAGACACTCACCAGAGCTTATCGCTCAGTCAATAGTCACTTGGCTGCTCTGTTCGATAACCCTTTTAATCCATTTACAGACATTAACGGCCAATAATATTTTAAGAACCTGCCCCACAATAGGACGCATAATACACTTAAATATTAGCCTGACCCACGGACTGTATCACCCCCAGCCCTCTCTCTCCATTTCAGGTCTAAAAGGAGTTTAATGTTAAGTGACCTTTGCCATAGAGCGTCACTGTCTGGGTCAGTTTCTGTGGGAAGTTTCTATTACAGAAAACAGACGTGGACTAAAGCAGGCTGTGTGTGTGTTTTTGTTTTTTTATTGTGCCTCTCGTGAATTCTGTGGATGTGATATGTGTGTGTGTGTGTAAGTGTGTGTGTGTGTGTGTGTGTGTGTGTGTGTGTGTGTGTGTGTGTGTGTGTGTGTGTGTGTGTGTGTGTGTGTGTGTGTGTGTGTGTGTGTGTGGCCCCCAGGTGATGATATATTGATTTTTGTCAACATCGGGTTGGAGGCGACTGTTAGCCAATCACCCGTGGTGAAGGGCAAGAATAAAAGACGCGTGCATACCTGTGCACGCACTGACACACCGCCGAACAGTCATGCGCTACAACAAAGCTACACACAACAGTGAGCACAACAAGCAGCACTTGTTTCTTGTTAAGGCGGTCTTATTAGCAGGAGAGCAACCTAATTTTTTTCCACTCTTGCTCTTCAGAGTTCTCTCCTTTCATTAAGCCTACGTGCTTCCGGTGGCGATAAAGAGGTCAGTTGTCTGGGTAGACTGAGGGAGAGTCAGGTTAATTGAGAGTATCTCATTAAGAGAGTGTGAATGTGCATGTCATGGAGTCAGTTGATAGATTGCCAGACCAATTATCAGCTGAAAACCCATTGTCTTTAATTAATTAATGACTGATTAAAAATACACAAACAAAAACACGTAATCCCAGCTGATGATGAATAGATTCATGCCCAGCGTCAGAATTATCTACTTGACATTCATTGTATCACAACGATGTGATGGGCAGGCACATGCACATGCACAGTAATTTGAGCCAAGCACTACATATACGAGATAGGAGTAAAGATCTGTATGGGTATTAAACAACCGATAAAACAGGCAGTTTTGGAGCAACAAAAATAGAACAAGAGATATCTGGGAGCCAGGATAAGTGAGCAATGATAACCATTATATCATCTCTATCTGAACTCTTTCCTAACTACACTGGTCAACCCAGCGGCGAGTGATTAAAGATTCAGAGAATCTAAAGCCGCTTCACGCTCTAAACAACAACAAGATTAATATTCCCATGAAGATAAAGGGAAGAGAGGGCGTACTATAAGGGGGGAAAAGTGTGGAAATCGGAAGGGCACAAAAAAAGTACTTTAATAACAATGCAAAACTGGTCCATGAACAACAATGGTGCACAAACACGCACGGCAAAGACACTACGTACATGCTGTCCTCTTTATTTCAAGACCTGTTAAAGATTGAAAAAAAAGCAGCACTCTGGGGAGGAACTCATTTATAATGGCCATTGTGTGTGTGTGCAAGTTGTGTGTGTGTTTGTGTTTGTGATCTTCAGGCAATTTTGTTTAACAGAATCATTTTACCGGAGCGCACAGCATTAGACAGAAGAAAGACAAATCACTTTACAAGCGAGGGCAAGCCGTATCTCGAACACACAGAGACCCATACATACGCACATGCACACACGCATGCGCGCGCACACACACACCCACACACAAACACACACAAACAGGGACTCCATCGTGGGGTACAGAAATGTTCAAGGAATAACATGAAAGCAAACAAGAGTGACAACAAAAGAGAAAAGTAACTAACCATCAGCGGCTGTGACAACTAAGGCGAACAGACTGTCAGCGGAGGCCGTCTGCCTGTCTGTCTGCTATGTGGCAAGAGAATTAGTGGTGGTGATGGGTGATGATGATGGTAATATGTGTGTCTGTGTGTTTGTGAGTGAATGTGAGAAAGCGTTGGTTTCAACAAAACATGAAGTAACATGACAGTAAAGAAGTGATAAAAGCATGAATTTAGGGCAATGATACAAATAACAAATGATTATTTCATTATCAAATGATCTCTTGATTTACTGATGTATCGTTTAGTCTGTATTATTAAAAGTAAAGACATTATTGAAAACCTGGTTGTTAAGTCCAACCAACCACCCATGGTGGAACCGTATTTTTGCTTGATAAATGACTATAAAGATTAACAGATTCTAAAACTTGTTGGCGATTAACCAACCAATCAATGAAAAATGGCCATCACAATCTGTCCACAGTAATGCCTTAAAATTGTTTCCTTTCCCCAACCAACAGTCGAAAAACATAAAGATATTCAATTCACAATTATATTAAAACAGAGAAAAGCAGCAAATACTTGTGGTGAAAACAGTAAAAGTTGAGTCATTCTCAGCGATACATACCTAAAAACAAGTAATCAATTATGAAAACTGTTGTCTATTTAGACTCCATCCATAATCTATCTATTAATTAACTTCTTGTATCAGCACTACAGCAACTACTCAAGTACTTTATCAAAACATCACACTGCTGGACAATGATCCATTCACAACTGTCTCACTTGTGCTTTCAAGCACCTATTGTGTGCTTCTACTAAATTACCGTTCCAGCTATGAAAATCACAAACAAAATTGGCATGTATTCAAGTGTTTCTCCTCAAAAGCAATCAAAGGGGGGGATTTTCTTTTTTTTATCACTTTCCAAATGAAGTGGCACTGGCACAGATTTCCTGTCTTGCTGAGACAGAAGACTGCAGAGAAGACGAGCACTCTTGAAACATTTGTTTTTCAACAATGTATTAGCCCACTTTTTTTTTTTTAATGCCAGTTTTGCAAATAGCATGAGACACATGATACATACAACTAGGGATGCATTGATCTATCTTTTTCATTCTTGATACCGATACCTGGGCTTTGCGTATTGGTCGATACCCGATACCATTGTTGGATTAATAAACTGTACACCTCACCATGTGGAAGGGACTAAAGGCATCAGGGTTGACTTAAACATAACTTAGTAAAACAACATGTAACATATTAACACAAATGTACTGTATTGTTATTTATTTAATAATTTGTTACTAAAATAAAAACTGTACCTCAAGTAATGCATGTCTATAATTAACCAGCTATATTTTATTTAAATATGTTACATTTCAATTGGTGAAACTTAATTAAACCTGTTGTTGGTTCACGTGGAAAAACATAAGATGCTAATCGCACTAGCATTTGGCATTTTGCATACGTTAGCCTTCATGCTAATTTACAATTTTCGTGACTATTAATAAAAGAAACACGTAACACTATAATAATACAGTAACACAATATTGTTACAGTGTTTGAACACATTACGATTTGTACAGGAATTCCAATTAAAATACAGCAGCTGAACGAGGTGAAACAACCCCATACAGCTGAGTCTCACTCCATGTTGTTGCTGGTGTTTACTTTGATTTCGTGTGCACTCAGCTTACAAACGCTCTTTTAAAAGCATTTGAAAAGCTATGGCCTTCACAGGTTCTCATTGTATTTTAAAAGAAAAAGTTAGTCCAGAATTGAAAATACATTACATTTCGGCTACCCACTGGCATTGAATTAGTGATCTAAAGTGGTGACCAATGTGCTATTTCAGATAGAAAAGGTCATGTGTTTAATGTGTGAGATTCTTGTTTGGACTAAATTCCTCACAAATGATTAGATGCCATCTACCATTGACAGCCTTTGGGAGAAACACCTCATGGCCATTTCTTTTGTGATTTGATTTCTTTTTCGCCATGCTCTACAATGATTTTCCCTCAAAAAGATAGAAATAATATCATACACCCAGATAATTTGGACGGTGTAATCCTGCTATTATTTTTGCCAAATGCCTAATTTGCTCCAGTTCAAACTCAAACCACATAATGGACTGAATATAGGCTACACGCCCAAACTACATTCATCAGACAAAGAGCTCAATCTCCAACAGAGACAGACAAATTAATGTTGGCAAAGAACATGGTGGTTCTTCTACCACTCTTACAATTCTATGATGAACCATTATTTTCCAGAAATACCTGCATACTCTATGCAGCTACAGAAAACACAAAAGCTGCATTTATTTTTTCTCTTTGGCATACATATTCATCACATTTGCAAAGCATTGGCTGAGTTAGGAACACCATACAATATAGTGGAAAAATACAGGCAAAACGTTGCACGGGGCACCCAGCTAAGAAGGTAGCTTTCGAAACCGATACAGACTGGAGACACAACTTTACACAGAATCAAATTGTGAATAAATTTAATGTCCACAGGGAGAGATGCAAAAATAAGTGTGTGTATGTGTGTATGACAGAGGAGTAGAGGAAGGAAAGAGAAGAGTAGATGTATGTTTCAAATCCGGCTAAGTCCCGGTCTGGGAGAGACGGACAGAAAATAGCTTGCTTCTACTCCACATCCATCTTTAAGCTCAATTTCCGTCAGAAACTTTCACATAGCTGATGGCTAAAAGCAAATATGACCAATCTTGTGCATGGATGTGTAGATGCGTATGTGTGCATTCAGCAAAATAAGGCACTCACAATATGTGCAGTTTCTGTTTTGGGCTTGATGACACTAACAGGAGGATGAAGACAAATGACATGTCAGAAACTGTGGACCGAGACGTTGTCATTTTACGGACACACCTGACAGCCCATCTCCCACAGATACACAACCACACACACATACATACACACACACACAGCTCAACCGTTTGGGAGAGAGGGGGGAAAAAAGGACACTGTTCTCATTTCCTGTCAGTAATAACCATAAACCACTCAACAAGAGCGACTAGAAATTAATCACTGGATCACAACAGAAAATAGCTGAACTGCTGTTGGTGTGGCAGTAATCACAGAAAATGACTTCAAGCGTTAATGACTGTTAGGGGTTTTAGCACCGAACTGAAGGCAGTGAGCCACTAAAATCAAAGCCATTAATACTGGAAATTGATGAGTGATCTAGAAGTGGCAGCAATTCATCAGACTAGAGCTTCCTTCCTTCCTTCATTCCACATCCCTCCTCCCCTGTGGGCCCCCTTACCCCTGTCCCTCGCTGTAAATACCACTCTTCAATTATTGACAGTGAACTCTGGAGGGGATAAAGACCAGGCATGGCCTTGCCACCTTCAGTGCTATTCAATAGAAAGGAAAGTGTGTGTACACACACACACACACACACACACGCACACGCACACGCACAGAGGCTACCGTCCCATCATGAAACATACACAGCACAACAACAAAAAGAGTGCAGGAGCACAACATTTTACCTCGTATTCTTCTGACTCAATGAGCAGTTTGGATGTGGTGAGGCGAGACTCGTATGTAGGGATCTCATTCTGGAGAAAAAAGAAAAAAAAAACAACACCATCACCTCCACAGTGTTTACACAAACATAGTTCTTCCTTTGTCTGAGAATACCACGATCCAATTTCAAGGTACAAAACTTTCTGCAGCTATGTGGCTGTTAATCACAGCCAAAGTGTGGGCAGGCTGAGTTCAGATCAACCTGCTCCTGAAGATAAGAGTCATAACAGTGGTGCCGATTGGATGTTGGCCTAAAATCATCAACCCGACCCCCTGTTATATTTGCTCAGTATTTGAATGTCAGGTGCCATAAGGCGTCATTAAGAACCCAACGTTTGTGAAATATTTGTTCCATCTTTTATTTCTTATTATCCCTCGTTTCATTATCTCTTACTTTTTTATCTCTACTGCTGTCCTTATGTTTGGGCTCACTGCAAAGCACACTATGACAATCCTGTTAGTTAAAAGTGCTTTATAAATACACTGGGATCTTTTGAGCATTGGTTGCCGTCACAGAAATACTAAGCACAGCCCCAACTCACCTGCATGTCTTCCTCTGTGCTGGAAGAAGCCGCACTCTGTCTCTGGGCAGGTAGCCACAACCCAACACTCTTCAACAAGTATTCTTTGCCTTCCTGAAGACAAAATGCGTGTACATTTTGAACTCACAGGTACATGACCGTATGACCGTACAATTAATATACACACAGATAAAGACAAACAAATTAGGTAAACAGGAAATAATTAGCTTTGCTTTTATGGGCTAGAATCCTGAATGCTCTGTAGATATCAATGACATTTTGATCAATCTGAGGTCATTTTTTTCTGTTTCTTTCTTTTAGAAATTATTACAAGCGTAGTGCTCAATACACTGTCGCTGGAAGTGGGATGCTGTGAAGTGTGACTGGAGTCAGCCTGACCCCTACAGCTTACAGTTAGCATTACAAACCCATTTCATCCCTACAGAACATCTTGTTTTTCCTTTATTTGGTGATGCAAGAGCATGAAGAATAACTTGCGATGACAGTTTGCGTTTCTTTATCTCAGGTTTTGAGATATCCACTGCTGACACCTTGCCAATACAGAGGAGGAGTTTTGAATCTGATTTGTGGCACTCACAGTATTATGAAAAGAGCCTTTCCATTAACAATGCACCGGTTATTCTGGATAATCTGCAGAATAATTTACACTGTGAACAATTTGTACTATATTTTTACCCTAAATATTGAATGTTTTCCAGTAAAACACAAAAAGAGTCATGTCTTAAAATGAATAGGGTCCCCCACAACCCCACACATCCCTGAACAGTTTATTCTACAAAATAAGAGAACTGCACATGGATGAAAATCCTTGTGTTTTATTCAACTTAATGATACATTAGTGAATATCTCACAGCTTGCACCCATCATACCATTTTACAATGTCTTGCAAATACAAAATTGGATGCATTTTTTTTCTCCAACCACACCGGCAAAAGAAAAAACGCCCCGCAAATAGAGGGAGAGTCATGAGAGTCGCTCTTTCTACTCAATTAGACCAGTACTTTACAAAACCTGCCTACTTATTAATACTGCCGGGTGTTTCACTCTGCCTTTATCACAGCGCTGGCATCAGGGTTTCTGGTTCAAAATGGGATACTAACAGTTGTGCCTTGCTGTGGACAGTAGCCAGGCTGCTAATGATAGGAACAAGTAATAATGGATGCAATGACTGGAGAGCAAGCCTGACTAGCTCAATCTCCTTGTTCATATAAAAATCACATACGTAAAATCACCGTCTCCATTGTGCAAGTTTGTTTGTAAACAAATGCAGTGTGACCAGTGTTATTGGTAACTTAGCTCAGAGGAAACCGAAAGTGACCCCTATCGGGCTCTCGGCACCGATGATTCCACTTGGGAAAGGGCTGGAAAACGACATGTTGGCACTTTAATAACAGTTTGTAACGCAGCAATACTTTAAATATGTCTTGAGAATGAAATAGAGAAAATATAATTAACATATTCTTTTAAATTCATTGTCAGATGCTTCATACTGCAAGTTCTTGTGGCATCTTTTCCAAATTCAGTGAAATAGGCTGCTTTCCCAGTTATCAGATGCCAACATGACCTCAATGATCTGCCCAGTAATTAACATTCCTATCAGCGTGACCTGTCTGTGTGTGTGCGTGTTAATGCAAGTGTCCATCTGCTGATTAATGGCATACAATTCAATTTGCTCAGAATAATTAACTCAGCAGATTCCTGCTTTAATGTGGTGATAATTCATCCGGTGTGTGTGTGTGTGTGTGTGTGTGTGTGTGTGTGTGTGTGTGTGTGTGTGTGTGTGTGTGTGTGTGTGTGTGTGTGTGTGTGTGTGTGTGTGTGTGTGTGTGTGTGTGTGTGTGTGTGTGTGTGTGTGTGTGGACTGACCTGGTTTTTCTCTGTACTAAACAGGTAACTTGCCATGAGCTGTAGAGCCTCAGGGTTGTCATGGTGATGCTGTAATGCTCTCTCAATGAATTCTCTGCACTTGTCTCCAGCTCCCTCTTCCATGCTACAGGCACACACACACACACACATTATGAATGCAGTAACATGAAATGGGGTTATACGTGTCAAGAGTATAACTCTGTGAACTCTCATACCAGAGGTCTGTCAGGTAAATCTCGGCCATGGAGCAGTAGGCTACACAAACATCCTTCGCTGTGAGGAGCTCAGTGTCCTCATCTGGTGGGGCAGCAGCTCCGGCCTGAGCCTGCATAAAGAGCAGAGGGCAGATGTCCTTAAAAGCTGTTAAAAGTTTTATTGGTTATAATAAATCAAAATATATTTTCTCAATTAAGTTATCCGAGTCAGAATCAGAAATACTTTAATAACCCCAGGGGGAAATTGTTTAACCAATCCAATAAAGGAAAACACAGCACAACTTCCCTATATTCCCAGATAAACTACATTTGAGTCATGTGACATGTCACAGCTGGAAAAGTTAATGGTGGCTGAATTCAATTAAGCTACCTCGGTTTTAGGGCCATGGTAGTGTCAATGCCGACTCACTTTCATGGCTTACTGGGACACTTGAATAGAGTGAACAGAGTGGAGCCATTGTTAATGTCATTAGTAACAGCTGTGCTTTTCCTGCGATAAGTCAAAATGTCTGCTGTGAAAATGGCCAATGAAGATTTGAATTACACAGAATAGCAAATACATTTTCCTCGTTACAATTAACATATGCTATGAAAATAATAAAGAGGCTGTCGTACAATCGTATGCTATGTCTTATAAATACTGTAAGAAAAGATATCTGACCATCAGCTAGAGGAGGACCAAACCAAAGAAATCACCCTTTTACACTATTTTGTCTAGAGTTAAACCCTGGTTCTCAATTGCTCATAAAACACCTTCATTCATGTCATCATACTGAAACAAAGCATCATACCTTGAGTCCATCTACAGAAGATGGAGGATAGGTAGGGTTATTTAAAAACAATTCAGACCCTATTTTGATCACTTTTGGAACTTCTGATGATTCAAGTAAACTACAGACTGCCCAGCAACACACTGTCAGGCAACTTCATGCATCATACTGAGTGATGTTCTGGAAAAAGGAAGAAACCGTGTCACTCAAACAATGGCTGACCGTATTAACAGATAAGTTGGACAGGATCAATATGTCCCTCAAGCTTAAACAATTTGGACAATTTGGCAGCCATTACTTTTGTATTTGGAAGGGACATACTGCTTAATCAGCTTGTGCAGATTAGAAGACCTAAACTGCATCTTTTAGGGAGGGAGGCAAGGAGAGGCTTGTGTTAAGATTGTATCCCATTTGTATCTCTTTTGTGTGTGTATATATTTGGTATATGATGCTGTTGTATGTTGAAGAGTTGTATTCTATTACATCACTCTATGTGACTAACATGCTGGTGTTCAAAACAAGAAGCTCAGATAATTATTACAGGACTGGTTTACATTCTCAGTAAAACAAAATATGGGTTGTTGACTTCAATGTAATAAGGTATTTTTAAATGAACTGCAATATATATGTTATCAGCAACATTGTAAGTCATAAAGTAAAGAATAATTAGTGACGGTAACAGTACAGGTAACCCTAATAATCACTATGGACCGAGTATGTCCACTACCATGTGATTCATTTATTGACGTTCACTCAATAGATTTCTCTAATGACAAGGTGAAATGATGTATGCATGCAATAGAAAGTCATATAGATAGACAGATAGACAGATTGATAGATATATAGATAGATAGATAGATAGATAGATAGTTACTGTATTATATATATTGTTAAACAGCACCCTCTTGTGAAGATAGATACCATTACAATAGCATTATACCTTGGATGCAATGGAATAATAATGGATTGGATTTATCCCTAGTTAATGTAGAGTATGTATTACGAAGTAGTGAACTATACAGGAACAGTGGGTGTGTATAACGGTGTACTCACTGTGGTCTGTCCTTGTTTGTCCAGTGCAGACAGCAGGACTTGTGTTCCTTTAGTGTAGTAGTCCACAGCCTCCTGGCCTGTGTGGATTTGTCCCAGGTACATGTACTTACTGTGGCCTACATCTGGGCTCAGCTCCACTGCACGTAGGAAAGCTTAGAGATAGTTGGTAAAGGAAGCTCACTCAACTCGAACAGCATGGAAATATAACATGAAATGAAATGACTGAGTTACTGACACAAGCACAACACGAACAAATAAACGTGCATAAAGGATATTCCCTTAGCTTTGTGTGTGTCTCCTAGCTCAGAGCAGATGTGCCCCAGCATGTCAAGAGCTTGTAGGTTGGTGGACTCAACATCCAGGGCTCGTTGACAGAAAAGGCCAGCCATCTCAAAATCAAAAGTGTCCATGCACTCTTCTGTCTGTACAACAGATGATCACATGCAATAGATGATCAGTATTAAGAATTAATTTCAAAAGGGTGACAAATCTGGGTCATGTGTTTGTTGTGTGGATAGCTGTCAAATGTCACCTTTTCTAGAAGCTGCTGCACAGAGTACTTCTCTGCTGTCTTCTTCTTGGCTTTTTCATGTACTCTTAGTTTCATCCTTTCTTGAGGTGACAATCCAACAAATCCTCCATCTGCTGTGATTAAACAAGAGGAGAGTCAACGTTAGTTTTGTCACATGATCTCGTAAAGACTTGAAATCAAAGCATAACAGGTTAATTTCTATTTGAGGCTGACAAATAACTAGCAAAATGTTCAACATTGTAAAACAAAATTACTATTTGGGCGGTTGTCTTTCCTCTTTGGCTTGCTTTTCTTCTTGCCCTTTGCCTGTCCTCCCATAGTGGTGAAAACGCGGCTTATGTTTTCACAGTTTCTGTTTTGAAAACAGACTTTTAACAAAGTGGGAATCTTACACGCGTGTAAAGCAAGTACAGTGGGGCTAAAGGACTGTAGTGCGCATGCTCTAGACTGGGTGGCTGCTACGGAGAGAGATAGTGGACATAAAATCAACGTTTCTGAAATAACCTTTTTTTATGCTGAGGCACAGAAGAAGGAAATGTACGCGGTCCGACATATTGGACAATGTGTTTTAAACGTATGCTTAAACATCAAGTAACCTAAAACTTCCACATTTTTATTTTTATTTCTCGGCGGGCTTTAAATGAATTAAACGGTTCCCTGTTTGTGGGCGGGCGATTGATATGATTGACAAGCCTGTAGACCATTGAGGTGACGTATTAAAGCTGCACCTCTTGACGTATCTGCAACGGTCTGGATTTCAACCAATAGGCAGTCACGTCAAATGTACGTACATTTCTTTTTTTTTTTACAATTCTGTTGTAAATAAACGAATGACAGAGACGCTACTGATAGTGAAATTACCACCGAAAATATATAATCCACACGAAATCCCTTTACCCGACTGTGTATCAAGGTAATTAAGCTTTAACGTTGTCTAACTAATGACAGACTGACTGAATTCATACAACAACCCTCGGCATCGCTGTAGAATTAACTGAATGACAAAGCAATGAGTGTTTAGCTGCTAGTGTAATGCTAATGCTAACTACTGATATTTAAGCCAACTCAGCTCTTGAAACCTATCCGACAAACTTATTTCACAACGGCTTTACAAGTTAACAATGTCGCAACAGAGAAAAGCTAACCGTTGTCCTGCTGTCTGTATTTTTAACATTAACAAGCCGTCAATGTAACTATTTGACGTTAACGCCAATGTTAGCTGTCTTGCTTGGTAATAATACGAGTGAGTAAGCCTTGTTGCCATTACATCGATTGCGCCATTGTCTAATTAGATATTATTTGTGCTTTAAAAAAAGTATCCCCTTATAGACTTGAATGTTAACCTTAGCGTATGCCAGCTCCAAATGAAACCTAGCTGTATTATTGAGGATCCCACTCACCTGTTCTCACCCTGCACATCACCTATTCTCACCCCTGCACATCACCTGTTCTCACCCCTGCACATCACCTGTTCTCACCCATGCACATCACCTGTTCTCACCCTGCACATCACCTGTTCTCACCCCTGCACATCACCTGTTCTCACCCCTGCACATCACCTGTTCTCACCCCTGCACATCACCTGTTCTCACCCCTGCACATCACCTGTTCTCACCCCTGCACATCACCTGTTCTCACCCCTGCACATCACCTGTTCTCACCCATGCACATCACCTGTTCTCACCCTGCACATCACCTGTTCTCACCCTGGACATCACCTGTTCTCACCCCTGCACATCACCTGTTCTCACCCCAGCACATCACCTGTTCTCACCCCAGCACATCACCTGTTCTCACCCCAGCACATCACCTGTTCTCACCCCTGCACATCACCTGTTCTAACCCCTGCACATCACCTGTTCTCACCCCTGCACATCACCTGTTCTCACCCCTGCACATCACCTGTTCTCACCCCTGCACATCACCTGTTCTCACCCCTGCACATCACCTGTTCTCACCCCTGCACATCACCTGTTCTCACCCCTGCACTTCACCTGTTCTCACCCCTGCACATCACCTGTTCTCACCCCTGCACATCACCTGTTCTCACCCTAGCCCCTGGAAATAGATACAGAACAATCAAATCCAGAACAAACAGACTGAAAAACAGTTTATTCCCACAGGCAGTAAAAAACCCTCCTCCCTTCCATCCCACCCTCTCTAAGAACTAAACTGAATGTGTAATAACCCCCTCACCCTCCACTTACTTTTGTACTTTTTGTATATAGATATTTATCTTGATTGCTATGTTTTATAGTCTACTATTTTTATATTTACTATTTATATTGCCAATCCTTGATAGCTTCTAGACTGTGTTCCGTTGTCCTAAATAACATTACAGAGTTCTCATTTCTGCTTCTGTACCATTATTTTGCAGGCTGGTGTGGCTACGTTGATGTCAGTCCTACCCGCCAGTTTGCTCCCAGCCACTAGAGCCAGACTGTGTCCTGCAGCACAGGTAGCTTGTGGCCAATGCCACAGGCTGGACCTGCAGAGAGAAGTGGACTATAAACCTCGGAAACGGATTGCAAGTTGGCATTAACAGACTAATCTTGTACCTTCGTGGCTGTTGGACTGAAGAGGGCGTGTCTGTAGTAAAAAAAAATTGTCATGTCAGAGTTGGATAAAGAGGTGGTGGATTTGGTTTGGGGGAGACCCTCTAGTGGAGGAGTGTCTGCCTCCATCTTCCGTAGATGGACTCAAGGTATGATGCTTTGTTTCAGTATGATGACATGAATGAAGGTGTTTTATTAGCAATTGAGAACCAGGTTTTAATTCTAGACAAAATAGTGTAAAAGGGTGTTTTTTTTTGGTTTGGTCCTCCTCTAGCTGATGGTCAGATAAGCCGCAAATACCCTATTGCCGTGTATGTGGTTAGTATGAATACTGCACATGCACATTCCTGCTCTAGTGTTTAGCCTGAATTTGTTCCGTGGTCTTCAATGTGACCGTAGGTGCACTTGTGGCTTCCTAATATGTGCAGGACAGGATGTGTCCTAAAAAATGTCTTATTTGTTAATACCTTGAACATTCTTAAGGTTATCTTGCCTTTTGTCTTTACTACAGGATTTGTTTTTTGTGAGAATGAGCAAACAGCGCTGGAGCAGTTTGAAGGAGGGCCGTGTGCTGTCATTGCACCTGTCCAGGTATAGTCCAACTCAACCTCCTCTTATCAGGGTCCAGTCTCATTTCCAGCGTAATCCCTCAAAATTCCCTTTCAATGTGCCCCACAATCTGTAAGTCTTATAGGTATATGCCTTCGTGGCAGTGCTTAATTTACTAAAAAAAAAAAAATGGTTGATCATATTTTTTGATGAGAACAGATTATGAACAAACAATACTTAGCAAATGTAGCATATTGCACTGTGCATTATTTTCCTGTAAATTTGGAGACTGAGTTTGTGTTTCTTTACAGGCATTCCTACTAAAGAACATTCTCTTCAGTAGGGAAAGCTCTAACTGGAGACAAATGACAGGTAAACAGAAACATTCAAACCATTGTTTTTGCTATTGTTTTATGTAGTTGCATGGCTTGTTAAATCTTGCATCTTTCATGTTTCTGTCTGTTAGAGGAGGAGCAGAAAACAGCACTGTGTTCGACCCTGAGTGAAATCCTGGAGTCTGCTTGCTCCAGTCCCTCCACAGGGTTCTGCCTGGTGACCTGGGCCAAGGGACAAAGCCCTCATACTAACACTCAGCCCCAACCACAATCACAAACACAGGACATGCCAGCGCCAGAGAGCAGCCAGCCGACTCTGGAACAGCAACCCAGTGAGTTCTAACCATACACACTCATTTAAAGGCTCACTTACTCACTTAAGCCTTGTCTTTACCATAAATTCTAAAAACAGTGACTTTTAATGATTAACTATTTCACAGTCTGTTGTTTTTTTGGAGCCATACTGTGACAATACCATGTTTATTGTTTCTTGTGCCCAGCTGCTTTGGCTGCCGAAGACCTTGGTTTTGAGCGATTTCACAGTGTTCTCCAGTAAGTGACACTTAATATTCTCACTGCAGATGAAACCTTGCATCTATTACTCATGACTGTATCTTCCTCAAATCAGATAATCTTGACATTAAATAATACTGTGAGGGTAACACCTCACAAATCCTTGTTTTACAATTGCCAGTATGCAGTGCTCAGAGATAACTACATATTTTTGATAGTATCAGCAGAGGAGGGGTGGTATTTATTCATCTAGTCTGAAAGATTTAGTTTTAACACTGTATTAGCTAGTTCACTCTGCTCACAGAGCTCACTCTTGCTTGGTCGGTGCTTTCACAGATTACCAAATTTAAAAAAACTATCCCTCACTACCTTTCTCACACACATTCTGTCTGTCACACATGCACAAACTAAGTGTATGCAAGGCTACGTTTGCCAGAGGAATATTGAAATTTCATCACACAGCATACTGACAGCTGAGACCACAGTCAGCAAAAATGCGTGCTGACTCACAGTGAAGAAGTGCATGCTAACTAAGGCAGACAACTCCAGTAGCCTGTTTTCCAGGGAGGAGCAAAAGTGCAGTGGGTCGAAATAGACAAGATCTGATTTTTTTTTTCCATTGCCAGCTGACGCATTTAATTGATTTCTACCCTTTTGTGAAAGTTATCCTGACCAGCCTGGTGTGATAAATACAATCAATACATCAGTCTCATTGATCCTTAAACCCAACAAGTCTTCTGTCTTTCATGTGTTTCATAAATGTACCTGATATTTGTTTCCCTTCTTGCAGTAAGCGGACTGTTACGTCAGTCTCTGGTCTCAGAGAGGAGGTGTTGGCTCTCTACCACACCTGGAGAGGGTGCTGTGGAGTCTTGCTTTTCCTTTACTCTGTCATCATCACCAAGGTAAAGAAAAGAATCACATTGGTGATGTTGTCTCTGTCGCCATATTTATAAAGTAATTTAAATGAAGCGAAAGATAAACAATGCTTTTTTAAAGCATTAAATAAAAAAAAATTTCACCTTATTAATGAGCTTTTAATCTTTTTGTTATATCATTTTAAGTCGTTTTTCCTATGTGTTGCATCAATGTTCAAATACACAAACATGAAATGCAGACATATCTCTTGTGGTCATCTCTGTGCAGGGCATAGAAAACATAAGAAATGAGATCCAGGACACAATGGAGCCTCTCATAGATCCTGTGCATGGCCATGGCAGGTATAAAAACACCTCTCCTCAGCAGTTAGACTGAGACAGAGAGATTATTTCAAGGGTTTTGTGTGGTAAAGGGTACAGGATATCTTTTTAACTTTTCTTTTTTTTTCTCTGAAACTCTTGATCTGTCTTTCTCCTTCTCTCTTTTCATCTTTTCAGTCAGAGCCTGGTGAACCTCCTTGTAACTGGTCACGCTGTCTCTAATGTCTGGGATGGAGACAGGGAGTGCTCTGGCATGAGTAAGACTTCCAAGAAGTTACTGCATACCCACACAAAAATGCAATATTCACACAACAGATACTCATTTCACACTCACAGATCTCAGTTTTGTGGCCCCAGATTTAAACCATATTCACCAGAGGGCAATAATTCTTACATCCCTCAGCAATGCACAAAAGGCACAAATGAATGCCAGTTTGATGTAATTTAACTAATTATCTTTTTATTGCTCTTTTTTTTCCCTGTCTTGTAGAACTGCTTGGTATTCATAAGCAGGCATCAGTTGGCTTCCTCACGCTTATGGAATCACTACGCTACTGCAAGGTACAGACACATACAATGTGTGTTTGTGACAAATATGCATAGGATGTGTGGATTTGTGTTTTTTGATGAACACTCGCTATGAAATTGAAATGGACACCCACTGTATAACACAGAAAATATTTACAGCAGCAATACAAATAAATTCACAAATACTCATTGTAACTTGTGACTCAAAGGTCCAACACATGAACACAAACCCTAGTGAGAGCTCCCTGTGTGAAAATATGTGTTTGGTCCCAACAGACAAACTGTAAACTCTCTCCCACTCTTTCTCACTGCACTGTTATTTTCTGGCACACTTACCAAAATACAACTTTTCTAAAAATAAATCACAAGACATGTGATGTGAGACATTTTAGTCATCTTGAAAAACAGGAATCTTAGCTATTTATTTTTGTATTATGGCCGAAATAAGCAAACCCAAAAAAGCTGGAGTTGAGAAATTAGCTCTCTGAAGGAAAAAGTATGCAGCTATAATAAGTTATAAGCAATGAGATGGTTGCCAAAGAGGGCTGTCGAGTGATTTAAGAGACCAACTAATATCAAAAAGGGGGATGTCTGCTTATATGTACTCTGTTCATATATTTGGTTTATTGTTCTTGTATGAAAATCAAGCTCCACATGAAGAAGAGACAACGACTAATGAGAGAAGTTCCAAGTAGAAATGAGTTGTACATTAATGTTGATGATATACCTTTTATCACGTAGTACTGTTTGTTGATGCTCCAGTATTTTGCTTATCATATATTGTGGCATGCAATCTCTGTTCAAATATGAATATACTGCATGAAACAGACTTATTATCAACTTTAAACAATTACTGATTCATGATGAAAATAACTGAAAATAGATACCCATTTGTTACACATTCCTTTCCTGTGTGTGTTTCAGGTTGGGGCATTCCTCAAGTCTCCAAAGTTCCCTATTTGGATCCTTGGCAGTGAAACTCACCTCTCTGTGTTTTTCGCCAAGGCAAGTACAATACACTCATCCATAAGCAACACATATTTCACACACACAGACACACTGTTCGTAACATAAGCCAGACTCCCGGGCAGGTTTTAAAAACCAAATTATGTGAAGTTAACAGATTTAATATAGTCCAGGTCAGATATCAATGTTGGGAAAAACGAGAGGCAGAAAGGGGAAGGGAGGGGAAAATGAGCGCAGGAGATAGTCATATATGGCCAGTGCTGTTTCTTTCTTGGCTTTTCACCTATCCAGCATTAAGGGGTAAAAAGCTCAGTTTCAAAAGAGGACCTTAACAAGTACAGGCACACACACAGACTTTCATCGTTATGCTCTCTCTTTCTCATGCACAGGAAAACACACAATTTAAGTTTCTCAACCATATGTGATCAACTAAACAATGTTCATATTATACGACCATGATACAAACTACTGAATTTGGATGCAAGAAAAAGCTTCCATTTGCTGCATACGTCTGTCTACCTTCACTGTCAGGTTAATTTAATAAGGATCACACATCTTTCTGTCACAGTACTCTTTCATAAGATCATGGGTTTTTTTTCTTTGTTCGTTTTTTTTGTCCCAGGAACTAAAAAGCTCCAGAAACAATTTGGAGGAACTAAATAACAAACAGTTCCAGTTAAAAGCATGGAATGAGACAACACACTGCGGAACATTTAGATTAATGTCAGAAAAGTGATGTCAAGAGATAAAAAGGAAAGATGGAAAATGCCAAAAAAATGGTGTTTTTCTGGGTCATTTCTCTGGATTAGTACATAACCACATTGAAAGCAATTAGCCAATGTAGGTTACTCACTTGCCAAGCATCTGGTTTGTTAGTAGTTAGGAATTTTGTCAGTATAACACTACTCAAAAATCCGATCCCTGTTTATATTATAAAAATAACAAGGGCTTGAGTCTGAATGACTGCTCTTTACATGTTGCATTCTGATCGCTTATGTTTGACACATTTTGTGACATTCTGTGCTGCTGAATGCACCCTTGAAAGTACAACATCCGAGTAGGGAGCTTCTGGGTTAAAGACATAAGGGTCCAGGAAACACAACTGGAACCAGGTTAATTTGGTCAAAATGCAGGAAACATATCTAGACTTCCTAAAAGGGTTCCTGAAAATGGACCATGAAATCCTCCTACAGCATCAACTAAGATATACACCATGCCACAAAGGCACACACACCCTGATTGAGGTCAGTCATTCTGTTGTCATTTTGAGAGAAACTTTGGCTCTTGGGTAGGACACACTCACCTAATTTGCACTCAGACAAGCATGTTTATCATCTCTATCAGTGAACATGCAACATAATACATTGCTGTAGCCTGTGTAGTAAAGCTGGCATGTTTGGTTGTAGCAAATCGATTCTCCCTGCTGTTGTGAAAATGGCAATAGAGAGGCAGAAAAATCCCAGGCAATCATTTCCATCACGCCCCACCCTTAATATACCATTGATTAAAAGCTCACTTACATGCATAAAGCTCAAGCCTGCTAGGCAAGTGGATCATATGTTGGCTCAGTGATGAACAAAGTCGTCATGCATGCGCTGATGACTTAACGATTGCTACAACTCCCCCAGCACTAGTGACATGTTCACATATACATACACACACACACACACACACACACACACAAATGCACACGCGCACAGTCTGACTCTTACACACACATTCCACAGCACACGGAACCTAATACTGATTAGCATTAGTGTTGTGTGTGTATGTGTGTGTAGCTTCAGGTGGATGGCTTCCTGTAGGGAACATGATTCCAGAGTTCCCATCTGGATCCATTTGCCCCACTGGAGACTGGGAACACACTTGAACACACACATGCATGCATATGTACTGACGTACATGGCTGACGCTAAACTATACCGCCTCTACAGCTTAGGGCCCAAGCTGAAGAGGGACATGAGGCAAGGGTGCTCTGCTGGCAGACCACACTCAGTGTGACCCTGTCCTCCTTGAAAGGGAACCTGGGTTTAGAGCTAATTTGAAGCACACAGAGATTTCCCAGGCTTGGTGATACAAAAATACACGCTACCTGGTTATGTAGCTTTTAGCTCCGGTATTGAGCCATCCCCACAAAAGCAGAAAACCTGATCCCTGCCTCTGATGTGTCAGCGGCTCCTTCTGTCTGCCATTGGGGACGGGTGTGTATTCCCCCGAGTCGCTGTCAGTGTGTGACTATGGCTTTCAGACCATCAGCTTAATAGCATTAGTGTTTTTATCTAATCTACCTACACAAAGGCCATTCTGCCATCTCAGATCCCTACCCACAACACCCCTCACATTCTCTGTCCTCTGTTCTATTAATGTGTGTGTGCATGTGAGAAAGAGAGTGAGTGTGTGTATAATGCCATGTAATGGGATCTGTTTTTGGATAAGAGTTTGTGAGACGCCAGAGGAAGGAGAGAAAGGAAGAAAGGAAGAAAGAAAGACAGAGTGAAGGATAGGGATAGATGATGTATGAGACATATGCAATATGTTTAAAAAATAAAAAAAGAATCTTCCTTCCCTCCTTTTCCCCCTCTTGTCTTTGAAGGAACTATCCACTCCAGTGTACAGCAGGTCAGTTGACCAAGTAATGGATTCCTTTGGGCACCTCAGCCATCCTCTTCAGATTATTGGTCCCTCATGGGAAGGATATAGGAAGAAAGGAAGGATGCACTTTAAAGAGTGAAGCAGTGGTCACTCAGGAAAGGAAGGGGGGATGATCCTCTTGTGACATTTCTCATCACTCTTCCCTCTCTTCTCACTGAGTGATGAGGTTCACAGGCTGCATCTGTGCTACTCAAGGGAGTTACATGTGTGTGTTTTGATGTGTGTATGTGTACAGTAGTTGTGTTCTGGGTCAGTGATTTACTAGGAGAGAGAGCAGCCGCTGTGGCGCTTTTTGTCCCTTAAGATTTCAGCTCCTGTGTGCAAAATGTCCTTCATGGACTGGTGAGGAGCAGGAACTTAAAATGCATGTGTGCAGACACAGTGAATGTAGGTCAGTTAACTTTAATGAGGCTTTATTTGCAAAGTCAGAATAACTTTATAGTGTTGCCATAGGGCTCGGCTATATTGCTGAAAAGTATTCTGATAATACTCATGGTACATTTATTGCCTTTTTCCAGAGCTTTTGACTTCACCCAACAGCCTTTTTTGTAAGGCTGATCTCGAGGTCAATGATAAGCCCCAATGATCCAAAACTAATCTGGTAAAATATGGAAAATCACACATAAAGTAATAACACTGTAAACTAGAAGGGTACTCGGGGAGCACAGACCTCTGCCAAAACATGCATTGTGCCACAATGTCAATTCAGTGTGGATTTTCCCAATAGGCTACTCCTTTGTCCTCCCACACCACATGAATGCAACACAAATGCCTCTCGCAATGTTAACAAAAGTGAAAAATAATTAGTGCATCTGCTTCAAAATTTAATGGTTTCCTCCTTGGCCCATGCTACACTTTTCCATGTAAATCGGGCCAGTAGTTTTTCTGTAACCAACTGAGCTGAAAAATGAACTCCTTGGCTAAGGTAACTATGTTCAACTGTTAAACATTACATGAGATCAACTCTTCAAACAAAGACCTCCATAACACAAATTTGAATAGTTTTTATCATGGCTTGGTCAGAATCGGTAACGGTTATACTCAACCAGTGATTTCTGTTAAAGAGGATTACTTTCTATTCTCAGTATGATCAGAGGGTGCGGGCCACACAAAATAACAAAGCGGTGTACATTAACAGTCATTAATAATCTTTGACAGGTCAGACTATGGGCTTTTGTCGTAGGGTGAAAGCTGTCTGTGTCAGTGTGTGTGTGATCGCTGTATTATTCTTCCTCTTCCCCCCGTGAGTCTTTCTCTGCTATATGACCCATCATTACGCTGTGTAACCATCCTCTAGTGTCGCCAGTCTTTTATGATGAGACAGTCTTTCTCATACAAGACAGCTCCATGAACCACTACTTTGTCTTGTCTATCACACCTGAAACACACACACACACACACACACACACACACAAACATCGAGTAGGTATTGCAGACACTCCGTTTGTAGCGAGTGATGTAGGTTTTCCATTGTTTTCTGTACTCATAATCACATGGGACACAGGCTAGTTAAGGTGAAAAACACACACACACTCTACATACCAAGCTCTTACACACAGACACCCTCCTCAGTTTCTTCCTGAGCCTGTCATGTAGTGAGGCTGTCGCTGCCTGCTAGGAACAAGGTAGGAGACACTGTCCGAGACCTTTGCTTTGTTGTCTTGAAACCGATCCCTTTAGACGCACTCTATGGCCACTCAGAGCCTCTCAGCACACACAATAGCTTTTTGGCTGGACCGGAGGGAAAGAAAGAGTCACTGTAGTAAAGTACTATGCCTACCTGTCTTTCCTGAAGTACCTATCTGCATGAGGAGATAAAGGACAAAAGGGGGGGCGGAAGAATGGAAGAAAGAGTCAAGGGTTGGGGGGAGGAAATATTCCAAAAGTTGAGGAGCTACTTAGCACAGGAAAAAGGAGGTAAAAACAGGTACACTTGGGCAAGAGAAAGAACAAGAACGGGAAAAGGCCTACAGGGAAACATTTGTTTAACCTCAGAGAGCCTCAAAGTCTAGTGAGGAGAGAGCAACAGGAGTGCAGATGGCTAGAGGTGAAGGTGTAGGCAGTGTTCAATAGAGCCTCTTTCCAAAAAGAGGTTACATACAGAGCTTGGGTTCTTTATCTAGGAGGGTGAGATGCAGGAAATGTGGCCTCATGATAAGAAATCAAGGATCACACACACTGCAATGCATTCAGTGCAGTCAGATTTAATCTTGTGCTATGAGACAAGTCTGGATGTGTCAGTAGTCGTGACTTCACTGAAGACACACATACGCAAACACTTCTAACTGCGCCAAAGCCTTTCTTTGGCCATTAAAACATTGTTGGCTCTTAAACCATACATGTTTGATGTGAATAAATGTGTTCTTGTTTTGCTCAGAGCAAATGTTCTGAATTACTTTGTGTATTTAAGTCATGCGGGTGGCATGCATATGTTGTTCTTGCTTTGTTTCTGTGTAGGGTAGCTTGTTGTTGCTCTGTTAAGGGGGTCAAGGGTTTGTGCAAAGAAAATTCAGACTGTGGCATTTGGAATGTACTCCTTGATTTCATAAGGCACACTTATGTGTGTCATTGTACTGTATCTCTGCATGAGTATTAATATTTGTGCAAAATTAGAGAACAGGATGCCGGTTTGTATTTGAGTATTGGCAGCCAAATCTTGGCAGGGGACATGCCTAATTATTGCACAGATTCTCTCTCTCTCCCTTAAACACACACACACACACACACATATTGTAACACAGTGGGATTGAAAGGAAAGAAACGCTGAGACACAAAAACACACAACACAACCTTCCCTGTGGAGTTTGTTAGCTCCATGACATGTTTTCCAACTCAGCAGCATCTTCCTCAGGCCTCTAATAAAACCCAGATCAAAGACAGCCAGGCAGACCTGTCATCACACAAACACACACACACAACCACGTCATTTCTGCTTCCATTATGGTTGTCTGTGTGTATGTGCATGATCTTATGCTCACACGAGTCATTGTCTTTGCTATGTGTTCATTAGCGTTATATTAGCGTGTATAGGTTAACAATAATAGTATGTTTCGTGTTGTTTTGTCTGCTGAAGATCACTAAAGGAGTGTTTGTCTTCTGGTGAAGTGTTGACATCTTTTAACTGGGGTATTTCCAGGTGATTTACGCAGACTGTGTCCGTCCTGCTCTAGATGATAATAAAGTGCTTTAACCGAACTTTGGTTCACGAGGCACATTGGACTAACAGCAGTAGGGTTGTATGACAGCAGAAGATCGATTAAGCTTGTCATCACGTTGGGAAGAGATACGTTCTCTTAGTCCAGGTATACTGTTACTGTAATATCAGTTTAGGTCAACTGTTCAAAACATGGGCTTCACTGTTAATCCCACATTTAGTACGCTCTTCTTCAGACTGCAGTCAACTGTTGAGGAGCTTTTTTTTTAGGTCTTTATTCCTCCTGAGACACCAAAATGACCCTTGTCCACCCCTGTAAGTTAAACACAGACATATCTAGCTAATGAGAAATGTACCGTCAGATTAATGGAGACTGTAATGTTAACCTATCAGGACCCTGTTATACTCTGTGTGACAGAACAGTATGTGTGTGTGTGTGTGTGTGTGTGTGTGTGCGTGCGTGTTCACTTGCCTGTGCATGTTTTTCTTTGTATCTGAAGCGCTGGCAGCTGGGAGTCATCTCTTCTCGATGTGTCCCCCTGAACCCCTCTCTCCCCCTCTTTCTCCCTCTCCCTCTTTCCCTGAGTAAGCCCTGAATACGGTAATAAGTGGACCATGAAACCCTAGCAGCCTGCGCGGATCTGAGGCTCAAGCTTTAATAAAGGCCAGCTAAAGGAGATGAGCAGGGTTCATTTGCTCTCCAAAAACATTGTGTGTTTGTCCAGAGCTCCGTTGTCATAAATACACTCCCTCCCTCACTCATAGGAAAGAACAGTGAGAACCATCTGACTCGCCTAAGCACTTTGCATGAGTGTGTATGAGTGCGACCACTAAGGCTGAAAAGCCATCTTTTTCTCATTTCATTCTCTCTCCGAAAAATATCCCTTCTATCTCCTCTGAGCTTCTTTAAGTTCTTATATAATGCAATATATTTCCATGGGACTATGCCACTATTGCACTCCTTATTGTTTGCTTGCAATGTTGATGATCAGAAAGTGATAGTTATCCAGATGTTTAACTCACTGTGAGCTCTGGACAAGACAGTAGCTTAAAAATTTCAGATAATGCTTAAACATTTCAGATAAGAGAAGCCATTAGTATATGTTTTACTAGTATCTGGGTTAAGTGTGTTAAGGGTTCAGTATACTCAAAACAGATTTCTTGGTTCAACGTGTCTTCCCACCACATCCGAAAGCAAAACATTTTTATATGTAGCTGCTACTTCCCTGATTGCTCTCCAAGAGATTTATGTCTTTTTTTATGGTTTTTTTTTATGTTTTAATGCAATTAATCTTACAAATGGGGATGACATGCACATTTTCGGACAGTTTCTCCTTGGTGACATTCATGTTGTTTCTCTAAATTGCACACCTGGGCTGCAACTAATGGCTGTTTTCATTTTCGATTAATCTGTTAACAATGAATTAATTGTTTGGGCTTTAAAATGTAAAAACGGCGATCAGTGTTTTCAAAGCCGGACATGGCGTCTTTAAATTCTCAAACAGTGACAGGAGTATTCATATGAAAAATTAAAAAGGCTGAAGTGGTATTTGTCAGATTTTTTCAGAAAGTTACAAAAATTATCAAATGCAGAGACGTTGGATACGTGTGAGATGAGGCGGTTTTATAAGTTATTACATGATCTGACAATAATTTAGTTTGAAGCATGCTGAGGCCCTTTTGTGTAGAGAGAAGAAAAAGGAAGTGTTCATTTAATCAGCATCAAGATTGTCGGCCTGTCAAAAGGGGCATCACCCTCTTCTACATGCATAAACACAACCCCCCTCACATTTCTGGTCTCCCAGCCAACACTGCTCTTTCTAAACTTCACCAACAAACAAACTTGTGCTTGTCATAAATCACAGGCTGTATATGAATGACTTGATTTTCTGATTGTGTGTTTGGAGTGAAAACAAGCCGTCTAACTTTATCAGCAGATCAGTTAATAACCCGATGGATTCCGGTGATTGCGCTGGCCCCTTAGATCCCCCACACACACACACACACACACACACACAAAATGTACATTAGCTGTGCACCACACACACACACACACACACACACACACACACTAAATGTACATTAGCTGTGCACCACACACACACACACACACACACACACAAAATGTACATTAGCTGTGCACCACACACACTATTGCAATGGGTGGTGCTGTATGTTGACTACTCACTATAGTGTGTTGTACATTAGTGTTGCTAAACCTTGACAAGAACAATAAAATTATGTTAGCTGTGAGTAAGTCTAGATGGTTCTTATGTTTCAGCACTGAAGCCACAATGTGATTTAATTTTTTCTCTCCTCCTTGCTCTGTCCAGCTGTCTCCTCGCTTTAGTCACAACTCTATGTGGTCACTTTTGGATCAAACCTCTTTATGTTGCCGTGCACAAATTCTAAACATTTGCTCTTCTCCTTCTCCTCCTCTCTTTCTACTGCTATCTTTCGGTTTTCTCCGAACCCGACTCTCTCTCCGCAGGAGATGTCCCTGGTAGGTCCAGAGTCTCCATCAGAACAGGCAAGGAGGGTCTTCCAGTCATTCGATCCTGAAGGTAATAAACAACATGTTTGTATCATGTATATTGTACACAATATCATTATCCTGCCTTACACCCCCCTGCACACTTGTTTTTATAGACCACACAAAATGTTTGTCTGCTCATTAGGACACCGGCGATATGAAAATCCTGGCTCACAGATGTGTTTTAGTTAATCCAAACTTTCACTCTCACACAGCTACACACACAGAACAGATAACATCCTGGCCCTGTTGTCTTTCTCTCCACTTCTTCCTCCATTGTCCTTTGTTGCCTCTTCTTTCTTGTTACTTGTCTCCGTTATTTTCTTCTGCATGCAGAATGAGGGCCTGTTTCTCTCCTCTCCACTGTTATTGTTTAGGTTGGTGAGATTAGCTCCCCTTACAGCTGAGTCAACCATCCCGCTCCTTGCCTCTCCATGTTTTTCTAAACCTCCTTGTCACTTCCAGGTGACTAGGGTAAAAGGCAAAGGGAAAGAAACACTGACACAACGACAGTAGGAAGTTAAAGAGAAGACAGACTACAAGTCTGCCGTCTTCATTTCTAGCATTTCTTCATTCAACATTATAGTGCAGGATGTGTGTGCATGTGTTCATGTGCACTCAGAGACTAGGACGAATATTGAAATTAAACATTTAGTACTAACAGCTGTTGTGTGATGTTTTTCTTCTGCTGTCAAGACGAATGAGAGGAGGGAAATAGGCAGAAATGTCCAGAGTCGCACTAAAGACATGAGCATGTTAACATCTCACACACTTAGAGCTATTCATGTTGCAAGAGTGTTCAGCTGAGGACCTGACTAAGTCCCAGTTGTAACGCACAACTACATATTGATGTTTTTATTGTGAAATGAAGTGTGCTGTTCTCTGTTGCTATAAACAACATTGCTATCATTACAGCGCTATCAGGCTCGTAGGAACAACATGCTGATTTGTGGAGACTTTGTGTGTGTGATATTATAGTGAGATAAATCCTTCCAGCTGAAAGGTTTTTTGCCTGCTCCGGCAACAAATATGTATACTTAACTGTTTGTCACCTTTTCCCGTTGTTCTTCATCTGTATTTTCCTGTTGCGCGGACTAAGGCTTTGCACATTCTCAGATCCATTTCCGCTGTCATCTGCCAGGCCATTCTGCAAGCCATATGGTCTCTCTTCACACACACTTATGCAAAGCCACACACAAACACATGCACGGGCTACAGTAGATGCATCCACATATATAAATGCATGAGCTTAGTGTACATGACACATATATTCACGCACAGTGTATACAGCACACATATGTCGTAGCCAACAGCACAGTTGAGTGCTGCATAAAAGGGCCATAAATCTGTCTGTGTCACTTGTAGAGTCAGCACAGCTCCCTGTGTTGTGGAAAAGGGGCGCCAGGCGCATTCACGCACGCTACAGTGACTGACCAGACATACACACTCGGCAACCCACTGTCTCAGGACACTCTTTAATATATGGTGTTTGTCATTGGTGTTTGTGCGCGTGTATTTGCGCCCTCTCTGCTTGCTGTCTTGATTGACTGGAGATTGAGTTGCTTGAGAGCGGACAAGCAGAGTGCGTGTCAGTTGATCTTCTTTATGACACACCAGAAGTTTATGTTTAGTGTTTATCTACACAAGCCATGCAGGCTCACATGCTAATGTTTAAGGGGAGACACAAGTGGTGAACTGGTAAAAAATGTTAACTCATAGATTTCACCATGTAACTACCCAGTTGATCATTTAAGATGGTTCTTTTTTGGATTACGAGTTTTCAGAAATGTTAATGCATTTATGCAAAGGAGGCATTACCTAATGTAAATATTTGGTGATTATAGGATAAATCTACAGATGCAAATGGACAAAGTGTAAAAAAAAAAAAAATCATGTATTTTGGTTGTTTTTGTTTTTCCACTAGTCTAAAAGAAGAAATGTTAAGGGAGCAAAATAGCCCAAAATCACAGAATTGACCAGTGCAAGAGAAATGTTTTTGCCTGTGGTTTCTCCCCCTAAATGAGACAAATCTGTAAGTGCCTCGACACAAATGCTTTCAGTCAAAAACACATGTTAATGTTTAAAGCTTCTCCTCTCAGGTAAAGCAATCATCACAGCCATGGAATTTAGGTCAGAGAGAAAGGACAAGGTAGGTGTGTAGGTGTGTGTGTGTGTGTGTGTGTGTGTGTGTGTGTGTGTGTGTGTGTGTGTGTGTGTGTGTGTGTGTGTGTGTGTGTGTGTGTGTGTGTGTGTGTGTGTGTGTGTGTGTGTGTGTGTGTGTGTGTGTGTGTGTGTGTGTGTGTGTGTGTGTGTGTGTGTGTGTGTGTGTGTGTGTGTGTGTGTGTGTGTGTGTGTGTGTGTGTGTGTGTGTGTGTGTGTGTGTGTGTGTGTGTGTGTGTGTGTGTGTGTGTGTGTGTGTGTGTGTGTGTGTGTGTCAGATGATTCCTCAGGGCCAGTGATGTAAATAGTGTAGGTGAAGGCTTCTTCTGGTTTTCAGCTGAAGTCTGTATTTTATGTTTTTTTCCGGGGTCAGCCAGTGCATCAGTGATTCTGTCTCTCTCTCAATGTTTTTTTACAATTAAAATACTCAAGTACAATCTTTCTTTCTTCCCATTTCTTTTTTCTCTCTTTCTTTCTCTCCTTTACTTTTTTCTCATGTTCTATCTTTCTTTCTCTCTCTCTAGATAATGGCTTCATCCCAGAGTCTCTGCTGGAGGACGTGATGAAAGCCCTTGACCTTGTCTCGGAGCCTGAATAGTAAGTGCTCGCATGTTCAAGGCTGTGTGTGTGTGTGTGGGGGGCACCTGTAGAGCTTCTAAAGTTCTAACTCCTAAGTCACGGCCAGGCCAGGTCAGCAGTCCTGTGCTCATGTTTCACTACCAGGCTTCTATAAAGTAAGGCCAGAGAGAGCCCACTATAAAAGCTCAGGAAGAAAGAAAGAAAGGAACTAAGTCAGAAACAGAGGCTTAGAGGGAGATCATTAACGGCAGGAAGAAAGATTGTGAGAGGGAGGAAATGCTTTAAAGTGCCGCTTCAAACAGAAGCACGTTCTCATTGAAGGAACAGTAAGCCCTAACGCTGCAGCCGTGGGTTTCGGCCAAGTAACCGGACCACTGATTTGCTCTGCAGACCCCCAGATGGGCGATACATCACAACACAACACACAGCAAACTGGTGAGGAGACTTACAGTGCAAACAGACGAGTGACAACGAGAGTTATTTCAGGGATTCCACCATGGGAAAAGTAGCAACTTTAGTGCTTTGGGTGGGGGAAATAATTAATAGGAGTATCTAGTAGTACTAAATTGAGGGCTTTCATCACTCGTGGAAGAGGAGTGCAAACCGTTTACAAGTTGTCTGTGACTTAGTGTTTCTACATATCCTACGGCTATCAGCTGCTGTCGTATGTGGTAAACCAACCGTGCGAACAATGACTGTTCTCAGCAAGTCAGGATGCAGCTCCAAGGAATTATAATCTCTTGATCATTTTCTTTATAGTTATTCATACTCAGGAGCTTAAAAAGTATTTTTTATAGTGCTTTCATTGATATTAATACAAAAGAAATGAAATGAAAAGTACTGACAGGTTGTTATACCCTGTCTTTATGTTACCAATGATAAATACACAACAGTCTTTTGACTGCATTGCATCCCAGGCGGATAAATTGGATGCAACCAATAACTGTGGCATGATCAAAGTTGGCATTTGCATGCACCCTCATCTCATGTCCAGTCTATTTAAAAAAAAAAGGAAGTCATATGCAGTGAATACCCTGCAAATCCACCAAAAACAATTCATTCCCTTGATCCCCACAAAAAAAAAAACAAGACCGTTCATTGATTCCTGAGGAATTATCTTTTTCTCACTTGCCTGCAAAGAGACCAGCTCGTCTTTTTTTAATCTTTTATTTTCATTTCATATAGAGCAGCACATCTGATGATACCTATGGCACATCAGAAGGTTCACTGTTCATTCTGTATGCTATCCTGCTGCACATGTTACTTGTAAAAAATTGATAGCTGAAGAAACCACTCTGTATGAAACTTCTCTGTGTCTTGGTATAAACCTTGCTTCTCTCCTTGCTGCCTTAAAAGGGCAATCGGACCAGATTTTTTATCATGATGGAATAATAATAACACTGATCCAACACGTAGGAATGTCTGGAAAGGGGTATATTTAGTTGCACCATGAAAACATGCACGCAACAAAACACGCATCATCAAGTCCATGCTGAGTGATGAACTGATCGTAAATTAGGTTTTCATACACAAAACACTGCAGACTGTGTGTTTTTTTGACCTACATGTTTTCTCTTTCTGGATTTGTTGATCTGTTTTCCTCTTTCCACTTTTTATTGACTTCCTTTGCCCATGGTTTTATATCTCTGTGCCTTCTCAGTGTCAGTCTGGTGAAGAGTAAGCTGGATCCAGAGAGTTTGGGCATAATTCTTCTGGGCCCATTCTTGTTGGAGTTTTTCCCTGATCAGGTTTGTGCGTGTGCGTGCGTGCGTGCGTGCGTGCGTGCGTGCGTGCGTGCGTGCGTGCGTGCGTGCGTGTGTGTGTGTGTGTGTGTGTTTGTGTGTGTGTGCACAGAGGTCAACTTCCACCTCAAAGGTATACACACAGTATGACGAATACCTTCCACCAGTCATACAATCCATATCACAGTTAAAACATGTGGCCAAAGAGTCGTATACACACACATATGGATGACACTAATGTCTTTTTCCCAAGCATTGTATATGTGGAGTGCTGTTTTAGCAAATCAAAGGCTTTTTATAAAATAAAAACATTCCTGTGGTGTCTCATGTGAAATATATGCGTGGGTTCACCATCATATGATGTTAACTTGCAGAGAAGCTCAGAAAAGAGCAGTGAGACGCCTTTATGAGGCTGAGTGAGCGAGGAAGACGAGAGGGAGAGATAGAGGGGAACTGTGTTAAAGTGATCAGGGCTTTTGGGACTCACCAGAGGAACGGCCCCGAGCCGCAAAGAAATTATACTACCATTAGCCAACTGGACACACACACACACACACACACTCACACTCAGACACATGTGGGAATGGGGTGAGGGTTTGGGTTTCATATATAGGCATATAAACACGAGAAGCTGGACACGCTCTCAGACAACACACCCTATCAGCATTCTGCACCTTTTTAAGCCAAAGTCATGGGAAGTGTTTTGGCTCAATGTCATTGTTCAGGCATTTTTGTAGTGTTGGATGTTTTTTGGTAATTGGAGTCGGTCTATGCTTCAATGCCCAAATACACACACTATAAATTGAACATGTGGGATTTAACATTAAGCTGTGGTTGCAAGCAGAGATGTGTCGGTTTGACTTATTGGTCCATCTCTGTGAGACCAGAGCCTCTCCAACAACATTGCATGTTTTTGACCCTTGTCCCCCGCCTGTGTTTTAGGATTCAGGAATCCCAGACTCGTTTCCCATCTACCACTACAATGGGCTTAAACAGTCCAACCACAACGAGAGGGTAAGACACTGTTTCATGTTCAGGTTTGTCATAGCAACGATGACGGTGATTCCTCTGCATATTCTCTCTGTCTCTCCGCCTGTTACTGTTCTTTTCCTGTCATTATTCACACACACTCACACACACACACACACACACACACACACACATATATAGTTGGAGGTAGCTGGTCACTCCAAAATAAACAGTAGCGACTGCAAGCCTCATAGCCTGTCCATCCATCCAAATACCCTGGCTTAGCCTCTTATTTCTCCAAGTCATTTCAACACGGAGGCCACTGTCAGTGGCCTCGCTATGATAAATGTTCAAACATGGGCCTATTAAGCAGGCTTAGTTTGATGGATGATTGTCAGAGGATGTAGCTGTGCAAAACCCTGGTACTCAGGGATATCACTTTCTTCATCTGTCAACTTTGTCTCGCCTGGAAAGCTTCTTTTTTTTATACCGCTACCTGAAAATTATAAGAATGGCAACACATGTGTGCCCACACAGAAAGCACACGCCCACACACACACATATGTACATGGCAGTACGGCGCCTATAAGGTTGTGATGACAATTCCATTCCCATAACTCCAGATGGAAATAACAGACCTGCTGACAGCAGTCCCGTGCAGCTGGTAAATGTGTGCGCGTGTGCGCGCGTGCGTGCATGCGTGTGTGTGCGTGCGTGCGTGCATGTGTGTGTGCGTGCTTGCGTGCTTGCGCGCATGCGTCTGTTATATACTTTCATTCATCACTTGCATCTCACCCCTGATCCCTTCAGAGGAAGTGTCTGCGAAGAGTTTAATGGATTTGAAACCTGTCAGGGCGCACTCACACTGTCCTTTTCGCACCGTGCCCCGTGCTTTAGGGTACTTGTCCCCCCTCCCTCTCCCCCCGCGCCCCAGGCCCGTTTGTACTCACACTGCCTGGGCCTCGCGCAAATGTTCTTGCTGTCCATACGTCATCACGCCGTAACACGTCACACACATTGATCGCGTGTGTGTGGCTTTGTTTACAAATCTTTCCATAGACCTCTGAGTTTTTGTGCATCTTGTCGACTGTTTTTGAATATTTTCATCCGACCAAATCTGCAGTAAACACTCCACCTCCGCATCACACCAACGTGAACCTTTCACCTCCATTGTTGTTGTTGTTAAATGTCTGCGCATGGTCCGTCCTTCTATTTTCTATGTCCGAACAGGCGCACATACCGCTACCGCCGTAGGGCTCGTGCTCGTGCTCGTGCTCGTACATGTGCAAACGGGCTCTACAAAAGCCCACCTCTCTCAGGCGGGCCGTGGACGGCCCGCTGTCCGCAGTTATGCGCGGAGCAGGTGCACTCATACTGCTTAAACGAACAAGGCTTTAGCTGAAAAAACGGTTTTGGCCAGGTGCGGAAGGACAGTGTGAGTGCGCCCAAAGATGGCAGAAAGTGTTTACTTTTGTGTTTAGGTAAATTTACAACAAATGAGTTTTAAACTGGTTATGAAACGGTCGCAGTTTAATAGCAATGCCTCTATATTGCCAAAATAAGCAAACGCGAGTACCAGAGAGAATATTGGCTATTTCTTTACAGTTATTCTTAATGCCTGTCCTGGTGCTACTGCATCCAATTCCGAACTAGGACTGAGCGGGGCAGACTGTCAGTCTGCTGCCAATGAAAAATGACACGGGTTTACCAAAATCAAAATAAAATGATACTTCAAGTAACAATGTATTGACTTGCGTGTGTTCTCAGGTGGAGTACGTGGAAGGAACTGCTTTGGTGCTGGGTTTTGAGGACCCCATGGTTCGAACTGACGACACCCCAGTCAAGCGCTGCTTACAGACCAGGTGGCCTTACATTGAGCTGCTGTGGGCCACCGACCGCTCCCCGTCACTGAACTAGCACGGTCACAGTCTGTGTGTGTGTGTGTGTCTGTGCACGTGGATGGACCGGTACTGCTCCACACACATACTTCCGCGGCTTCCCCTGTGCACACTGACCCTGAAAGGTCAGCAGGTTACAACAACTGACACACATGTACAACACAGACAAATAAGAAAAACCCAGATGCACACAAGAGACCGACACAAACATGTTGTGGACTAAATATACATGCCTGAGATCCATCCTTCCATCCCAACTCACACATTCAACAAAAATTCAAGCTCACCTTTACAGTTCATGTTATTGTCTGTTCACCATGGCTTGTAAATGACACGCAGGATGTTGATGTAATTATTTAAAAGGAGAAAAAAGGTGACTATTAATTTTGCAGCTCTGCTCTGTGCTGACACCTCCTCTACAGTTACAAGTAGATGGCTAGAAACTGTTTAGAGAGAAAACTCATTTGGTTCAACGACTCAAGTGTGTCTTAACCACATGTACAGCCAGTCGACTGTGAAACACTACTGTTAATCCAGCTATAGGACTGTTTGAGAGGAAAAAAAACTTACCAAAGCCTTCCACATATGAGAACACACACTCTCACACACACACGTATCACACTCACTGATAAGCGTTTACAGCGTAAAGGGACCAACCCAGACGCAGAGAACTGGAGATGTGAAAAAGAAGTTTCTTCAGTGTTTTCACCAAGACGAAGCTGGTTTAGGTGCTGTATGTGTGTGTGTGCTTTGTGTACCACACTAGGATGTTGAAGTGTACATGTATTTATTATCACACTCAAAGGTTCTGGAATAAACACTTTTTTTTGTTCAAATGATGTGTGGTTCGGTAGCTTTTTAATCCCAGATGTCCTCCTCTGTGTGTCTTTTCCTCATAAATATCCCCCACCCTGACATCAGACAACCTCGGGTTTCAGGGTGTCCGTGGTCTGTCTGGATCCCCTTAACACTAAATCACACACCAACCTATGTTTTGTGTCCCGAGAGACTCTAAATCAGTAATTTGCTGAATCTCCAAGACACTGACTGACTGAAGTACCTCTATGTGAACAGAATATATTCCTCCAGAGAACAGTATTTTTCTGTTTGCTCATCATCGAAATTCCTCAAATGTAACGCAACATTAGCTTTTTATAAAGCATCCTAAAACACAATGTCATGTTTGGTATGTTACCATTCTGTGTGTTATTGAGTCGCCACTCAAGTCAAGCAGCAAGTGTTTGAGGAACAGCACTTAATACCATTTAAGTACCTAGTTCTGGCTCAGAAGTCCATAACTCAATGTTAATGCATTTGTATTTTTGTATCAGCAGATATCCTGGCCCCAGTATGCATCTGTGCACAGGAGTCTTATAACATTGGCAGGGTGTGTGTCTAATGGATTTGTCTAATGCAGAAGGGATGTGGGCCTAATCTGGCAAAACATTCTGCTAAACAGTCTCATTAGGAGTTTGTAAAGAGAGAAGAGGGCACAGTGTGTAGAATATAAAGCACTACTTTGCGGGTGCAGCGTTCATTCAGGAAGGACCTGCAGTAAATCCCAGTGATCAGAACACATTGGCAGACTGACGGGACCTAACCTGAACAGTATGTGTGTATTCCTGGAAATGGGATATCTGTGAGAGTTTTATTGGATCTAAGACATTGACGAAAATGTTTATGGATGAAAGTGCACACACTGAAACTGAGCTGCATTAGAACAGTTGTGATCTGGTGTTATAACAGTCGCACTTGAGCCAAATGGGACAAAAGAACAGGAATGTGTCTCTCTGCTTCTCACTCTGTCATCATCTTTCTTTTTCTCCTACGTGCTCACATTTTATAGGAGCTCCCCTCTGTTCATCTTGGATTTACATATAAACAGCTGAGAAAGAACAGACACTCTCCCCTACTATCTTCTCTCTCCCACACACACTTCACTGTTACACAAAAAGGATCAGGAACGATGTGAACCACCAATTAAATGAAACCATAAAAGAAAGAGACATAATTACTCAAAGGTATTGATGGATCAGGGTTCGTACGGGTGCTGGAAATCCTTGAAAACACTTAGATTGATTTAAGTGAGGTGTTTTCAAGGTTTGAAAAGTGCTCGAAAGTGCTTAAAATTTATATGGGATGGCATGTATGATCTCCATATTTGAGAGGGAAAACATTTTCTGACATTTTTGCATGAAAAAAAGGACTTCTTATAATCAAAATAGTTTATTATATATCTGTTGAGTTGGTTTTCCTTTCCTTTTTCATCCTTCTGTAGAAAGCTGTCTCAAAACCTCATGTTGGTTGTTTATAGGACAATAACATCTGATTGAATGTGATCAACAAGTGCAATAATAAGTATCCTGATTACTGAGTATTGTACTGTATACAAATATGTAGTATGCCACAGCTGTAAGTTGCTGGAAAAGCTCGAAAATGCACCTTGAAATGCTTGAAAGGTGCCTGAATTTGACTTTGGAAAAGGTGAAGGAGCCCTGACGGACGGATGAATGGAAATTAATGTGTTGAAGGAGGATAGCAGGGCAGGTAGAAGGTGAGGAGGTGAGAAACTCCTCTGGCATCCATCTGGCAGGTCAAAGTTTGGGCGCTTCTCATTCACTCTTTCCCTCACCTTCTCACCTGTTTCTCGTCAACTCTTCTGACAGAAAACACACTCTGCTGAAGGTAGTCCTGCTTCTCTGAAATTTTATTACACTGAGGCTACTGGTGGGGTTTAATTAATCACTAATCACGCCCCCCCCCCCCCCCCCCCCCAAAAAAAAGCTGATAAATCAAATTGAGAGCATGAAATGCATCCCTCTATTTTCCTCTCTGCCCTGCAAACGCACAGAATTTGTGCTGCAAGTAATGTCCAGAAGTGGGCTGATGTAGAAATGTCTGGCCCGTCACCTCCTTAAACTGTTTTTCATTGCAGGATAATATTTTCAGCAAGAGCGAATGGTAAGGTGGGGTGGAGAGGAGGGTGTTGAGAGAAGCGGTGAATGGGCCAAACTGTCTAAACTTGCACAGCTCAAGATATTTCTCCTGTAAATCGACATAATAATTACTGACATGATTACACTACATTATTCTCAACTGAAGGGAAATGCAGCCCTGTTTTAACGGGTATGGCTCAACAAAGCGGCCCATAAAAAGGTGGTTTCATTTATGGACTACAAATGTTTGGATTTGCGTGCGTAAACGCGCCAAGTCTCTGCGTGCGCCTGGTACTACGTGTATTTCTGGACTGATTTAAGAAAGTGGCTGTAAATCTTACTTAAATGTTATCAATTGGTTAAGGGTGAAGTTCCCAATTGTCCACAGAAAATGTTTGCTGCTGTGCCATAAAAGGAGCGGTGACGCGCCGCTCCCGTTGCGCGCTCAGATGTGGTCTGTGCTTTGTAATGTGTGTGTGTGTGTGTGTGTGTGTGTGTGTGCGTGTGTGTGTGTGTGTGTGCTTTGTAGTGTGTGTGTGTGTGTGTGTGTGTGTTTGTGTGCGTGTGCGTGTGTGTGTGTGTGCTTTGTAGTGTGTGTGTGTGTGTGTGTGTGTGTTTGTGTGCGTGTGCGTGTGTGTGTGTGTGCTTTGTAGTGTGTGTGTGTGTGTGTGTGTATATAGGGGGTAAAGTTTTGTGCAGAGGGCGGGGGCGCGGCTCTTTACTCTCGTATCTGAGACTCTGGGCAGACCTGGTGGTTGCAGACTGTCAGGGGGAAGTTTTTTGGGGGGGGAGCGCAGCTATCCATTGACAACCAGTCGGCGGACTCAACCCGGGACAAACCTAGCTCACCTGCACGGAGGAAACTCTCTCTCTCTCTCTCCCCGCCTCCCTCTTTCTCTCTTCCCCCCCGGTTCCCTCTCATTTTGGGGGGAATAGTGCGCAGCTGGCTGTTCTTAGGGGATGGAGCGTGTGTTGGACTGTGTTTCCTCCGCCGGGATGTTTATTCTCGGGGTGATGTCGGTGCTGTGGCCGGCGCTAAATGGAGTTTGGAGTTTTAATCTTTACGCAGAGCATCCTACGGTTTACAGGGGACCCGGTGGAAGTTATTTCGGCTATTCTGTGGACTTCTACCAAGCCACCTCCGACAGCAACACGTAAGTGGCAACATCAGGACTGAAGTTGTCCCATCAGGGTCCTGTAGAGTTAAACCTATGTGCATCCAGTTTAACCTGCCAATATGTCTTTACAGTAGACTCAACAGACTAGAATTGAGTTCAAACTATATCTGAGAAAAACTACTTAAATGAAAATAAATGAGGGTTCATCATCTCTTATCTGCACACACTGTAATGGGACAGAATAATCAATGATTCAGATTTCTGCTGCACAGAGAATTATGAAAGAATGTATGAATGAGAGACATTGTATTGTGTTTGCACAATGCATTGTACACTCCTGCATGTCTTGCATGTACCTTGTATTTTCTTTTTATCCACCAGGATTAGTGTGTTGGTGGGGGCTCCTAAGGCGAACACCTCTCAGCCCGGAATTGTGGAGGCTGGGGCTGTCTACTACTGCCCCTGGCCTGGACTTCCTGACAGCTGCAGACAGATACCTTTCGATAACTCCAGTGAGTAACCTGAATCTTTTTAATTATTATTTCATTTTTTTTTTTTCATTTCACAGATCAAAATAAATTCATGACAGACTTCCTGTGGGATCCTTTGGGTAAAATGCTCCATAGACTCCTATTTTAAATGACTGGTGTTGTTACAGGGCATGGGAAGGAATAATGTTACTGTTATATTTGGTCAGACTGTGAGACACGTGCTCAAAACATGTCATTGTTTTATGAGGAATATTTTAGTCAACAACAGAAAAAAAGCCATAGGTGCCCCCAGATGTTACTCCTTTTGGAACCACTTGAGTTTCGTAACCTGTGTTTCTGGCATTTGTGTGTGGATATGAGTTGGCGCATGTGCTGTTGCATACAATAAAAAAAAGAGAGCGATAAGACACATGGGTCTCATCAGCTTCATCTAACAAAAAAGGTGGCTGGCGGGTTTTCTGGTACAAATCTGTGATATGTTGATTATGGTTTTCAATATATCATCATCAAGGTAAACTGTTCAATCAGCCCGTGTTTGTGAGTCTAATGTCTCTGATGCACGCTTTTTCCATCTGAGTAGAAAGTGTGTGTGATCGAGGTAGAGAGAGAGGGCAAGTGAGAAAAAAGAGACGATGGGGGGATAAACTGTATGCACATGGGAATTTGGTTCCCCTTCCGAAGAAAGGGGGATTGGGTGAGGTCTGCTTTTTATTAGATCTCGCCAATTCATCCCAGTCTCCTTTCCCCGCCCCTTGTCTCTCTCTCCATCAGTCTATCCCTCTCTTTGCTTTCTGTCTCTTTTCGTAAGGACTTCAATCATCTTTGCGAGGACCAAATAAAGAGAGACAGAGAAGGAACTGACCTTTTGTTCCAGAGTTGGTTCTTAATGAATCTGAGCTGCAACATGTATTCTGTCAACATTATTCAGAGACAGTTGTAAAAATACTTGCACATGAACGATATATTGTTGCAGGGTTAACAGTATCAAGAGCTCAAGTTTCAGTTAGGAAGTTATAGCTGTAGATGAAGCTGCAGCAGAAACTTATACTTACACTATACAGGACATCAGCAGAGATCTTTCATATGTTATATGCCATGTTATATACGCCGTGTGCACATGAATATGATTGCATGTTGCGACAGCTGCTTGCTGATCAGCTGATGTACCAATGAGCTGCTGAAGCATGAATGAAACAGCTGATAAGCTGATCAGCAGGACTTTGTTGTTCTACTTGACCTAAAGCTCCACGGAGAGGAGGATATACCTCCAAAGTCCAGACTATTTTCTTCGTCTTTCCCCCAAAGTTAATTATGTGTTATTTCTCACAAAGGGTTTAATTAAAGTGTGAAGTGTTTTGGGGGAAAAATTCAGGTTTGGGAAATATAAGAATAAACACAGAGGGAGCAAATGTGTGCGTAGTCTTTTGCTTGTGTGTATCTATTCACTAGAATGGATGGATGATTGATGACAATGGCCACGGTGGATATTTCTGGAGTTACAGCAGACCCTTTATTTCGGGTCTAGACCAGACTAGGAGGCACATATACACTGTTGAGGAAATAACAGCAAGAGTGGTGACCATCTGTACACACTGTACTGGTTAATATCCATCATACATCAGCCATGTGTGTGTGTGTGTGTGTGTGTGTGTGTGTGTGTGTGTGTGTGTGTGTGTGTGTGTGTGTGTGTGTGTGTGTGTGTGTGTGTGTGTGTGTGTGTGTGTGTGTGTGTGTGTGTGTGTGTGTGTGTGTGTGTGTGTGTGTGTGTGTGTGTGTGTGTGGCTTCAGTGACGTTATGCAGATGTGTCAAGTCGTGCCATTGCAGCAGGGGGTTGAGACAGGGGTTGATAGTGATTGCATGTCCATGATTAGTGTAAAGAAACCTCATCCTTTTCTTTTTAGTCTGCCAGGAAAAGATGCATGTGTCAATCATATAATTATTTATAGAAATAAGGGGTTTTTCTTTTACATCTCTCTTTTTCCTGTCTTCAAACAAACTTGATGTTTTAATCTCACTCTTTTTCTTGGTCATGTCCTTTACATTCAGACAAATATGAGATATTCACACTATAGTCAGTCCTCTGCTAAGTCTCCCTTCTGTAAGATCCCAGTCTGCTCTGATTGGTCAGCATTACTTGGTCTTATGCATCTGCACTCTGCACCATCATTATAGAATGACTGTAGCGGAACTTTCTACCTATATATAGTAGAGGTGTGACGTAACCGTACAGAAGTTAATTATTTACAATATGGGACGTCTAAGATATTAGAAGTATTTCTATAAAAGCATGCAAACATGAAAAACATAAATAGATTTAGAATCAAATTAACTCTATAACAATCCACTGTACACCTGCCATGTGTGTGTGTGTGTGTGTGTGTTTGTGTGTGTGTGTGTGTGTGTGCGTGTGCATGTGTGTGCACCTATTTAAGTGTGTGCTTGTGCTAAAAGAAGGTGTTTAATTTGGAGAGGTCTGTGTGCCCCTTAAGGGACCCAGCTGGTCTTTAATAACGCCACAGTATATACAACAGAGCAAAGACACAAATGGACTCATACCAGATCTGACACTTTATTGTGAGTTGGCTCATAATGTGCACGTACAAGCTTGTGTGTGTGTGTGTGTGTGTGTGTGTGTGTGTGTGTGTGTGTGTGTGTGTGTTGTGTGTGTGTGTGTGTGTGTGTGTGTGTGTGTGTGTGTGTGTGTGTGTGTGTGTGTGTGTGTGTGTGTGTGTGTGTGTGTGTGTGTGTGTGTGTGTGTGTGTGTGTGTGTGTGTGTGTGTAGGCAGGCACAGTTCGAGTCTTAATGGTCGTTACAATTTATAGGAAAAGCTTTGACTGAAAAAAAACCTCCAGCATCCTGACAAATGTCTGTTTCTGGGGGGCGAATGCTGTTTTGATGTTTGTTATAGGCCTGTTTAAGACTGTTGCTGTTTGTTCTGGCTTATCAAGGACAAATGCTTTCCACTCACATGGGCAGAGCTACAGGCCCATTACTGCAGTCAATATCAGCTTTTACTGGCGTCATTATGAAATGTCTCTTTCATTCTCTTATTTATGTCTTTTCCACTTCCCTCCTGTCTCTGTCACTCTCCAGACAACAGAATGATAAAGGTAAACCGCACCCGAGAGCCTCTGGAGTTTAAGTCGCACCAGTGGTTTGGAGCATCGGTCAGGACACACAAAGGAAAAGTCGTGGTGAGTGGACATGACGTCAGTTGATATCAGACATGTGACACCTGTATCGTCATATAGTACATGCTTGAAAACTACAGGTTACACAAATGACGCTCCTTTTCTTTTTTAAGCCTAGTATTCCTTTAAATGGGATTCAGAGTGTTATTTGTTCTGCAGGCATGTGCTCCTCTCTACCACTGGCGGACAGTGAAAATGAGTGGGGAGAAGGACCCCGTGGGGACCTGCTATGTGGCCGTCCAGAACTTCAGCGCCTACGCAGAGTACTCACCCTGCAGGACCAGTGAGTCACTCGGCAGCCCCGTCTCCAACTGTCTCTATCTCCCTTTTACTGCCTTCCATTCTCATTTCCTTTTGTTTTTCTCTCTCTCTCCCTGCTGTCACAGTATGAACACAAGTTAACAATGACCTCAACAGACCATCTCCAAATATATTGTGTCTTCCATCAGTCTATTTTGTAATATATGATGCAAAGTTATGGTGCACTCATTTTTATGTCAACATATAAATTATGATATATATATATAGGCCTCAAGTTTAAAGGTTCTGTTCACCCAAATCACACACAAAAAATATTTCTCACCATGAACCTTACTGATTTTCTTGGCGGTAGAAATTTCAGAGTTACCTATCTCGAAAACCTGACAAAAAAAAGCCAAAAGTTGAGGAAAAGTGTATTTTTGGAATGAGTTTGGAATGACGAAAATGGCCAACAGACTGGCTCGGCTTTCTCTCTCTGTTCCTCTTCTTTCTGTCTTCAGTTCTTCAAATGGGATTCATGAGATTATTCAACCCCCTGGCCAGCCCCCACTTCTCTCCTTTCTCTCTTTCTTTCCTGCTGCGACCCCTCTCACCCCGCGCATAGTGATATGAGGCACCAGCAGAGTGTGATAAGGAGAAATGGAGGCTATCAGGTGGCACATCGTAAACAGCGAATCAAACACAGCCCTTATCATCTACTTCATCATCCGCTCTGCATAAGAACCCCTTACCATTCGCACACTCACATACAGACAGATTCATATTAACACCCCCTCTTGTAATTGAAGGTTGTTAAAGATCTCTATTTAGTTGTTTGTGTCAGTTCTGACTAATGAAGACTAGAATAATCACATTGTAAACTCAATTGTTCTCAAGGGGGGGATTACGCTGCAGAGGAAATATTTCTTTAGTATGTGTTTAAGCATGATTTTTGTGCCGCCAACAGATTTTTTTGCTTCATGTAAACATGAATCTACGACCACTCAGACTATTACAATAACTCACGCTTTGTTTATATGTGCACGTGTGTCGTTACGCATCATTAAGCTTCACCTCAGGGTGCCTCTAAAACGGAGAACAATTTATTATGTGCACATACATTTTGTGTGTTCATGCACAGTTTAATGCAGGAACAGCAGTACACCTCAGTGGCTCTACATTTTTATGTAAACTGTAACAGGTTTTTCTTCATTTTTCTCATAGGTATGTAAAATGCTTTAATCTAATGTGATGCTCTCTGCAAAGTTAGTTGAGTGCTTTAAAATTAAAATGCTTTTTATAGTGTTTGAAAGACATGCTTGTGTTTTTTTAGATGATCCAGACCCAGAGGGACAGGGGTTCTGCCAGGCTGGCTTCAGTGTCGATTTCACCAAGGTAAAAATTGCAGCAGGAGTTGTACACTATCGCTTTGACAACCCCCTGCATGCATCTTGTCCTCTGTCAGAGTGCAAGCAGAGGGGATTTCTTCAAACACAAGACTCCCTTCTGCGATTTATGGACATTTGGAAGATGAGAGCACGTTTGTCCCTAGAGGAGCTCTCACTCCTGATGTGACCCATCGCCTCTGAACACAATAGACCAAACACACACACACATACACATACACATACACATTCTTTCACTGTAAAGTCAAGGAGAACTTTAACCTCTGTCTCAGGATCCAACTCTACCCTCCTGTACAGGAAGCTGTCATTCTCCACAGGATGTTAACAGGCATGACAGCAGGAATCCTATGTGCGCGCACACGCAGCTACACACGTTATATCCCCCCTCTAGTCTCAAACAAACACACACAAACATCTGTCACAAGACTAACCCCAACTAATTGTATTCATTCCAGGAAGGAATGCTGGTGGTAGGAGGACCTGGAAGCTTCTACTGGCAAGGTAACTGCAGCAACATTGTGTAAACCGTGTCTCTATTTTGCAATGATTTCATAGATGGGAAGGTGTTCAAATGAGGGAAGAGAATGGAGATGAGATTAACAGTCAGAAAAGCCCACATATGCACACATGCACATGGACTCACTTGCCAAATCTACAATTACATTACAAGAGTGGGTGGAAAAGAAATGTGTCTCTTTCTCTTTCTTTGCCGCTTTCTTTAACTTTTTCCCCTCCCTCCCTTGCTCCTTTACTTCATGCCGCTCTCTGTCTGTAACAGTGTAACAGGAAATGGGTGTTTGGGCTCTGTAATGAGCTGATCGGGGGGTAATGGAGTGTGGAGGAACTGCCCCTCTGCCCCATGATAAAGCGCAGAGGGGCTTGGAAAAGCTTCAATGAGAGGAAGAGGCTCAAGGGCAGGCTACAGAGTTAAGAAGGACAGAAAGGTGGGGAGAATTTAAAGACTGATAGAGAATAAGAACAGGGAGGACAGCGGGAGGGTTGTTAAGGAGATGACAGAAACACTTCGCAGCGGGAGAGGGAAAGATGAGAAGTGAGGGAATGAGTCAGACACGGAGAAAGAAGATGAAAAATCTTCCTCTCATTGAAAGCTACGTTTAGGTCAGCTAGCTCACCGGATATGCAGGACTAGTCGAAGCAGAGGGATGAAGTGTCTTAATAGGTGTAGACACAGCTAGAGTGTGTCAGGGTTCAGCTGTTGAAGCGCAGCGCTACTCCCCCATGTCCAGGTGTGTGAGGGTATATGTGTGTGTTATCTAAATTTAGAGGAGTTCTGCAGCTGTGTGTAAGGAGCAAGGAGACAGTTACTGATCAGTTGCACAAACACATTTCTCTTCCCCTTTCTTTAAAAGCCCTCATCTGTCACTTCACAGCACTTCATTTGTTTAGAAAGGAAAGAGAAAAAAAAGAGAAAGTGGTGAAGAAGAGTGATGGATATTTCTGAAACTGTTACACAATGTCTTTATGATTTTGGGTTGATGTTTGGCATGGCTTCTGTTTTTACATATGATTAAATAATAAATGCTCAAGAATACAAGACCGCACAAGACAGGCATCACAGACAGCCTAATGGACTGCTCCCTGTTTGTGCCCTCAGTGTGGGGAAGGCTGTCTGCCTTCAGTTAAAACACTTCCTCTGAATGTTTATAAGAGCACTCAGCCTGGATTTTATGGCCTCTAATATACAACAATCATTTTCAGCCGGATTCATCACAAAAAAAACTCCTTTAATATACAATCTTGTTATCTCTGGTAGTGTAAAGGACATTTCAAATTAGCTGCCTCGACTTCTATGCATCTGTGTTAACAGTTCGGTGTCTCATTAATCAGATGGAGGTTTAATAATGAGTTGATATAGTGATCTGTTATTCTGGGAGATAAACTCATAGTGTGCAGAGAGAAGAAGAGGGAGTGGGGTGGAGGGAGGGTTAAGAGGGCACATTTTCTCTTCCCGTCAGCGCGCGCACACATTAAAGAGGATTTATGGAAGGTTGAGGGCAGTCGTAGATAAAAATCATTTGTTTGTTTGACCTCTTGTTCAACAGCAGAGGAAGGGTGCTGTTTGTGTGTGCTCACCTATAATTCAGAATCTGTCGCTGTGCAGAGGAAAGGCCTTTTCTTTAGGGTTTTTAACGTAACATAGGAGTATTTTTCCCTTTGCCAGCGATGTATTTTAGCTTTCCTCAGGGAAGGAGACTTCCATGTGTCGTTAGCACTGTGCATCTTTCATGTGGAGTAGATGTGTCAGCTCCAGTAGGCTTCTATGGCAGAGGGCAGCGGTTCTCCCTTCATGGGGTCGAAGCTGAAACCACTGGCCCATGAACAGATGTGACTCTCTCACCCTGAGTGTTTGTTTTTATCTATTGTGTGTGTGTGTGTGTGTGTGTGTGTGTGTGTGTGTGTGTGTGTGTGTGTGTGTGTGTGTGTGTGTGTGTGTGTGTGTGTGTGTGTGTGTGTGTGTGTGTGTGTTTGTGTTTGTGTGTGTGTGTGTGTGTGTGTGTGTGTGTGTGTGTGTGTGTCTGTAGGTCAGGTAATGACAGCGGGGATAGCTGAGATACTGAACGGTTACTCTTTGAAGGCAGTGCTGAGACGGGTTCCAGGAGAGAAACACACTCGAGCTGCCGAAGACACACACGACGACAGCTACCTTGGTAACATGCATTTACTAAACAGACAGAAACTAAAGTACATTCATTCGTCATACATTATATTACTAACATCACATACAGATTACACAGAGAATTGCAGACGGAGTTAATTTCACCCATATGTCATCGTGTGCAACCGTTTTCTCTTTAGGTTATTCCGTGGCAGTGGGGGAGTTTACAGGAGACTCTGAACAAGGTGAGAAAGCCAACAATTCATTTAAACTAACCACATGCAAAACCAGAGGAATCCCTAACTCACTAACAACGTCAGCAGGCACCCCACGGCGCTGGGGTGAACACTCTCTTCATGCTCTCCAGCGGGATGCCAGGAGAGCTGTGAGGGGTGAGCGATAGGGAGCGGACAGCTGGGTGACAGTGTCTTGGTCTGAACTCAGAGGCAGTAATGAGAACTGTCTCTGCATGTCTGGGTCGCGACCCTGAGGGGACAGGACTTTGGGAACCACTGATAAAGGGATTTCCTCTCCTTTCCTCTTTCCCTCCATACTGACTGATTAGAATGATTAGTGGCAGACTCTACAGACCTCTTCAGGTCTAGAGTGAGTCCACAATCTCTTCCGGTCTTGAACTATTAGGTGGAAAGAGACCCAGACGCACAGTGTCATTTTATTAAAGACAGTGCAGGTGGGGAAGAGTGCATTTGCGTTCATCTTTGATGAACCCTTTGAGTGAGAGGCCAAAAAAAAGTAAAAGAGTTATCATTACTAGAAATGTTCAAATCATTTTGAATTCACTTATATACACACACTCAGGTGTGTTGCCAGCAGTCTGGCAGTTTGATCCACATTTCTATATGATCATTCATTCACATGCTGTCATTTTGATAGCACCACAAATGAAACACACAAGTCATTTCAACGGTCAAAGGTAAGCTCTTTTATTAAAGAAAAGATAAACCGTGTGTTTTATGGCTTTCTCTTCAAACACTACCACAAACTCACACACTCACACACACACACACACACACACACACACACACACACACACACACTGAGACCCTCCTCCTCCACTACCACTTCAGCTTTCAATTCAGAATTTCTGGTCTATCAGAGCTTCTTCGCTAATAACTATTTAGTGGGATATTTACGGGACAACCTCGCATTTACATACCCCCATACCAACCCCAAGAAGGCCCTGAACCCCCTCTGGCACAACACATGTCAGAGAGTCTTAAAGTGAGCCTTAAGAGGTTACACATGCCCGTTGATGTGTCGTGTTGTGTTGTGTTGTGGTACGAAACTTGTTGTGGTCTTGTTCCCAATCCCTCTTCAGACTGGAGAACTGGTCGTAACTGGTAGTTCTAAGTGAAGATGGAGCTGGGAAGTCCTGGTTTATGGGCTCATGATGGAGCCTTTTGGGTAGAGCTGAATGGCAGGAGGGGGGGGGCCTGTCTTCTCTCTCTGGGTGGGTCCCTCAGATCATCCACGGAGCCGCACTCATCAATCAATACAAAAGCAGAAAGCACCCAATCACTCAGTGTTCTCAGCAACACTTGGCCCTTCTGACAGGGTGGGCTGGGTAGGGGATTTGAGGTTCCAGGCCTTTGAGGCAAGCCTCTGTTGAGCCCTTTCTTTCTAAGTCTTTCTCACACATACACACTCTTATTGAAATCTTTATTTGTTTTTGTGTTTCCCAGAGCTGATAGCCGGAGTACCAAGAGGAGCACAGAACTTTGGATATGTGAGTATGAAACAACACAGCCCAATTGCCAGAAAAAAAATGTTGTCATTTTTAGTTTCTGCCGACTAAAGTAACACTGAAACGTATTTGGCATCCTTTAAGCATCGGTATGACAAACAGGGCTTTGACCCCTCTGGACGTGAGGTGACGCTAGTATAATGAGCCCAACTTCATATAGGATTGGTTCCACCCAGGAGACCTTCATAGTCACCAGATCTCAGTGCGGTTGAACACCTATGGGAGATTTAGTTTTATATATTCACCACCATCATCAAAACACTGTATTGGATGGATTTATATTCATCCCTTCAGTATATTTCCAGAGACTTGTAGACTCTCTGCCAAGGACCTGCAACTGTTTTTGATGGATGATGTTGAAAAACATTACATTGGGGTTTTCCTTACTTTTTTATTCTGTAGCCTTTACTTCTGTTTTTTGGCGTTTCTTGTATGATGTATTTGTGGCAATCTATGATCCGAGTGAGATAAGAAGTGCAGTATAGGCTATTTGCTGCATACACACATGCACACAAGTCTTCTAGATTAATCTGCTTTGAGTATTTTCATATAGGTATACAGCTTTTACTGTACACATTATGTAATTACATCGCTATGACAAGTACTGTATGTGCTTCTATGTAAACCGTAGGATGTATAGTGTTCTCTTATGGGAACTTGTCCCCAGGGCTGACAGTGTCAATCCTCCCTAATGACACACAGCTTCCGCTGCATGTGGAGGGCAGTGACCCCACCTAACCCCACCAACCCTTCTCCACACACACACACGACCCCTAACCCTAACCTGTAGTGCAACCACAGGACCCGCCACACTGCAAACACACACACACACACACACACACACACACACACACACACACACACACACACACACACTACAACAGTGTCGGTTTTATGTCTGGACATTGTAGCTGGTGCGAGAATGCTCCTTCCTGTACAGACAGTGCACTGAGTGTAAACTGGAGTAGCTGTCAACCCTGAATAGGTTTCTTCTGTGTCCAATCTGACAATTCAGGGGTGCATGAAAGCTAACGTTAAAGCTTGTGATTCAATATTTGTGTTTACACATCCTCATCTGTCTGTGTTCGTAAGTCTATCCCCGGTTAGTATGTCTTTGAGACATCTGTGATTGGGTCAACGTGTATCCTTCTGCATGTGTGAGTGTGTGTGCATGTGTGTACGTGTAGCCCCCGGCTGTCTCCATGTGGTTGTTATTTTAGGTCTTATGAAGGAATTCTCAGCCTCCCCCTAACGTCTCTCCCCACGACCGGGGTTAGAATGGGGGGAAGGAGAGAGAGATGAGGGGGAAAGGCACAAAGATGGTGATGGTGGTGGTGGGGGGAAGGCAGGGAAAAGAAACAGGGTTTCAGTAGAATAAAAGCTTTTTTTTAATGCGGTTTCTAACTTTTTTCCTGCATTCTTCATGTGCCTGTTTGTCAGAATCAAGGCCATGTTTGCTCCTGGAGTCCTATGAGGACAAAGCCTGGTGCTTTTATTAGTCACAGCATATTGTATCTGACAGTCTATCTGCTTGGTTTAGGTGGCAATGATCAACTCCACCAATCTGACCTTCATCCAGAACTTCACAGGGGAACAGGTGGGAGCATCAATACAGCCCAGTCACAGTCTATCATATTGCACAGCTGCATATAAACTACTGCACCGTGGGCTCCAGCTGATATGGATTTTCTTCCATTTTCCATTGAATTGATTTGAATTTGAATGAGGATAAAAATTAAATCAGATGAAAACCATGTAATTATATTGCGTTTACATGTACGTTTCTTGTCTACCTTTCAGATGGCCTCCTATTTTGGCTACTCAGTGGCTGTCACTGACCTGAATGGAGATGGGTAAGTAGACCATGTCCTTGTCGCTGTATACACATACTCTCTTCTGTCTTTGGTAGCATTGAAACCACTGCTTATATCCACAGGACCGACGATGTGCTGGTCGGTGCGCCCCTCTACATGGAGAGAGAGATGGAGAGCAAACCTAGAGAGGTGGGGAGGGTGTACCTGTACCTTCAGATGGCACCGCTCACTTTCTCCAAACCTGTTTCCCTCACCGGCACACACACCTTCGGGCGTTTCGGCACAGCTATAGCACCCCTAGGAGATATCAACCAGGATGGATATAATGGTATGATGAGAGGATGAAAGGATGAAAGACAGAAACAGACAGAGAAGAAAGAGAAAGTGAGATAAAAAATATATATATGCAAGATGAGAGAGACAAAAAAAGTGAAAAAAATTTAACTAAATCATTTTAGATATTTTGTGTGCCAGTGTATGAACCTCCTGGCCTTGTACGTGTCTGCCCCATGTGCACCTTTTATATTCAGGTAAACCTGATAACAGACAGAGCTTTTTCTGTGCTTCCCGTGCCTTGTGGACTGTTTTGTCTCCGACTGAGGAAATCCTATCAGATGCTGCTGCTTGAGAACATTTTAAGCTCTTCAGCCAATCAGGAAGTGTGGCGATGAAAGGTTGTCTGTGTGAACTGTTTCCTCCTGTGATGATCCAGGATAAGACCATGTGTGTGTTGGGAGTTATTTTTAACTCGCCAGATGTGCCCTGAGATAAAATCATCTGGGAGTTTCTGTCCTGCAGCCCAGAGTTCATTCCTCTTCAATGTGTTTGTTTTATCCTCACATTGATTGGACAAAGGCATACACACACACACACACACACACACACACACACACACACACACACACAAACACACATACCAGACAGCCTGCAGCCCAAAAGTGCTGCACATCTAGGCCTTAGTATGACATCAATCCCACTGATTTATGTTTTATTTATTTATGGTCAGCCTGTGTTAATGTGTGTCCCCACCTCTTTAAACCCTTTAACCATCAGATCAATAACCATTGGATCAATACACAATCTTTTTCTGGCCTGAGACATACTGTAAATCACATCAGGCTGTCTGTCAGGATGTGACTATCTCTGAGGAGGACATGGAGCCTCTTTGCAGTCAGCAGTGACATGCACAGAGTAGACTTGTTGAGAGTTAATCTAATGAGTAAAAGTCCGTGTCTGTGCATGATTTCATTATTCGGCATTATGATTACGCGTCACCATGGCAACATTGTGATCAGGGTTTTCAGCAGCATGTCAAATGTCTGCGTTCAATATACCTGTGCCCTTGTGTGTGTGAGTGTGAGAGTGTGTGAGTGGGTGTGTGTGCATACGTATATAATCACTGACAGATCCCTTCCTGTCTGTGATGACACTGAGCCTCTTCCTCCTCCCATAACAGACTTCATCACTCCATTTCTAGAATTCTTCATAAAAGCAGAACCATACTCATGTCCCCTCCTCTTCATCGCTTCATGAAAGTCAGCCGTGCAAAGAAAACCTTACAATTTAGCTAATTCAATGAGCCAATGGCTCTTTTTGTTTTTTCATTTCAATCAGCCAACACTGGCCGTCTGTCTCCATCGCTCACAGAAAGTCACCATGTTTTCTGTCTGTGAGTAACATCTCCTATAGTTCTGGTGTTTCAGTGATCACAGTGGGTGTTCTACTATTTTGCTGTGGATGTCTGCATTGTGTGGGATGCCGTTGAGCAATGCCCATGAGAGACTTTTACATTATGAAGGGGTTTCTTTTTTAAGTTGTTTTTTTTACACCGCTATTCACTTATGTACACATATCCAAGCATAGACATACAGACTTGTTCACACAAGCTCATATATGCACTTGCATACACACATGGTTGCATTTATCCCCTCTACCCCACAATCTGCTTCATGTGGAAGTAGTTGTTTAGGCTGAGAGAGAGGGGGTCTGGAGACAAACAGGATGTCTAGAGGTGTTTGGGCAGTTAGGGATACTTTTATGCAGGACAGTGTGATGAACAGACAGTAAGAGGTTAAAAAGCAAACAACAAAATATGTTTGTATGGTAAAATAATCTATGGCTTTTCATATCAGGACAGGGGTCTTGCGGTATGGTGTGTTTTCATGTATGTCTGTGTCATCTCCTTACTATAAGCAAAAACAATAGTGGGCAAAGTTAGAAAGGTTTTTAGGGGCTTTAAACTTATTGTTCAATATGTTTTCAACACTTTTTCCCTTCCTGCCAATAATTAGATAAGAAGATTTATAGCTTATCAAGCTGGAGTCGGTCAATTACGAATGGAAGTCGGTCAATTACGAATGGAAGCATATAGTTAGAATAGTTAGCCCGGCTCTGTCCAAGATTTTTAAATTCCAGCTAGCACCCATAAAGCTAGCTTATTAATGAGGTATGTCTTTTTTGTTAATGTCTAAGTACAGCCTCAAAGTAGCTTGGCTCTAGACACGTCATATTACATACAGTAAGTAAGGTAAGCAGATTTTTCTTTTCCTTTGGACACAGACAGACAAGTTGTTCCCACTAAGCTAAGCAAACAAGCTGCTGGCTACAGCTTCATATTGAATGGACACACATGACAGTGGCATTGATCGTCTCACCTGATATCAATCTCTGTAGGAAACCAAATAAACATACCGTTGTATTTCCTTTAAGACCCAGACAGACGTGTTGCCAGCCATGCCATTTGTCGCTTGTAATTGCTATTTAGCCAAATGTGTCCACAATACTATGGTAACCAAGAATTAGAGCAATGACTTAAACATTGCCCAGACCGATAAATAAAGAGGCCAGACGAGATTAAGAGATGAGTAAAACAAATGGGAATTAAAGAAAAGAGGTAAATGACCATGCTGACGTGGTCCCCCAGTGCAGGTAAAGGAAGGTCAAGCTCTTTTCTTTCTCTCTTTCCTTCTACCTGTATGTCTTCCTCTGCTTCTGTCTCAGAGGGGCCTTTACCCTGCTGATGTCTAAACCATGCGTATGTGTGTATGTCATCCCTTAGACGTGGCGGTTGGCTGTCCATTCGGAGGTGAGGAGCGTGGAGGCAGGGTATTGATCTTTAACGGCAACAGAGACGTATCCACGCAAGGCCTAACACTGAGCCAGGAGCTGCGAGCAGCCGGGACACCCGGTGGCGGCCTGCCTGGATATGGATTCACTCTGAGAGGAGGCCAAGACCTGGACAACAATCAGTATCCCGGTAAATACTCACACTCTCAACGAGTCAATCCTTCTCGACTCAACTCCCCATGTAATAATCAAAATTCTTTCGAAGCATTCCTTCACTTTTCCGCTTTCCTCCCAGCTCTTTTCATTACAGCCTCCCTCCTCTTCATTCTCGACCTCCACACTTCATACCCCCCCACTTGCTCTCCTCCACTACCATCCCCATGTTTTCCTGGATTGCTCTGCTTCTGTTGTCTGGTAAAGTCATCAGTCAGAAGAAGGGGGTATAGGGATGAGTGCCAATGAACTGCTGCCGCATCCATTCTTTAGGGATTTACAATACTCAAGAAGGAGAGAAAACACAAGATTGAGGGAGAGAGAGCGAAAGAAGTATTATAATACATTATCCGCATGTTCAGTCTGCCAGACATTTAAGCTTCGGCACATATCCCGAAAAATGTGAGCAGACAAAGCAGCATTCAATCAAATTACATGCAGGCAATTTTATACTTTATGTGCCACCTACTTACTTTACCAGACACTCCCATCTCCTGACTTTTCAAAATGCATTGGAAACCCCGCTACAATCCTAAGAAGCCTAAAAAGGAGGATTTCTTGTGTAAAGCTGTTAATATACAAGAGTTTCAATTTGAAACAAAGCAGGTCTGTAAACCACTGTTTTACTACCCAATTTTCTCCCTAATTTAGAGCTACTTTGCTTTCAGCATTGCTCTGGCTTTGTGTTTCAACAGAGTGGGCTGAAAAGGAGAATTTGTTTAGTTTTACCTTTTCTTTTCTTCGCCTCCACTCCCTTTCCCCCCTTTTTTCCTTTTCATTCTGCTATAATAACATATTTCTTCATTCCACAAACAAGATATCAAGGAAAATACACACACAGGAGTACACACACAGGAGTACACACACGTTCACATGTGTGGCTTGTGATCAGTTTCACTGGCGGCTAAAGAGTGTGTGTTGAGCGTGTGCCAGGCTCCGGGTCAAAGCTAGACCTTGTGCAGACCCACTACAAATCAGAGATTCCGGATTAAAAACATTGTACAGTAAATACACACACAGGGGCTACAGGTTGACTCTTAGGCTGCTGGAGGAGGAAGTGGAGTAGAAACTCACGGGTGGCATAGCTGTCAGCCAACACACACACACACACACACACACACACCATATAAACATGCACACGCATATACACACACACACGTGCGCGAACATGCAGCGCTTGTGTCATCTGTCATTACAGAGCGGGCCGAAGGAAGTGAAACACGCACACACACACACAGAGTGTCGTTAGCAGGGTAGTAAAGTCACACTGTTCAAAGGAGCCAGAGATGTTTGATCAGTATTATGAGAGGACTGCAAAGGCGTCTGGAAGGCCTGCCATATGCTCCCATAGCAGTTAAATGTCATAGTCTACTGCAGAAACACAGAGAGAAGGAAGATTATGATTAAGCTCCACTTTTTTATTTGATTTACTTTTTTTCCCTAAAAGATTATGTTATTTATTTGTGGTTTTATTTGAAATGAGACACAAGATTACAAAGAAGGCAGAACAGGAGCAAAAATGTCCCCCGCATTTATCTAGCATCTACTGCTCAGAATTAAGTTTCATTAAACTACAGGCAACTGTTGGTTGAGACCATTATGTTGAGTTGATGTTTCACTTATGCAGAGTACTAAGCATAGTATGGTTCAGGCTAAAGGCTAGAGTTAAGGTTAGGGTCAACAGTGAATCAGAAGGGGGGTCAGATTACCTCAGGGTGCATTTCAGATTCAGCCGAGAGGTCAAAGGTCAAAAACTGACAATGTTTTACTTGTCAATCACACGACTCGCTGATAGAGTCTCAGACACAGAGACACGTCTGGGTCAGTGATTTGCATGTGTGCGGTGGCAAGGGGTCATTAGGTTGGTCATTAAGTTGGTAAGTAGGTGTAAAATGTATTACTAGGTTCCATGTCTACTCATATTGTTAGTGGCAATCTTTATTTACGGTTCATTCTGAATTTCATTTTTTTACAGCTTAAAATAGGTCAAAGAGATTTGTACCTTTTCCTTCTTTTGGGGCAATTTTTTTGCACTTTTTTTGTTCCTTCAGTAGTAAAGTTTGATACCATACATGTTTTTTAAAACATAGCCTGCCATAGAAGTCAGGCCTAAGAAAATCCTCCCCAATTTGGAACAGCCAATTTGACACTGCAGACCGCTTGTCTGCAGTGTCAAAGATGCTCCGGCAAGTTTCCAAATAGTCTTAAAATCCCACATGTGCATCGTAGGATTAATAAACCCTCCGTTTCTCTCTTAAAACCTCCCCCTTTTTTGTTGAGTGCCATTGACCTTTGGCATTTCATCATGGAGGCCAGTCCCCTGCAGCCAAACAGGCAGTCAGGGCAGGCAGCCCCTGACAGCTTGACAGTCTGTCTAAACTCTAGATGGAGGTTGTGTTTTTAGAGACACCGTCAGCTAAAGCAGCTCAATTACAAGCTATACCTGCACCTACCATCAATGAGTGGAGTGTATGTGAGTGTCTACACGTTGGTGTGTCAGCCCATTTGTGCGTGGGTATGGTTCGGTGTTCCGCTATACAAAGAAACACACATGCGCACACTAACCTCAAATCAACGGTGGCAGGAAAGCTTTCCTGTGCGTAAGGAAATGGAATTGACATGAAAAGGAAAGTGGGCCGTTATTTGATTTAGCTCTGGGTGCAGCCGTGCACTCACTCACTCTTACACACACTTAACCCCAATGGTGCCCTATCCACAAATCAGTCTCATGTCATGCTGTGGTTTTGAGAGCAAACAAAAGAGTGAGGATAAGGTGCGGAGATAACCACTGTATCGAGTTGGATTTTCCAGTCACACAACCCCAGCAGCGGGATGGACGGAGGAATTTGAGGTGATGCCTCTCTGTCTCTCTCCTGCTCAAAACACACCTTGCTTCTGATGGCTTTCACAGATTGCGGTTTAAAGGCCAAGTGCACTATCCTCTGCCCTCCCTTTTCTTTCTATCATCTCCACCCCCTTTCCTCCTGCTGCGCTCTTTTCCCCCTTTTTCTGTACCTCTCCAACTGCCCCACAAAAGCCACATCTTGAGGTCCTTTCTCGTTGCAGGCTTTTCGATACAACACACACACACACACACAGAGCCACACACTCACATAGTGACATAGCACACCCCAGGGGAAGAGGGACAGGGCCTAAATGTTTAATGTTGTGGTTTCAGGGGGACTCAGAGACTGCAGCCAAAGGCAGAAACAGATGTGTCTCTCTCAGATTCCATTAGTCCCCTTCTTCTTTAACACAGGAGAGGAAAGACACAGCCAATGGAAAGCAAAGAGTACCAGAGTACACTTCCACCAGCTTGCTTTCTGCAGCAGGTTACAACAGCTTTTACAACCGAGTCGCGTCAATTTAAGGACAGCGTAAACTGAAAAAAATCAAGTTTTGGGAGATTTCAATGGTGTTCTTTTTGCACCTCACAGCAATAGGGTTGCTGGTACAAATCCGGTCTGGGGCCCTTCTGTCTGGAGTTTGAATGTTCTCCTTGTGTCTGCGTGGGTTTTCTCTGGGTTCTCCAGCTTCCTCCCACAGTCCAAAGACATGCACGTGTTAGGTTCATTGATGAGTCTAAATTGCCCGTAGGTGTGAATGTGAGTGTGCACAGTTATCTGTCTTTGTTTGTCTATGTGCCCTGCGATAGACTGTCGTTCTGTCCAGGGTGTACCCCGCCCCACGACTGATGTCAGCTGGGATCGGCTCCAGTCCCCCCGCGACCCCGTTAGGGACAAGCGGATGGATTGATAATATTCTTTATCATTTTATAGGCCAAACAATGAATGAATTAATTAATCCTAAATAATTAATAATGAAAACAATCACAGCTGCCTCTTACCGAGCAGCATGAGCTTATTCTCGGGATCACACAACGTAGTTTTGCTGCATCTGGCAGTGAAGGCTTGTATCCATTAAGTGCCTCTCTTCAGTTTCACATTGTTTTAATCAGCACTTGTATGTGTGTGTGTGTGTGTGTGTGTGTGTGTGCGGCTTTCAATGGAATGTGTCCCCGAACCGCAGCCATTAAATACCAGACTCTATTTTAAAATCATGAGAGCCAATTAAGAGTGTGTGTTCATCACAAAACCCATGAAAACAAATAAAAAATCACATATAGATTAGATTTGTTGCTGCTTACAATTAGGAGCTGTTGGGAAATGTTGTTGCTCAGCGAAATGTGATTGGAACAATGTGAACTTCCTAATGGCACTGGAATGCAGCGTGGGGTCCCTGTCCGCAGCACACTCAAACACACGCGCGCACATATGAACATGCACACACAGGCTCGATAAACTCGTAAACACATGCATTACACATGTTTTGTTTATGAATTTAGTCTGAGCTGGGTCATGTGTGAAAAGAAAAGCAAAGATATCAGAATGTCAAGGCTATATCCCAGTATGTGTGTGTGTGTGTGTGTGTGTGTGTGTGTGTGTGTGTGTGTGTGTGTGTGTGTGTGTGTGTGTGTGTGTGTGTGTGTGTGTGTGTGTGTGTGTGTGTGTGTGTGTGTGTGTGTGTGTGTGTGTGTGTGTGTGTGTGTGTGGTGTGCGTGCGCGTGCGTGTTCGATGAAGATCGCTGGAAACCTTGAAATCAGTCCCATCTGTTGCATTCTTTGAAGCTCTCTATTCTCTCTCTCTCTCTCTCTCTCTCTCTCTCTCTCTCTCTCTCTCTCTCTCTCTCTCTCTCTCTCTCTCTCTCTCTCTCTCTCTCTCTCTCTCTCTCTCTCTCTCTCTCTCTCTCTCTCTCTCTCTCTCTCTCTCTGCAGATCTGATAGTGGGGGCATTCGGTGCCGGCGAGGTGTCAGTGTACAGGTAAGAATATACAAGGTGTAATTTGTAATGCTTTCAGAGTAAGACACACACATGTGGATTTTAAGTTTTCTTATGTCAAAACGTGTAACAGTGTGTGTGTACATGTGTGTGTTTTTGATATGTAGGTCTCGAGCTGTGGTTTCCGTGGAAGCAGCAATGATCTTGACTCCCAGAATCCTGAACCCCGATGACCGACAATGTAACCTGCCTCAAACTGATTTCATGGTTACCTGGTGAGAAGAGCATGCTTAGATAGTCTCTCTGAAAAAAAAAAATTTCAAAGACACATTTGCAAGTTTAAATAAAAAAAAAACAGAAAATATACAATTGTCAATGAATAAAAACAATACAGAAATGAATGTACTTCACGATACTAACCCTAATCCACTTGACAAATGCTGACTTTGGAGCACCACTGACAATCAAACAAGCAAAAATGTTTTTCCAAAGAATTTCTAGTTTTTTCTGTTTTCTACAGTGTTCCTCTAGCTCTTCACCACAGTCTACAATTTGTTGTAATTTTTTCCAGCTGTGTGTAGACTATCCCCCACTTCCGTTTGGCATTGCATTGTGGGGCAATAGCGTCCATCAACACGAGGGGCGGGCAAAACATCGTCACGGCAATATATTGTATTGCTTCCTCTTGTAATACATTATCGACACAGTGGCGCCAAATATCAACATTTTTATTAAAGACAGAAAAAAGATTTTTTTGCAAAAGTCTATGGATATATTTCATTGAATCACTTTTCCAGTCCACTTCCAGTCCATTCCAGATACTCAGTCTCATTTGTTTGTAGTTTTTGGAGACAGACCTGTGTGTGTGTGTGTGTGTGTGTGTGTGTGTGTGTGTGTGTGTGTGTGTGTGTGTGTGTGTGTGTGTGTGTGTGTGTGTGTGTGTGTGTGTGTGTGTGTGTGTGTGTGTGTGTGTGTGTGTGTGTGTGTGTGTGTGTGTGTGTGTGTGTGTGTGTGTGTGTGTGTGTGTTTGTGTGTGTTTGTGTGTGTGTGTGTGTGTGTGTGTGTGTGTGTGTGTGTGTGTGTGTGTGTGTGTGTGTGTGTGTGTGTGTGTGTGTGTGTGTGTGTGTGTGCGTGTGCTTGTGTGCGCAGGTGAATTTAAGCTAAAGGGGATCAAAGTCTTAAAGAAGACTAATGAGGCCCACTGCTGCACTGAACTCCAGAGCCGCACAAGAAATCTTCTTATACTGTATCATAAAATGGCAGATTTATGAGACCCAGCCATTCATTTGAAACAGCATAATTCTATTTTGATTATGTTATTGTTCCTGCGGGTAGCATGCTGGCTTTGAACAGTCTGGGGGTAAGTTTAGTTGAGGGGAACTGGTCTTGAGGCTCCTGCTGCTTCGCCACAGTCTATTGTTGGTCCAAACTTATTGGGGCTGGAACCGCCGTCGGACTATTTGGACGGGAGGAGAGCGCTCGGCTAGTTGCCATCATGGTGTCTGTGTGTGCACGTAGCGGTGTGTGAGTGTTGGCGGCGAGTGGAAAGGGATCAGGGTTTGGGTCAGATTGATAGAAAGCACTAAACTGTGGAATTCTGTCAAAACATAACTCAGCTTATTTAAATAAACCGCCATAAAGTTTTGGTGGGAGGTATGGAATCAGATAGGACATTGGAGACGGACACACTCATGCAGAGAGTCTAACAGCAGCTTGTAGTATTAAGGGATGTCTGAGACTGCTGTTGTTTCAGAGGGGTGAAGATTTTTGGACATTTTAGTTGTTTCCCTGCGGTGAGAGCTGGAGAGACGCATGAAGGAGGCTGTTAGCTCCAGTTTGTGCCGCTCATGTACTACCATTACATTTGAGTGGCAAGATAAAGCATCAGATAATGGGGGAAATAATTACCCAGCAATCTTTGTAAACCCAGAGGGTCATTTAACAACACTGACCGCTGTTTTGAGGGTATTTCCAGAATCCTCAAAGACTCTTAAAACTATGTAGATAAAATAATTGTCCTTGAACAAGACACTGAGCACCTAACTGCTCCTGTTGAGAACTTTGCACAGCAGCCTCTACCATCCCTGTATGAATGTGTGTGTGAATGGGTGAATGCTGACATGTGTTGTAAATCGCTTTGAGTGGTCATTTGTCTAGAAAAGTGTTTAATAAATACAGTCCATGTACCATTTTAGGTTTGTTTTGGGCTCGCTTAGCCTTTGTAACAGACAGTGGAGTTAGGCTTCTTTTCCCTCATCCAAACAAAGATGGTAGCCAAAAATGACATTTGTATCGGTACGTAGCTTGTTTTCTTGTCAATAATTTATACAGTATTTTCATACAAACTAACATTTCTGGCAAAGTTGCAATCATCAATACCCTGTGCTGTATGGAAACAGCAAGATTCGCTAAATCTAAAGATTACTTAATTGTGCAAACAGGTTTTAATGCTTGAGGCGGTTTTCGCCTTTTCAGAGTGCTGTAAAGTGATATGGAAACACCTTTGCTGAATATGTTCTGACGCAGCGAACATGCTCATGACCAGTCAGCTGTTTCCGTTGTCTGTTTGGCGTATTCCCAGATATTTCCATAACATGCCTTCATCTCCAGACCGCATGAAACATGGTCAATACTTGCTGACATTAAAAGAACAATTAAAACTTTACCAATTGAACCACATTCCTGAAGAACTCTTTCTCTCATATGGGTTAGATGGCCAGGGCGACTTGTTTTATTTTCGGTCCAGCTGGTGAACTTACTGGAGTATTTCAAAACTAAAAATTAGGATGTTTTTCTTGTTGGTGGAGACCAAATTAGAGCTGAAAGAGAGTGAATATTGGACTTACCGTATATTCATCAGGTGGACAGAAATGTGTCTTCAAAAGCTAGTGTTGCTTCGTATTTGTTAGATGTGTAAAGGCAACTGTTTGCTAAAACGTTGAGAGGTGGATTATACGTATGTCGATGTTGTGTTGTTTCGCAGCTCACAGCTTGTTCCTGCTGCCTCCAAGTGGTCAAAAAGCAACCTTCTTTTCAAAGATCGTGAAAATCATTTTTCAGAGAATCCGATGCTTTGCTCTGGTGGTGATACTTAAGGGGCATACACCGGCGCTAGTAGGTGGATGAAGGTGTGGCAGCAAAGGAGGGGCAGCTACTTAAATACCAGTCTTGAATTGAACGTTCTTACTCATTAAGTGGACCGAGGGTAGTCGGGAAAGGAATTTATGTGTGTCTGTTTGCAGGAAGGGCTGCCTAGTAGTGTGTATGGTCGTGGAGTACAGATGCATTTTAGGGAAAATTACATACAGTAATGACTAACGAAGCAGCAGAGCTGTTGTCAGTAAAATGGGGGTCATTTCCGCACTGCATACACTTAAGTTTGACACACAGTGCTTATTAGAGTCACACTTGAGCAACACCCACCCAAAAACACGAAACACACACACGCTTACATGCAACACATATTAAAGACGCATGAAACCACCTGGAGGGGTCAAAATGACTTAAGGGAGCAATTGTTTAAAATAGAAGACTGTATTTTATCGCACACACAACTCAGCACAACTCACAGCTGCATCCCGCTCATTCAGAACACAGGAAAACTAGCTTTTTATAATTATGTCAGCTAATGGGAATCCTAATTATTAATAAACATACACAACATCTGCTTTTTGGATGTTGGGGTTTGAGGACTGGAACCAAACAAACAATAATCATGAAGTAATTTACCCCATGCGTCATTTTGCTTAGTCTTCAAAAAAAGGAGCGTTGCGTCGGTCAGCTTCCTCAGATTAGTGCATATTAACAGTGCAGAGTTCCCTGTGTGGGAGTCACTTTCCTGTTCTTGATTAAAGAGGTGATAACATACACACACACACACTCACACACATGCATACATACACAGTGAAATTGAGGAAATGCAGAAGTGTTTTCAAGTCTCCCATGTCTGTGTCTAATTGAGGGGCTCACAGGGCCCTCAGCTGTATTTCCCACTGCCCCCCAGAGCACAGGAAGGAATAAATGCCATGCTTATGGGCAATTTCTAGTATTAATAGTTATATGATTTGTATTGTTATGACTTTGTCATGCATACAAATATGAAGGAATAGTGTGGTCGAAATGTCTGCAATGAATAAATAACATCATTGGAGTTAAGTGTGCGGTCATGATTTCTTCAAAATAAGTCACTGCTGTGACCAGCACCTAATCTTTGATGTGCATTCACCACAAACTTACGCTGATTAACAAATGTGACAAGTGTGAATTGACTGACAAGACAAACAAATTAACATATTCATTGCATTGCATTCAGAAAGCACTGCATACATTTGAAATTTGAACACAGTGAAAGTCTTAAAATAAATTAGACCAATTCAAATCATATTTTCAGAGCTCCATTTCTACAACTAAATTACTAAAACAGCATGATGTGCAGTAATTGTGACCTACAAGAGAAATCAAAGTAAAGACGAATACAAAACTTCCAAATGAAGCAACCATACCAAAATTTGTACATCTGTATATTTAAAAGTTTCCCCAAGCCATTTTATGAACAACTCTCACTGTATAGTAACTCTTATGTAATGAAGCATGCATGGTGTATAGGTGTAATAATATCCTGTAAGATTTATTATTGCACTCGTTTTTGGGGAGAAAAAAAAAACATGGTATCGTGAGTGGGTAAATATCTCAGCATTAGAGGCCCACTGTTCACTTTGTCACTGTGGATGTGGGTCAATAGACAGCAGTGGTGTCTTAAAGCCCCTGAACACCCACACAGGTGTTTTCAGTTAACTAGTTGATTAGACCTCTTCTCAGCACCGTGTGTGTGTGTGTGTGTGTGTGTGTGTGTGTGTGTGTGTGTGTGTGTGTGTGTGTGTGTGTGTGTGTGTGTGTGTGTGTGTGTGTGTGTGTGTGTGTGTGTGTGTGTGTGTGTGTGTGTGTGCATGCGTGCGTGCGTGCGTGCGTGCGTGCGTGCATGCGTGCATGTGTGTGACTACTGTGAATGGTTGACATCTTCCTGAGTCTCCTGTTAGCTTTGTTTCACCTGTTAAGTGCACCTTTATCATTCTTATTGGTAGACGGACATTTATGAGCTCATAAATCCCCATCAAATTCTCATCAAAGCCCCGCCCACCTCCAACCCAAGCAGAGGTCTTATCACCCAGAATAACTGAAAACACCTGTGTGGGTGTTCAGGGGCTTTAATAATGTGTTGATCATGTACAATAAGGAAACAGTTATCACAATCTTCTCCCTCTCTCTTCCTCTTCCTAATATTCTCTTCCTCTAGTCTAAAGGTGAATGTGTGTGCAGCAGTGAGCGGAGTGGGGATCCCCAGCTCTGTAGGTAAGCAGCTGTGCAGAATGTGGGGGGGGGGGGGGGGGGGGGGGGGAGAGGCAGGCAAAAGGGAAACACACAGAGGGTAGGACAGCAGTCAGAACCACCTTCAGTGCACATCTCATCAGATTTTCCTGCTGTGAAACTGCAGCGCAGAGTGGAGAACAAAGGCAGGAGGGAGAGTGGAAACAAGAATCTGGTAGACAGACAGACAAGGGAGGTGTAAA
>NC_139833.1:16065330-16462830 GCF_963691815.1 Echiichthys vipera
ACACAACCCTTTCTTTTTACATGAAAGCATTGACTAGGTCTACTGTCAGTGTGTATGTGTGAAGCATGGGTATGGGAGCGTATTCTGACTGAGCCAGTGGTTGCAATGTATGAGCGCAGAGAACATGATGCAATAGCATGTTCTCATTAGGGCCTCTATGACGACCTGCGACAGGAAACCAAGAGTGGATCACACAACAAACCTTCCTAAGGCAACGGGGGAAGTGACGCCTGCTGCCCTCTCATAACGTCCTCCACGACCCTCTTTACACACATACGCATGTGCGCACACACACACACACAAACACACTCACACGCACACACACACACACACACAGCTCCCTCTCTCATTTCCACCAGTGTCTGGCTCTCCCATCCACCCTCATGGCCAAATGCACTGTGGGGTAGAGCAGAGTGGTGAGCATTATGGTGACATGTTTATGGCGGCTATGAGCAGCAGGGGACATTACCAGGAGTGGTGGCACAGGTAATTCATTATGATGTGACCTCTGAGGAGGAAATGAAAAGAAGTCAAGCTCCATGTGTAAGCTGCCTTTGCGGGTTACTGCAAAAAAAAAATGGGGAGGTTAAAATGATCTATTATAAAGACATTTAGCACAGACAGCAACTTAAACGCGCACCAAGTTATAGACGTGTCTCTACAAAAGACACATCTGCAAAAAAATCAGGAAACAAAGGGGGATATGTATAAAAAGTTTAAAAAACACACATTCATTGCTGCTCATCGCAGACATAATATGCTAGTTGAATTTGTGATATGGTGCAACAAATGTTATTTTCATTTTGGATTGATTAGCCAATAATATTCTCTATTTATGGCTTAGTGTTCAAAATATCTAAAACTTCTCAGAGTTCAAGAGGAATTCAATTTTTAGTATTGTCTGACCAACAGTCCAAAATCCAAATATAATCAGTTTACAATCATTTAAAACAGGGGGAAAGCTGAACACTATTACAATGGGAGAGCTTCAACAAATATGTGTAATTTTTGGTTGAAAAACAACACGCAAAATCCTTCATCAGAATAGTTGCAGATTAATTTTCGATCGATCAAATAATCGATTCAGCTTGAATATGTATTTTTCAACACAAATGCCAATGTTTTCAGACTGATATCCAGTATTTATATTATTTATAATTATTTATTATATTTGTATTCAAGTGACACAAACTATTTTGCTTAAATCCATAAATAGTAAATCCATAGTAGTTAAAGTAGTAGCAGTAAAGTAAATAAAAGATTTTAGGTTACATGTAACTTCTAAGTCTAATTCATGTAGCTGCAGTAAAGGAGGAACCCTCATATCTGCAGCATTTGACATGGAACAATATCGTATGTTTGACATGATCTATTAAAGCATTGAACAAAACCGTATAAAAAAAATGAAACATTTCAGCAAAAACATCACATTTGTTCTGCATAGAACTACACAGCCATGTTGTGTGATGTCAACATAGGCTGTACATCCTCTCCTATGAATTAAAAATGTTTTGTCGAGTTTGGGAGCCCCTCATGTCGCAGTCACAGCACAAGAACAGGAGCACTGGAGTTGGGGGGATGGGGAAATGTAATTAGGCCCACCAGGTGCACAGATCAGGGAACTAGTTACTGCTTCACAAATTTATTACTTCCGTGCAGATTTTGGGGGTGCATACCGAAATCTACTAAATGAGCCTCCAGTGAGAACTGGCAACAACCAGACTCGTTGTTACCGAGCCTGGACACTTCAGGCCATCAGTACGCCAGGCTCCAGCAGCGCACACACTCTCAGGTCCATATAACATGGTCGCTGTTTGCTTCTGGTCTACAGAGGCCTGGTCGCTCAGTGACAAGGTAAACATTTCACTGGCTTAGTGCATGCAGTTTTTTCATGCCGACACAAGAATACCAGACCATTGAGGAGACCGTTCAAGCTTAACATGACTTAGGCTCAGTGTTAAAACATTCCTCTGGTTTGTTGGCGTTTTCTGGCACTCATTAGCATCTGCTCTTTTAAAGTTAGCTGAATTTGTTCACAAAGGGCTAAGCGGACCACCCAACACTCATATTATCAACTTGATTCTGCTGACACGATGGTGGAAAAACAATAGCGGATCCATTTTGAGTTTGTTTATCATAATTGATGTGGGATTGAAATGATTCTGTATTTATAGGCCTATTTTATTTGATAGCCTATTTGTTTTATGAGATTCAAATTGTAAGCTCCCCCCCCCACATAGCTGTATGTGTTCTTGTGTATGTTATGATCTGTACATCCTAAACTATGACCAATGAATATATATTTCAAAGTAGCTGTAATAAAAAGTACAGATATGTATGACCATGGGACTACTCAAGAAGTATGATACATTCAAGTATAACAAGACCTCCTTAAATAACCAGTTATTTAGCTCACTAATTATCCTTTTCAATATGCTTTCATTTACTGAAGCTTGACCCTTTGAGCCAGTTACTGTGTGACACATTATGCTGTGTTAATAAATGAGTCCAGTAAGTAACTTTGGGCCTATAATATCCAGCATAAGCATTTACTGGACGGACCAGGTATCTCAAGAAAGTCCCCTCAACCAGTAGCAGAGCAGCGCCACCTCTTGTTCACAGACCTGATCAACAGGCTGGTTGGGGAAAATGGGGACAAGAATGTGTGCTTGTTTTCCAGGCGCCTAATTATAAAGGAGAATGTGCTTTAAGCAGCAGGCCACCAGATGAGGAGGAAGACAGGCCAAATCAAGCACTCTCTCTGTAATTATGCTTCACAGGCACTTGGCACAACGCGCAAGATTTCGCACTTCTCCGAGTAGGCACAGGCCAGTGGACGAAGGAGGGGGGCAGCAAAGTTTTTCCACTCTGAGCCAACTAATTGCCTCATTACTCCCCAATAAGTCATTTGGAAGCATTTTTTCTAAAGTAACACCTCGGACACATGCACAGCACACAATCGGAGGGCAGAGGATATTAAAGCCAGTCAAGCAACAAACAAGAACAACAGAGGCAGCTGGGCCTTGTCAGCTTCAATAATAAGAGTCTGAAATATTAGATTTGGAAACAGATGTAGGAACTTAAAGAGTGTCAAACTGTGAGGAGGGAAATTCACTTTGTAGTCTAGGCCTAAAGTTAAAAGATATAAATGCTTTTAGCACAACACAAAAATGTAATGTTCATAATAGGCTTATACACTTTTATGCATTTCTTTTATATACATGGATGGAACAATATAGTATTGAGGACTAAAAGACAATGGATAAATAAATAAATACATAAAAAAGTTAAACTTCTAAATTGTGATTTGCTGCTTTGATTTTTTTAATGTATTTAATTAATTTAATTTAATTTAATCAATTTGAAGTCAATAAAGACTATAAAGACATCAGTCTGTGGCAGTAAATACGCAACCACCAATAAATTAGGTTCTCATATAAACTCAATGCCTTTTTTTATTTTTTACATATAATTTAAGTAAATAAAAGCATAATGTTTCACCTATATACAGAGTTATTTCAATACCATGTACTTTGTATGCATATAAATGGGTTCACAGCTAATAATAGCCCTCTGGGTCTGATACTACCGCAAGGTAGTCACATGCACTAACATGCATACACGGCCAGACCTGCTGTCAAAACAAACAAACAAACAAACAAACAAACAGAGAAACTCAAATTACAACACACACACACAGGGAGAGTTACTTCATTCTGCCCATTACTCCACTATATCTTTATATAGCAAATATTTGTTTGCTGCTATATCAATTTGATAGAAGTGCTAAGCATGCTCTGAGCTGTTGCATGTGTACTGTAGACCAACACTTATGTGGACATGATGAGACACACACACACACACACACACACACACACACACACACACACACACACACACACACACACACACACACACACACACACACACACACACACACACACACACACACACACACACACACACACACACACACACACACACACACACACACACACACACACACACACACACACACACACACACAGAGAGAAGGTGATAACAATACCAGCATCGTTGCTGGTAGTAACATTGTGATAAACTTGATCCAGTCCTGGTCAAGCAAAGTCTGGGATAAGGACATGACCAGATGTCCAGCATGTGGCCAGATGTTAGCCCCTCTGCTATTTATTTTGCAAGGACAAGATGACTGTGACAGGTTTAAAAAAAGCATATCTCAGAAATGACAGACAGAAAAATTAACACGAAGCAAATACTCAAGACCAACTTTGTCATTTGGCCATGTTCACAAGTGTACTTGACTCACAGCTAGTCTCCATCATTGAGTGGAGAGACACAACAAAGACTGAGTAAGTAATTTTCTCTCCAGAAAAAACAATAGTTTATGATGTTTTTCCACCTATATCCGCGACAGACACCATAAATGAATAAAAGTTATATGGGGTATATGGAAGTTTATCCATGCGCATATAATGACGCTCTAATTATTATTATTATTATTATTATTATCATTAAATAATGTTACACTTTATAATTACTATGTTATAAATATGAGAACATGAGATACTAAATCATCTAATTTTTAATAAAGTAGTCCGCACATATGTTGTACAAAGCTATAATTGGTTAATTTGTCTGTTTCAAAGTGTTAATGCTAATTTCAACTCAAATTAATATCACACGAATACCAACATTGATTTAAAAATATGTAGGCACATATGCAGATACATTGTGCAACATCACTGTTAGCGAGTCTTAAAGTGATAAATACACACATGTTCGACAGAGACTGCATCCTTACTTTCAGCAAGTAGTAAAACTGCACTATATTGTCAGGCGGATTGAAACAATCTGATAAGTAATCAGTGTATCTTCATTGGTTCCTGCAGACTGCAAGTGAACTCACGACGCTTCACAGGCAGCTCTGCGCGCGGGCCTTGCGCTGCAATAATAATGTTGCACGAGCGAGCCGACGGACCGTAAAGAAACCGTCTTCCTGTTGGTGCTTCAGTGCGGATGGGTTTGGTGATGTAGTAATCAATGAGACAGCGTGGATACAGGCATGCAGATGGTGTACGGGGACCGCAATCTACGAATAAACATCAACAGCCACCACACCTAGCAACAGGGTTGTCAGGACGCAGGAAGTAACTTGCTAGCTCGCTGACTTAGCCACTTCTGCTAGCAGTGCAAACCTCGGCCATCGCTGGCTGCGGCGCTCATTACTTATCGCCTCTTACCGATGTGGTTATCCTCGATGTGCACGATGAGCTCGGCCAGAGAGTCGAAGTGAAGTCCGCAGCCACCGAACCTGCAAGCGTTAGAAAAGAAAGAAGCAGCGGCGATGGCTGTCATGGTCGCGGCTGCATTGGAAATAAGGGCAGCAGCAGCAGCAGCGAGCAGCGGGGAGACAGCAGGCGGACAGCGGCAGGAACAGCTGGAGCGGCAGGGGCGGTGCGGCGACTTCCCCGAGCTGCGTCAAACCAGCCGGACGGAGACAACCAGACCGGAAGTAAGGCGGGTTGTCTTTCACTAGAAAAGCATCCACTGTTTTTAAAAGACGGTCAATAGAAATAGACACAGATCTCATGTAATAATTGGGAATTTGCATAACTACTTTAATATTTGTTTAAAAGTTACGATAAGTCTTTTTTTTGTGCCACTTATTATGAAATAATGGTTACTAATTATAAATATAAATCCATAAAAAATGTAGTAAAAGTACCTGTGTAAAACTTGTGGTCAGTGAATATTATCTTTACTGTGAAATACTTTGACATGAGAAGTTCAATTATTACAAAATAATGATTACATTTTTTTAATCCACTTATCAATTAAAATAGTAGGCATTTTCATCACTAACTAAATATCGCCACTAGAGTAGTCTAATAATCTAAACTAAATATAGAATATCGGTTACATATAACAACTTTACAGTTTTAAAACATAATCAGTGATGGAATTGTGTAATTCTCAAATAAATTAAGGGATCAATAGGACTGAGGGACTGTCAGTAGCTAATCAGCAGCGTTACTGCAAACTACCTACTAACGTAGTGCCTTCTCTTCTGAATCCTATCTAAATCTGGATTTGTGTCGACTTTCATTATAAATAATGTATTTATATCATGCAATTATCAGTGATTATTTTTGTGATGAACAGTAGTGATACAGTTGTGGCATGGATCACACACTGGAAAAACAACCTGCGGCCACTATGTGGCAGTGTTGGTCAGAAGATAAATATTACCCATGATTGTTCTTTGTGTTCAGTAATTTAGGGGTCTTCTATAACTACCAAAAGTGTTGTTTCATAAATTATGCTAATATGTCCCTAAAAGAGCCGAATCACATATATTCCAAATACAAATCTGGTGTTAATTCTACATAGGTTTATCAATACCACTTGATCCATCATGTGCTGCACGGTAATTTCGTTCATCCAGTTATTTGGGATAGAGACAACATAGAAAAGAATACATGCTGCCATTTATTAGGTGCTTTCTCTTACAAGAAAAAGTGGTCAATTTCCAGAAGATTCAGTCAGGCCTATATGTGGAATCAATGTTCAGTTTCCAGGGAAGTGCAACTACAGCTTGCATGTGCAAACCTCAATCATAGTATTGGTGACAGTAACAGATATGAAAGATTGTATGTGTCATCATTTATAAAAATCTAGCTGTATCCCCATCTGTTTTCAGTGGAAGACTTGCAGGGCTGCAATCACTTGTAAGACGAAAACAGATGTCTGCACAAAGTACAGGTAAGAATACGTACATATCACTGGTATGTGCTTATGTATATCTTCTGCCAATTGGCCAGAAATCAATTTTGAAAATGCACAATTACACTAATAATATTTATGAACTTTTTCCAGTTCTTTCTTTTTTACATTTTTTGACCGCAGTTGCTTTAACTTTATACCTGGTGATGGTGTAGTGGGTCATCACTGGGCCCATCGCATTTTCAGATCTGGCACTGTCTGTTTGAGAACACTGTGGGATATTACTTTGAAAGCATTACATCACATGCAACCTTGTGTAAGTAAGCGTATGGTTTTTGTTTAAGATGCTGGCATTGCCTATAGTTAAATATTGATGGCTGTGCTTGTTGAGCATGTCTGCAACTAATCATTACTTTTCAACTTGTTACAGCCCATTAATGTAGATGAGGTAATAGATGCATTTGGGATTTTCTACACTAGATTTAATTAATATATTGTTTAGCCTCACCTATGTGGAAACACATGCAAGAAATGTCTCAAAGCATAGCTGTTGACAAGTGACTAAACCCTGTTGCCCTCGTGACGTATCAAGCAAGTCTGAGCTAACAAACCAGATCATTTGCTCTCTGTTAGATAGTTACATCCGCTTCCACATGATACAGTAAAGAGAGGCACCTGAATTATTCTGGCTTCTACAATTTTCCGCACCCAATAGAGACATATTCCAACCTCTATATCATTTCAAATAATATATGTTAAAGATATAAAATTAAATTGGGTCAGATAGCAGAAATACAGATTTTTCCAGCTCCAATACTCCTCTGATAATTTTTTTCAAGTTCAAATCACCAGTGTGTTTATTTATGAATAGTATTAATAAAACAGAATGTTTTGCAGGCCAATATAAATTATAAAGGAAGAAATAACACCCTGATCACACTTTTTACAAATGAATTCAAAATCTTATCCATACAATGGTGAATATAAATTCCAAATACAATCCTAAAAATGAAAGATGAGTGATAAGTGATTGTTATTATCATCCATTTATATATCAGTTTTGAAAACCCAGCCGGAGTACATTTATGATTGATTTTATAAATTACTCTAATAATCCAGTATTAACACATACATAAGCCTAAATTCAAATGAGAGTGATGTACTTACCCACAAATGCTGTGCACAGAGGACATCACCCTACACCGTTATAAATCTAAAGAGTCATCACACAGGCAGCACCATTCAACAGCCGCCTAATGCAAATGTTATAGGGTTGAGTGTTTGAGTGCGGGAATGTCACTAGGGTTATCTAGTGGGAACCTCCCAGCACATATGTTTTGTTGAATTAGGCTCTCAGTTGCTCTAGTCTACAGTGATGTTTGGCAGCCCAGGACCAGAGCCTCTCCTGCAGCAATGGAGTTGTTAATGTTAAATTCCTTCAACCTTACACGTAATTTTAACCACTGTTTTACAGTGTAGGGAAGCAGCCTCCATAACGTATGTGATATTGACACTGCAGAGCAGAGCATGAAAAATTGTGTTACACGTAAATATTTTTTGCAACCCACCCCCAGACTCTGATACACAATGTCAACAATGTCATACTTTGGTAGCACTGATAACCATAATAAGTCCTGAGGTCTGTGTCATTATTCAGTTTCCTGATCTTTAACCACTGAACAGCTAACGCATCTTAGCAAACAAAATGATAACAACAAATACAGGCTACAAGTCGTGGTTGAGAAGAACTGAAAATGGAACTTGGTCTGCATCCATAAAACAAGCTTGATAGTCAGCCACTGGGAGTCTATGAACACAAATTTGATCAGAAGTTCTCAGTCACACCTTTTTAAAACGCTTTAATCAACTGACAAAGAGCTATAGATTCAATTCTTCCAGAATTTCATTAATTCATTTTGCAGAAAGCTCCTGCTGTTTTGCCCCCATCTTTTATGCAACTTTACACTCTTCACACTGGATAAGTAAAGATATGTGTTTGAAGTGAAGATAGCATGAAACTGAATGTATAATCTGGCATCTTACGTGTATAGCTGAGGTTTTATAATGTACAATTGCATGCAATTATACTCAGAGCCCAACATCCCTGCAGGCACAAAATAATCTCTTCTTAAGATGTGGAGAGCAGGTTTCCAGTTACATTACTTCTTTCCATCTTTGATTGTTGTGAAGTAAAATATTACTTAAGGTGTTCTATATTTTGTATACAAATTGAAAACCTGTATGACACTTTTGTTATTTAGCCTCCTTCACCTTTTGCACCTGCTTGCAACAAAGCATCCTCCATGGTGCTAATCTTCCCAAGGTGATCTTACTCAGAAGCATTGCACAAAGGCATAATAATAAAAGGTTTAGTATAATATAGATCAAATCTGCTTTAGTGTGGGTCACTGACCCAAACTGTATCGGCTCTCTCCAACCTTAATAGTCTGCTCCTCTGGGAGCATAATGTTTGGATTGGTTGGGAAATATATTGGCAATAAAGAGACAAAAGGATGTCATAAACGTTGATTAAAGCTCCGGTTAAAAGACAGAGGCGGAGAAGCTCTGAGTTATGAGAGCTTTTCAGTCTGCGTTATTGTTTCAGTGACGGAGCTCTTAGTGCATGTACTGGAGTGGTCGCAGGCAAGTAGTAAACATTTCTCAATGTGTGAGGAGTCATTAATCCCTGAAGCCGAGGATGGCTTCACTACCGGTGTCTGTGGCCCAAGAAATCACAGCCAGTTGGCACCAGCAGGTCACACAGGGCTCCAAGATAAACGCATTGTACTCCAAAGCTGTTTAAATCTCGTCTAATGTGCTGTAGCTAAGGCACACATTTCAGGAAAGGCAGTGTGAAACCGCTATCTATTCTGCACGTTCAGTTAATTTGCAAGTGAAGCTAGATGATTTTTGACAGATACATTTAGTTAAATATAAGAAAAAAGTAGTATTGAGTTGAATGTGACTATCCAATCCAGTCCTTCCTTGACTATTTTCTGATATTGATGCCCTGCTGAAAAGAATCCCTGTGCCAAAATCTACTCCTTGACCTTCTTTATTTCAGTATTGTGCGTACACTTGCATATTTCAAAGTTATTAATTTATGTTTGATCATATTAAAACACAGAATCTGATAATATTCCATCTTAGAAAAACTACAAATTTCACAGAGGAGGAGGAATAGGTATTTGTTTGACTCAGGGCCCTGTAGCAGGTTAATCCAGCCATTACTGTCACTGAATAATAGACAGTCACCCGTGGATACACATAATCTAATCATCATAGCTAATATTGCACTCTCTCACGGCAGGGACACCTTGGATTACAATTAATGGAACCTCGCTCAAACATTGTGGCCTATAATTATTCCCTCTGTAGCTAATCTAATTAATCCAACAAGCCTTTTCCACAGAAGTAATTTTGACATGTCAGGAAAAGGTGTAAATCATCAAATTAACAATGTCTGAATTCTATTTAGCAACCTCTGTTTCAGGACCGTGGTATTGTGCATGCTGGCTTGTTGTCACTCATACTGGGACACCTGAATAGAACAGAGCCATTGTTAATGTTAAGGGAAACACCTGTGCTTTTCCTGCCATGACAAATTAGAATGTGTGCCGTTAAAAGGCATGTTTTAATATGTGAGTGGTTTCTTTATTTATCATTAACAACGGGTGGAAATAAAAAAGGCGCATTAGCTATTAGAAGGTATCTAATTGACAATTATGCTAATTGTTTGCTTGTTTGTTTTCTACAGTATGTCAGGTTCTAAGTATGGTCTTCCATGATGAAACGTTTGATTGAATCTTCTTTCACACTCAGTTACATTATGTCACTCTGCTCATGAGGCAGAGTTGAGAAGATGCAGTGTATTTGCATGTCTAATTAGTCAGAACTGGAGCTCCAACCCTGCACCACACCCACTTCAGGTCCAGCAGTGTCCGTCCATGTCTCTCTGGGTCTGCATTTGCAAACTCCGCCCCGCTCGCGCCGCCTCCAAGCGGACCGCAATGATTTAGAAGTTCAGGAATCCCACGTGACGTCACCCCGGGGTGACGTTATGCTTCTCTAAATAGATCGTATTGTAATCTTTTCTCAGTCCAACGTGGTTTCTTCTAAGAGACTGCTTCACATTTTCTACACTTGTTTGGTAAGTTGAAAACCTCACACCGCCATGCAGAGGACCATGCACGCGCCCCTGCAGGTTTGTTGTGTTTTGTTTAAAAGCGAGCCTTGTTACTTTTTTCTCCTCCTTTTTTTTCCATGCAACAGCTTGTTTTGTTGTTCGCTTCAGCGGTCTTGGTCGAGATGTTCATTTTTTTCCTTCTTCTTGTTTTCAATTGATTTATGTTTGCAAGTATAGCAGAAGAGGGATCGCGGTAATTTTGTCAGGGTACGTGCATTGTCATCTCACTCCGCGTCCGTATCTGTTGACTGTTGTTGAAGTTGAACGCGGAGTCAAGTGCCGCCGCCGCCGCCGCTGCTGCCGCTGCCGCTGCTGCTGCCGCTCGGTCTGTCAGGCAGCAGGAGACGAGTCTGCAGGAATTCATCTCAAACCCGACTGAAAACTACACACCGGGTCATCGCAAAGGGATCATTTTAATTGCATTTCCCACCAATTCGGCACTTCTTTCAGATTTGTTCTATTTGCTCCATAGCACCAAAGCTGGATCCCTGCATCATTGCCATCCCTGTCCCATCTCGGGATACGCAGAGCCGGCGCTGGTCCCGGACTCTCTGCGAGTTGCGGTTCACCAATGATAGCCCGGTGTTTTTTTGTTTTTGTTTTTTTTCCCCCTGTCATGCCAGTTAAATAAAAAAAAAAGATTGATGCTCTTGTTGCCTTGAAATTTACGTTCCCCCTTTTCTCCTGAACAGCAATGGGACCAACATTACGTCATTCTGCAGGCCAGTCGATTTTTGATTAACCGCTGAGATGTTGAGGGTTACTTTCAGGAAGGTTGTGCTGACGAGGCGCGCTTTGTGGCTATAAGGCTTGGGCAAAAAGAAGGACGTTTTAATCATTTGATTACTCTCCGCTGTCATTATGTTTATGTGCCACACTGTCAATAAGTACTTGTTTCTCATGCACACTGCTTTAGATTAATGTAGAGGCTTTCGGTTTTATTATGGTCCTTTTAATTGGCTCTGTTAACACCTGGTGATAAGGTATTTAGCCTCAATTTGTTGATGTGTTAGTAGGCCAATTCTTAGGCTAATTCTGATTCCATACAGATTGAGATTAGCTTTTATTTTTTAAACGCACAGGGACCTATTGTAGGCTATGTCTATAGAATAAATATGCTATATGCAAGCAACAGTTTGAGAAAAAGTTTGAAAGATGTAGACTAATCTTTCACATTTTCCACTTCTTTGTTGCAAGAAGCCTTGGTAAAAGAATCCACCTTTTGAGGTTGAGAAGAGAACAGTTGTAATAATAATACATAATGAATCAGTTTTTATATTATAATATAATCTTACTTTCTGTAATATTCTACTAAAGATTAGCCAGCTAAGGAAAATAAACATCAAAATGTGAATTAATACATGAATACATACAAAAACAGCAAAGTCTGTAAACTCACTGGCTCTACGATAAACTTACTGGATAACTTGAGTTATTTAGAAACCTTGATCTAATTCTTCACATATTTTATTCTATGTTCAGCTTGATTGCAGTCCACCGGCTCATTGCAGTCATGAAATGTGACCTTTATTTGTTTACGGTTGTTACATGTGCTCAAGGTGAAACATTTCTCTGATGTTGACTGTACTAATCTAGGAAGGGGTCGAATAACAGAAATCATAACTCCAATCAACACTTTGGCCACAGAGTTCTCATTGCAATGTTTTGAAAAATATGTTGCGCATATTTTATTATTTTGGCTTGTACATTGTTAATACAAACATATTCTTGGGACTTTGAGATTAAAGTATACAACTTTGTTTGAGTAAGAATAATGTGAGTGGTATTAGTGCCATGGTTTCCCCCTCAGGGGCCTTCTTTGTATTTGTTATGAGTTTACATGTTGTGGAAGAGACCAGTAATTGATGGTCTCAAGGTTTACATCACAGCAGTCTTTTTGTCATGCATTCACCTCAAGAGCAGAAGTTCAGGGCAGACGTTGTCTAAGAAGGCCATATTCCCTGCCTCAGGGTTCGGCGTGATCCTACCTTGAACTCGTGCTGTCAAAGGCCCAGGCTATGGGGAGCTGGAGATTTGAATTGCTGTGCATGTTTGTGCTTGCTTTAACCCCATATGCCTTTGCACCCCAACCCCTCTTTTCGTCACCATATTGTTTAAATTTTAATATGCGGTCTACCTGGAGAATTTCTCCCTTGCTCCTCTTGAAATCGAACCCCAGACCCTAATCCTTCCCCTCGCACACATCAGGATATAGTTAATGTAAAGTGTAACCAAATTTCCTCTGCTGAACTAAAACATCTATATCGAATGTGAGCCAAGTGCCTCTTCCAAGGAAAGGGGCGTTGAGTACTGATAATTTTAAGTGTGAAAGCTATTGGATAATTCACAGAGGCATTCACAGAATTAATGGTTAAAAGTTTTATGTGTCATATGGTTTGGATTTCCTAGTAAATGTGATGAAATGGCCAAGTCCCATTTTAGAAACAGGAACGTAAACGTACATTTTTGCATCAGATTTAATAATCGCGGATAAGTTTTTATTAGTGCTCTCTGGTGAATTTTTTTTGTTTTAGTAGAGTTTTAGATTTAATTGAAGTGATTCATAATCACACAGGTGTTCAGAAAGAAAGCTTGACGGCGGTAACAATATTTGTACAAACAGCTGAAAGTTCAACGTAACTGTATTTGAGATAAATCCATGACCTGAAATCAGCGACATGTCCACAGGCTTTTTGAAGCACTGTTTCTTCAGCTGTACTTACCGTCATCCTGAGTCTAGTTTAAGTTCAGGGTAAGGATCTGTAGTGTAAGTCATGTTTGTTGTGTCAAAGGAAACCAGGTGAGTTTTTAGGGGGCCCTGTAGTAGAGACAGAGTGAACTGGTGACAGAAAGAGAGACCAGGGCTCATTGCTCCCTGACAGAGAGACCCTGTCCAGACCCATGTTCTGCAGGCTCGGTCATGAAGTACAGCTTGTTAGGAAAACAGCACTGCGTTAGCATAACACAATATTTGAGTGTTTTGACTGTGCTTGAGGAAATAGTCTGTACCCATGAAAAAGACACACATGTACATAGTGTATGAAAGTATTCATGCTCGACACGTGACCCGTGGCTGTGACTTGAATTTTCGGATGCGTTTTCCTGAAGTGATGATGATGGCAGGTAAAAAGTAGAGTAATTAACTTTGTGTTGGATGTGCATAATAAATGACAACTGTTGGGTGCTATACTGCAATACAAAGCCAAAGTGCAGCAACTATGATATCATTTAAACAATAAATAATGACTTTAAAGTTTGCTAGCTGTCCCAATAAATTAATAGTTTGCACATTTATGATGGATGACGGTTTACTGGTGTGCCATGGTATCATTTTTTACGCAAATCACCCATAACTTCCATACTTCCAAAACTGTGCATAACTCATGTTATTAGTGATTTCATAGTTACTGCACTTAGCCTTTGTAGGGCAGTATATCACTGCTGTGAATAATTTAGATGTTCCAGTCATTATGAAGAGAGTACATGATAAACAAACACCTAATGCTGATGATTAAATTATTAGTTTCTTAACAGCCCCCCCGTTTGAACCGTTTGTATTAATGGGAGCGGTGCTACATGAGGATGAGACAGAAGAAAAACTGTCTCCATCATGTTGCATTGTTTACTGTAGATTCTGCACTGTGTTTTTGTACACCTCCCAGCTTTCTTGATTCATCCAGGCACTATTTCAAATAGTTTGTAACTTTACTTAATGGAGCACGAAAGGAGTCTCCACAACTCTAGTCATACACTTTGATGTTCACACGCTTTGCTTCAAACCTCTCAGAGGTCAACCCGTGTGCAGTTTGAATGTCCATTCCCTGCTTGCGTGTCCCATACCAAAAACAATCTTTCTGCTTTACATCAAGGCACTGGTCCAAAACATAAAGATGGTCCTTGGTTGCTGTTCTGAGGCTGGGGCTTAAAAAAGTAATACTTGTCATACTTACTTAACATCTGTTAAAACATCTGTCAGAAAGTGCAGGGCATCTGTGGTGCTGGCGTGTGGCAAATGTGCTCAGAGGTTGTTTGTTTGTTTTTGTCAGAGGATAGTTTACATTGTGTCATACTGGAGAATGATAAGACCTTGAAATAAAATATACATAATAACGACACAGTAGCAGTCATTACATATTACGTTTGAGGTTAAGGTAAAAAAAATACTCAATACCTTTTGAACCATAATGACCGATTATAATAATACAACACATTTTCATTTAAATTAATGAGCTAAACTTGCATCTGTGTTTAATGTTATCTTAACATACTGTTTTCAGACACAATGCAGTCCGTATTAATGTAAATTTATTTCTATTTTTTCTCCCTACAATAATAAACCAATATTGTTATAGATACTGTTGGCAGGAGCAATTTCGTATGCTGTTGCAAAAGTTAATGGAATAAATATTTAAATGTGAGCGAGGCATCACACCACAGGCATCTAATGCAATGACTAATTAAAGAGCACATAAGAGCCTCTGTCCCTGCTCTTGGTTTGATCTTGTGAAGAAAATGCACCTGTTTTTTTCCTGTTGTTTTTCCTCTCTGACATCCTGTCATAAATATAGTCAGGTTGTTTTGAATAGATTTGGAAAGCAGAATGCAGAATGCATGCTTGTGTGCATGATTTAGTTTCTGTAAGTAAACAGAGGGACAGGATATTTACAGAATCGGTTGGTCTTTATTTTTCTATATGTGACTCTGGTTTCATTTTATATTTTGTGACTGGAGAACAGATACGAAGTACTCCTCTTTTCTGGGAAAGTTTGTCCTCTTTTTCACTCTAAATTATTAAAGCATTTAAAACTCTAACTGGAGTTATTGCACAGTTGACATGATGCATGGCTATGGCTGTGGTATACAGAGCAATTACTTACAAAGCACAGATTTGGCAGTAGTTCCAGATAAGCAGATTATTCTAAAGTCATAGTTTTTAGAACATCTAAACTGCATCTTGTGTCTAACCCTCATGAATGCTGCTCTGTCACAACTTCCTTTTCTTGTTCTTACTACACCAAGTATACTGACTGAATAACTTAATTCAATGATTGCTGCATGACTGAAATGTGAAAATAGAACGTCAGCTTTAGGTGCCTTCCATTTAAAGCTCAATTTGTCTCAGTGCATAAGTGCATTAGTGAAAAGAGATTTTTCACATTACTAATGGGGAGTAATTGTAGTCGGTAGACCAGTGCCAGATGTGTTAGACCAGATTCTGTCACTTTGTGGTGAGAATAAACATTTTAAGACACCTTGTTGAAATTGTGGTTTCAACATGGTGTTGGTGTTTGACTTCAAATTTCAAACATGGTTTATCGTGTCATTGGTTTCAACCAAATTTAACCTGAAACCTATCACAACTGTTTCTAGACAACACATGTACCTCTGTATTCACAGTTGGCCCGGTTTAACCGCATAATAATATGAAAATTCAACTATTTAAGTATGTTGGACTATTTAAAGGCTAACCCATTGAATCCAGTGTTTCCAGTCCCTTTATAACCCAGAACCTTAGCCTCAATTTCATTTTAGGAGATCTCACTTTACCGTAGTGTGAGGAAACTGTTTATTACTGAAAAAAAGCACACAGCTGTTTGAGGTGCAATTGCAATTTTATGTGTAGCGTGACACAATGAGTGTATTTTTCCTCTTGGATGCAAGCAGGGGAAACTAAAGTCATTCACTTCCTCTCTTTGCTTTCTCCTTTTGCCTGTTTTTTTTTTTTCTTTTTAGTTTTACGAGAAGGTAGCCAGAGTGATGAACTCAGACCAGGAAAGACCGTACATGTGCAACGCTCCTGGCTGTTCTCAGGTGAGTGTGTCGAGACAAAACAAAACAACACAACACATACATGACGTGTGACGGTGTGTGTGACGGTGTGTGTGATGGTGTGTGTGTGTGTGTGTGTGTGTGTGTGTGTGTGTGTGTGTGTGTGTGTGTGTGTGTGTGTGTGTGTGTGTGTGTGTGTGTGTGTGAGTCTGTGAGTGTATGAGTGTGTGTGTGTGTGTGTGTGTGTGTGTGCGTGTGCGTGTGCGTGTGTGAGCCTGTAATATGAGGAATGGGTTGCTTCCTCATCATGGGGAGAAACAGAATAGCAATGAAGTCAACACTCGGGTTGATGCTCTTTAAGGATGCACTCGTTACATGGGGAATAACAGGGGATGTTATTTTGGGTTAAATCTTCAGAGTACTGGTTTATTTGTTTTGTAATCTGTGAACACTTTTTTCTGTTTTTACACACAATTCTTTCAATCCTACTTTTGGAAAACAGCGATTCCCGACGGAGGACCATCTGATGATACATAGACACAAACATGAGATGACCCTTAAGTTCCCCTCCATAAAAAACGACAACATGTTATCAGGTGAGTTACAGCTACATCAATACACACAAACACACTCACACACACACACACACACACACACACACACACACACACACACACACACACACACACACACACACACACACACACACACATACACACTACCTCAGCAGGGTTCACAGGGAACTTGTAGTTTATTTGCAGGTGTGTTCCTCAGTGACTCAAACTCAGACACGTCATCAGAAGACTCTATGGTGTGTCTATGCCAGTTGTTTATAGTAATGTAAATCATATGGCACACGTTTCTTTGCTAGTAAGCTTTGTTCAGTGCATACCATTTATGCACACATCAGAAGGCGCTGATGTACGACTGGAGAAATCAGCATGTTAACCTAAAATGTGATTCGTATTTTCCCACCATTAAAGATGCCATTGGTCTTGATCTTACTCATAGAGGGAGAGGGAGATGGTTCACGATGGTTTTATGGATGTTGGGGTGTACAAGCCTCAGGTGACATGCTGATGGACACATTAATCTACTGTTGAGAGAAACATGGAGTAGATTGTGAACTGCATACACAAGTGTCAACTCAAGGCCGATCCATAAGTATAGATCTCTATTCCTATAAATGGCCAGGCCACACTGGAGGACAGCACTATAGCCACACCACTGAGATTGTGTGTTCTTTATTATTTACGCTCAGTGGACAGCAGGATCAGATTTTCTAGGCCAGGTGTTCTTATCGCTTGTTGTCTGAGTTACAGCCCTGACCATTTCTCTTATTGAGACCTTGAACTCAGGATAAAATAGTCAGTGCTTATATTATAAGTTACGGTTCGGCCACCCATGGTAATGAAGCTGGTCACTATAATTGTCTCCTCTTTAAATTTGAGCACTATTATTGTTAACCTAAAGTTAACCTCCTGCTCCACTGACTCATAGTTGTTATTGTCAACTTAAAAGACATTATTCTCTTTCCTATTATAAGAGCTTGAAACATATTTGTAGTAAGACTGTATTTTGGGTACACAGGTCATGATGAAAGTTTGAGTCAATCCCCAGTCTAGCCAGGACAGATAAACACACGATGAAGTATGCTTTTAGCCTTTGAAACAAGCCTGATCCTAAAATCACCTTCGACTGTCTGAAACCTGATCTCTGTGCACCCCCCACAATGTCAAGTTGAATACCACAGCTTGACTGAGCTCAACAAATGAGACCCCCACTCGGTAGGTGGGATCTGTACTTTATCAGCTGAAATGGGGCTGTCAAGCGCAGTATCTCTCTCTCTCTCTCTCTCTCTCTCTCTCTAGCAGAATAGAAGTTATGTTTTCTTAGAATCATTGCAAATACGAAACAATGTACATTATTTGCACTTGAGTCTTTATGTGGCTCTGCATTGGCTTCTGTAAGGAGTTTGTAACTGTGGTCCACATAAATAGTCCATGCATGTAATATAGGTCACAGAAGGACTTGAAAGTCAGGGAATTAATCCCGCTAAATGCTTTTTAATCCAAAATGAAAGATGTGGAGCCTGTTTCATTGATATGTCAGTGTTTTTAAATTGACCTGGTTATATAAATAAAGATTAAATACAAACAGTACATAAATAATTAAAATAAGCAGCATTTTAACGTCATAGTGAATCAGTGGGGTTAAAAAATACAAACCAAAGAGAACAAGCTGTGTGTGTACTGGGAGGCGACTTACTTACAGTTATAACTTTTAACATAACAATTAGTAACCCACAACTTATTCTGTTTACTGTAACAGGGCAAAACACCATGGCACAAAACAATTTTAGACACATAAACAAATTGTAACACTTTACAATTTTACATTTACAAAATGACCCTGATGAACGGTATGTTTTTATATATTTTATGTACTCCTGACAGAATAAGCCACTACAAATGTATAATAAGGCCAAGTCACACAAAAAAAAAGTATACTGGGAAACTATTAGAATCTTAACAATTACTGTGATACAAGTATTTGGTCTTACATATGTTCAGTTGTGACCTGCCAGGGGGCTGCAGATGAGAATTAGCTTTAAGCTAACATTTATGTTTAATATCATACACAGTCAAATATGAGTAATGATAATAATCATTTTGAATGCTGCTCTTTTCTTTGTGCTGTAGTGTTTTGCTCTCCATGATCATGGTGCATACACAGTCTAACAAATAAACACTATTAACAGAAGTTGACTTCAAAGCTTAAACTTGAAAAACCTTTCCTTGATTTCCAGACCAGACGCCCACACCAACACGCTTCTTGAAGAACTGTGAGGAGGTCGGATTGTTCAGTGAACTGGATTGCTCCATTGAGCAGGAGTTTTGCAAGGCTCAGGAAGAAGAAGACAGTAAACAGGTAATGCAGAGTGGAGAACAAAGCCTCAGGCTGCGGAAAAAAACAACTAGGTGAACCCACAGGGGTTGGGTCAGTGAACTGTTATCTGGTGCTATCATCAGTCATGTTCCTTAGAGCAGCCCACACGCTATGAGCTGATGCACACACTTTTAATAAATTCCAAACACCTAGACCTCGTGTAACCACACTCTGCTCTCTTGTTGAAAAGACGTTAACCTCAAGAATACACCTAGTATTTCTGCTGTATTTCCTTTATATCCAAAGTGCAGTCATGTTTTGAACATCCAGCCCTTGCTGAGGCCTATACACCACGCTCCCCTGTCCCCATCAGTCTTGTTGACGGTGACAGACAAGGCTAGCAGCTGGAGATTTGTCACCCACCACAGATGAGGAGAAAAGAGATCAGGTTCTTTACCTGTAACTTCAAAAGACTCTTCAGTTATCTCTCAGGGAGGGAGTCCTATTTCTAACCCAGATGTACAGATAGACCCCTGAGACAACTTCTGTGACAGCAGTAAAAGACCTTACCAGACATTCTCACATTTGACAAAAGACATAGTCATTTATGCATTATGGATCTAACCGGAGGAACTTTCACCTGAAAAACAAGGCTACTACTCAGATCACCACAAGACTGACTGCTTATTTAATGTCTGGAAAGACGTACAGTGCAAGCTGTAGCTTAGTTGTTGTCTGGGTGGTTTGGCTCTGGAGCTCATCTGCACTCAGGTCAGCCTTGTCTAGCCTCCCCAGTCTGTGTGGTTTATGATGGGAGGCTCTGCTAAGTCAGCAAGTTGCGAGTCAGAGCAAGACTCTCCGGGAATGCATAGCTTAATAAGGAGGTAAGAAGTGAAAGCTTGAAAAATTAATTACTGAGTAATTTAGTTGGTTGATGAACTATTTTAAGGTCAATACTTGTTGTGAGGTAAACTATTCCTAAATATTTTGACTGCCTGTATTCTCCTTTTTATATCTGATCGCTGCAAGCGGTTGTTTTATATTTGACTCAATGCAAATTACATCACTTTGCTGTTTGTTTTATGCCAAGATATGCACGTTGAGGCTGGAAATATATTGGTACGGTACAGGGTTACTTTGGAATGTATATGTGGTTACATGTAACAGAAGTTAAACAAACAAACTGTCCTCCTGTCCAAATAACAATAAGGATACCTGGTCTTCATTAGACCCTCAAATGTTCCTCAACTCAGAAAAAATACCTGCGGATCATAGTTTATATAGTTCCTCATTACCACTTCAAACAGTTGTAATGCTTGAGTTGTGCTGAAAATACAACATGCTGGGGAGAATGTGACACTTCTTGATTGATTCCCAACCATGTATACTGTGCTTACTCCCCCCCCCTTCCTCACTGCAGAGCATCTCACTGCACGGCCAGGCAGGCCAAGGCCAGCACCAGCAGTCCCACTCGCGGATGGGCAACCATGATACCAGCATAGTGATCCAGCAGGCCCTGCCCTCTCCTCAGTCCAGCTCCGTCATCACTCAGGCTCCATCCACCAACAGACAGATAGGGTGAGTAGGTCAAGCAGTTAAGAATCCAGCAGAACACCAGGAAGTTATACAAAATTGCAGGTTTTACTAAACCTGCAAGAGAAAGAGATGGCAGAATAGCTTTTTTGTTGGTTTTTATTTTTGCATCTTTCAGTTAAGTGTTTCTTCTTTCTGATTGAGTACTAGAGGCACTGTTAAGAACTGCTGACGGACTGAAAATTATCTGAGGAGCGCTGTGATCGGAGTGTATCCTCTATCCTCCAGTGCGCCCCCGTTATAGAGACAGCCTTAGGCTCGTCCTGGTCCTTTTGTGTCCGTGCCGATTGTCATCCCTCCGTAGTCTCTGAGGTAATGTCAGTGTTTTGTTACATTTTGGAGCAGTGTGTGTGGGGCTGGCGATCCATGTTTTGCTGTTCATTCAGTATTGTCCCACAGCAGAGCATGCCAAAGAGGGTCCCAGAGGACAAGATGAGGTCATTGTTGAAGCCTTAGCTGTGACTGCTTTTACAGCGGTTTAGCATTTCATGCTCTAAAATAGTTCCTTTCAGTGTATGGGAATGTCAGCCACAACCTCAGAGCGCTGTTTGTCTGATACGTTTGGGCTGCCATGCTACAGGTGTATAATAACCAGCAGAAAGAAAATATTATTTGCAGTCTGTGTGGTGTGCTGCTTTATTGTTTACCTGCAGCATTAAGTGGTTAAGGAATAGTTCATGGAACATTTTAATTAGAGGTATATATAAGACAATGATGAGTTGATAAATTCTACCAACCATTATGGGTCTGTGAGGGTAAGGTAGGGTCTAGTGACTTTTTGTCTCTGTATATATCAAGAACAAAATCATTACCACACGGAAACATTTATGCACCGTTTTTCCTTATGGAGATACTCCACTGACCTCCGTTAGTCCTTCTTCCTTATCCCTTATCCCCAACCACCTTCAAACTTGTGCCAGGGCTTTGTTACTGTAAACTAGACCTGTGGCAAGCAAGTTAGACATTGAGATGACTCAGTGTTAGGCCTGCCTTGTGCCGAAGTTGTCCTGTGTAGATTTACAGCTTGAGGAGCTAGTGAATATTGGATGGGAGGCCCATCACTAAGCCTGACTGACACTCCGTCAGGCTCTTTGTCGAGGACAAGGATGGAATTTCACCCCCTCAGAGGAGCAGCAATCACTGCCAGTAACAGAGACTCTGCTGGGTCTGCTTCACCTGAGTTTACCTGTCATTAAGAACTCATCAGAGCTGGTGTGCCGCGCAGCGGTGGTTTTCAGCCACAGAACGGCACATAAGTTTTAAGCTACAGTAACGCATGATATGAACATGCTAAATCTGCAGAGGCGTCACTTGTTTACTAGGACGGTGGAATCCTAACACATGGATAGGATGAGTAGAAGATTCACACGAGAGAAATGTGGAAATATTCACATCAGCAGGAAAATGTGTTGAGGAAACCCCTCCACTGAGAAGCAGTGCTTCCACAGGAAGCCATTAGGGCCAACCAAAGGCTCCGTGCACAGGGTCTCTCCACAGGAACTTCCCTCACAGAACAAGCTGGACACTTCACAGGCTAGCTGGGCTCTGTCCAGATTGAGAGTAAGGGAGCCTACTGAAGGTCAGATCAGGGGTTCCCTATGACTCCCCTGTTGTCCTATTAAGCCACTTTAACTGTAGTCTCCGATATGTTCTGACTTCCCATTTCTTTGTGAAGAAAAGACAAGCAAAACATGTTGTTAATCCACAGTGCATACATGCTTTACTGTGCAAATGTTAATGCTTAGTTTGAATCGTAATAATCTGAGAGACATCAGTGGAGGTGTATAAATCTTTTAATCTCAGCACACTTTAAAGCTCTGTGGTGAATGTATCTCTGAAGGAGAAGAAATCACCAAACAAAATCAGTTTAATCTAGCCTCCATCTGCTTCCTTCATTCTCGGCTCTGCTGAACGTACCGCGTGAGCATCCAATGAATTAGGATAACAAGTCATTTTCATTGCTCCACAATGTTTACTAAAGAGCTTTGAGGCTTGGAATCAATTAGGATTGGCTTTCCTCAAGTCCATTTACTTTAGGGTTGAGCTGGGCCTGCAGCTGTGAAACCTGAGGACCTCACTCACTCTCTTTTTCTCTACCTCTCCCTCTCCTCTGAGTCCCTAAACAAGGTCTTGAGGGAGCATGCACTGACACAAACCAGTGTTAAAAGCAGGCATAAGAAACAGCCAACAGATCTTAATGTCACGGCTATCATTATCATACAAAGCGAAGCGGCGTCCAACTGATTTGAATGCTTTCTGCTTTTCAATTATAAACATCTGGTGCTGAGTTATGTCAGAGTTAAATGCGTCGGACGTTACTAGTCAACCATGTGAGATACAACATTGTGTAGAAACCTCAACCATTTGCCTCGTAAGAAGAGATGTGCGAGTATGGGTGTGGGCACAAGGACCCAAAAAAAATGACATTCTTCTTTTCAGGCTCAGTGGAGGAACTCTCGATCCTTTCCATTACATAGCACAATAAACCTGAATGTAGCTGAGTTAAGTGAGGAGTGATTACTGTACAGATGTGGTAAAATATCGGATCGTCAGTTTATGATGATGTGGTATTCAATTACTTATCTCAATTTATGCTGAGTAAAAATTGTTGCTTTTATTAAATGTTCAATTAAGTTTCATACTTTTGGGTTTCTACTAGGATATGTTTAGTTGCTTTAAAGTTCAAAACACATTATTTTTCTCTACTGTCTGTCTGAATATACCCGTATTCACCCTCTTAAACGCTGCATTTAAGCGCCTTTCTCTTAAAGCCCCCCTCCCCAAAAAGCCCAGTCTGCTCTGATTGGACAGCATTTCCAGGACTTCCATCATATGCGCTTTCTTGTCTCTTGTCCTGACGGATGTTGAAAGGCAGTTTCTGAATACAGAGTTGTATTCTGTGTGAATTTCTCTGTATTTATATAGCACCTCCTTTATGATAGCAAAAGACATGAAAATCGCAGTTTTTCTAATATGGGACCTTTAAATAGGTATTATATTTGATAGCTTGAATGAATGATTCTAACGAATGTTGAGATCTGTGTGAACCTAAAAGACCCATCCTCAGAATCGCTGACAGTTGATGTCTGTTGGGTTTAGCTGTCACCAGCATCACATCCGTTTTGAAATTTCAAAGAGAGGTTTTATCATTTTATCCTTGTGGAAATGTGACATGAACCATTTCTTTTACTTCAGAGTAGTCCATCATACTAAAGAGTTATTTGTCTTTCAGTTTTATGCATGAAGGATTTATCTCTAAACTTTAAATATGTCTTGTTGGGGATGTCCCAATCTAAGTGTACTGTTTGTGAATCTTTAAATTTGTCACATCACCATACAAAGCACTGAAGGAAGTCAATTTGTGGTCACATGTATAGTTCCCATGCTGCTTTAAATACACAATATATTTCACACCTCACAGCCACTAGCCCCTCACGTTCCTTGTTTTTGCATTTAAGGGAAGTAACACTGCATGCCTTCCAAAGAGCGGGGTTTCATGCAAAGCTCAAGTGTAGGGTGACACATCTGCTGGAACTTCCTGTGTTTTCTCAAGAAGATTTGGTGATATGCTGATTGATTATCAAGGACCACTGCATGAAAGATTATGATCATCATATCACTCCAGCCAGATATGATTTCTAGATATTGGCTTGCATTTTCTAAAAAAAATAAAGAATGGTCGCATCTTGAAAAGAAATAAAATACAGATATATCATATATCATATCTGTTGTTTATTTTTAACCTGATGTGATATTCAGTTGTTCTCTTAGTTGTTAAGATATAGTACTTCTACTGTTACAGTACAATTAATCAATGGGAGCGTGGTGGTGCTGATAGTTTGATTCCAGGATGCATTATATATCATAGATTGCGTAACAGTTTTTCCTCATGCGTGTGATTGAAATAACTGCGCTGATTTCAACACCCATTGTGCCAGGGCCAGAACAGAGAAAGTCTCCACACCTCTGTAGAGAGTTATGGGCTTTCCATAGACAAACTTTGACCTCATGAACTCCGCAATTTAAACAAAACTTCCTTTATTATTGTTTATGATTAGATTGCATTCAGAAAGTGGTGATAAGGAGGGAGGTCCGTCCTGAGTGCAGGAGTGCGGGACCTCTACAAAATGCCTGAGGTGCCCTCATGCTCTGACTTGACAAATGTCCTTCTCCAGAGGGCAATATGGGCAATAGTCTCAACTAAGTATACACTGTAGGCCAAATACACATAGTAGCAGGCAGAGGGAATGGAAGAACACATTAACAAAGGTGCAGAAAAACAAAGGTATACAGTGTAATCAATGACAAAAAAAGGAAGAAGAGAAAAAGAAAGAGAGAGAATGCAGGATGTACATCTGACCTGAATTAAGATGAGCTCATTGTGTACTGCAGTGGGTTTAATAGTGCGTTTGTCGAGGAACGCCCAGACTCTGTTCCCTCTCATTCCAGCGGGGCTGTGTCATCCCTGCCCCGGGGCCACCACACATGCAGGCTCCTGCACAAGCAACTCACACACAGGGACATGCCTCACAGCTCTGGGGAGCGTGGGGATCACAACGTGGGGAAGTGTGGAAAAGGGGGATCAGAGGTGGACAGAGGAGAGGAAGAAAGGGATCAGAGGTGGATGGAGGAGAGGAAGAGGGGGATAGGAGTTAGATGGAGGGGAGGAAATGAAGGATCAGGAGGGTGGAGGAGAGAGAGAAAGAAGAGAGGCATCAGATGTGAGGACATGGGGTTTCTACCAGGACGGCGGCTAGTTGGGCGGAGGAGAGGATAAAAGACATGTCTGCACAAGGAAAGGAAAAGATGGATCATGTTTGGATGGAAGCATAGTTAGAATTGGGATGAGAGGAATGAAGGTGTGTGAAAAACTGCATTCATGAGATTATGAAAGGAAAGTGAAGATGGAAAACTGAATGAGAAACAGAGGGATGAGACTGACGGTGGAAGGCAGGCATTAGGTGGCTCAATGAGAGGAAGAGAAGTTGGTTAGGGAGGAGAGGGACAAACAGGCTAATTAATAGTCCAGTTTTAGTCGATGAAATGGGAGAATGATGAAGTAATTCTTAAAGTGAAAGGGGCGATGTAAGCCAAATGTTACAACATCAGTCAGGTGCTGCTGACGGATGCCAGGTTAGCTTGTAACAAGATCACCCAGTATTTTTCTGATTCACTGCGATAGGAATGTACCGACACGCTTTTTGCTCGTGTAAAATTAAAGACAGGCCATCTTCGCTCAGCTAATTGCATCTAATGAATCAAAAACAATATCATATTTGGTGAACAAATACCACAACACTCGCCCTAATTTGCTCAAGAGTATCATCCATCACCATTTCTCAACTGTGCTTTGGCACGGTTTAACTCGGCTTGAGGCTCCCTAATGTGAGGACACCCCATTCCAGATCAATCCCAGCGCAGCACCCTCCCAGCATCCATCCCTCCTTTAGCCCGCTAATAAAAGTCAGCCTGTGTCGTAACCCATTAGGGCTGATTTATTTGATCAGATTCGTATTATTTCCTCAGTCCAAACCCCATGGCACTCTCCTCCCATCAGTGATTAAAGGCAGTAAATCAGGGGCAGGTCCTGTGTAGTGTTTACTCAGAGAGCCAGGCAGCTGCAAGCTGTTTGAGGCCCTTGTTTCTCCCTCTGTTTACCTCCGTTCCCATGGCGACTGCACCACCGTCTCCCGAACGTCTGGAACTTGGCCCTTGGCTGTTTTGGTTACGTTCGAAAGTTTTTAGCTGCTGTGTCTACCCAGAGAGCGCAGTGACTTCACCCAGTGAGGAGTGAGCGCAGGGATGTTGGACGGGTCGAAGAAGGAAAGAGAGGGAAAAGCGAGAGGAGGAGAGGAGGGAGGGACGAAATCTGGGGGTGGGCAGGCACAGGGTGGGGGGAGGGCGAAAAGCCAAGAGCATTACATCATTGCTGGAGCAGAGTCAGAAAGGGAAGGATATGAGTCAGTGGACTGACTGCACCTCTCTCTCCCTCTCTTGCTCTTCTTGGATGGCAGCCAGGCCCTTGTGTTAAAGTCTCTAGTGCTTGAGTTAGAGTTGGGACTGTGGGGATTGGGACAGTAAAGCTTAGTGTGTGTGCAGGCTGCAGGATTTGTTGCATAGAGCAAGCAAATCCCTAGGGGCTTGAGTTGAGGTGTGGGCACCCCGAGGGATCCAGAAGAGTTATACTGGATTAACAGGACAATGAGAGGAGGGGAAAACAACAGGATAAGTTAGAGAAATAGACTATGGAACAAGAGATAAAAAGCAAAAGAGGGACTGAGGGAGAGAAGAAGGTCTAGCAGTGATGTCATGTTGGAGTGAAGGTGGATGGGGGATGGAGGGTTGGTGGTGCGGTGGGGTGGTGGTTCTTGGGCGGGGATTGTGGAGGAGAGCTGGGCTGAGAGCGAGGCACTCAGTAATGTGAGAGTGCAGGGTCAGGACTGCAGAGTGTCTACCTGCTTTCCCAAGGGGCCCACAGCCCAGGCTATTATCAATCCCCTCAGTGGAGCCACAGCCTGTCATTATTCACTCACATACACACACACACACACGCACACACACACATATGTTCACACACAGCTGCATGGACATGCACACACTGGCACACACACTTATTCACAGACAAACACTCCGAACATGAATCCACTAATCCACTGCACAGTCTGGTGCATCATGTATTCATAGGCAAACAGATGTAAACACATAAAGCAGAAGATCATTTCAGCACCTCAATTAGAATGCTTTTATTGTGTATAATTGAAATCCTGCATCACAAGCCAAAGCTGACATGATGCATTTCAATAAAGTATGTTGATACTTATAGCTGCAACTGACATTTGTGCTGATTATCGATGAATTCATCTGTCAATGAATCAATTAGTTGACAAAGCGAAGGCCGAACACTGATTATCATTTTTTTTTTCAAATTGGTCACATAAATAAAGTGATTCAAAAGCAGAGGAAAGGTTAAATTATATTTAAAGCCTTTACCACCTCAAAGGCTCTTTATCAGGGAAATAGTAAAATAAAAAATATAATGATTTGGGCTATAAAATATACGACACCAGTGAAAATGTGTTTGTGTTTGTCTCTCTGCTCACCTGCTGTAGAGGACTTATAGGCACACCTGTTGATAATTAAGTAGAAGAAGAATTTAGAAGAATTACTTTATTTTTATCCCACACGGGGAAATTCAATTTTTTCACTCTTATTATGATACATGTTACACACACACAGGCCCGAAATACACACATGCACAACCAGGACCTATACATGCAATTGAGGAGGGATGTTAGAGCGAGGGGGCTGCCAGTGACCAGCGCCCTGAGCAGTTGGGGGTTCGGTGCCTTGCTCAACAGCACCTCGGCAGAGCCCAGGAGATGAACTGGCACCTCTCCAGCCACCAGTCCACACTCCATACATGGTCCACAAAGGGACTTGAACCAGCGACCCTACGGTTGTGTAACGCGCATGTGTAACGCGTAGTTCACACCGTATAGATTTATGTTTATTTGTTTATAAAGCTGTGTCAATCCTGACATCCTGGTGTGTGCTGGATTTTTGAAAAATATTTTGGTTTACCAGGAAATCATTGGGAGATTTTTCTTGAAAAAAAACTTGACGAATCAATTCATCGACTAATACATTTATCATGTACGAGTGACTCGTTCTTTCTCACAAGTAACAAAATTCATAAATGTGTTATTAGTTTTGCCTCCAGTCAGTCTAAAATGTCTTTATCTATTAGTAGTGTCAGCACAAAGGTGAGATAATCCCCACAGGAAGTCCTGTCAGATGTGAGTGTTGTTTTTCCGCCCACTGGACAAGCAGGTTAGGTTTTGCCTTGTGTGTGTGGTGGTGATGGACACGGTGTTCGTCCTTCCCTGCTGCAGGTGACAGGCAACCTGTGCAAGCTTCAAAGGAGCCATTCTTCTCTAGAAAGCGGGAGCCTGACCTGCAACAACCAGCAACCTGCCTGCGCTGTGTCCTGACCTCCAGTTATTATACAAGTGGCAATGTGTTCGTGCATTTCATTGTCTTATCTCGAATGAAAACGGACATCTACATTCTGATTTAACTTTCCCAATGAGAATATCAGCACCTTAAATCATTTAATTGATCTGTTGTTGTTGACTTTGAGAGGCAGCCGCAGATTTGACATCATCGTATTAAAGACATGTTTGCTTAAATTTCTCCACCTTTGGTTTGTAAAGTAAATCACCTCTACTTTAAAATCTCAGTGCAAAACAAACATCATCAGGGAGTCATCCTACAGAATACAAATCCAGCGAAAACTGTTTTTGTGTACACGATCAACAGCGTGTCACTGCCGCTGCCTCGTGACCTGTTATTTCATCTTCTCGGACGCTGGCAGAGTCTGAACGCAGAGGGGAAACTGTGTTGATGTAGCGCGCGGCTACACTGCATACCTCATTGTACTTTCATGACTTTTCCCATGTGGAAATGTTTGGATTCGCAGTGTTGCTCAGATGTCATACGTGCTGTTAAATGAGTGTGATTGTGATGAATTGGGATGTTAGACAGGAATGACACACACAGTCGGGATGGTAATGGTCCTGTGTGTGTGGAGCAATCTAAAATGTCTGGAGTGTAAATGCACATATTTAGGTCTGGAAAAATACCGGTATTTATTCAGGTGGGGGAGCATTTGCTCTGGTGCAGCCCCTCACTCCCATGAAACACACACACACACACACACACACACACACACACACACACACACACACACACACACACACACACACACACACACACACACACACCACATTTGGCTCTTACTCCTTCACTATTATGGTAATCCAGTCTCAATTGATTTTATTAACCTGTTGAACACAGCTTACCTTAAAGCTTCTTGTTTGCACTAATTTCTACATGCTCAAGGAAATGGATCTTTATTGACTGACATTCACCCTGATGATATTGATAAGTTATTGACTTATTGATTCTCCTGATACAGGTTATGCAAGAATCAAGTAGTGAATGCTGTTTTTTCAGCTGTAGCTGAATAGTAACCGTATGCATGTGGTTATAGCAGCACCCTGCAGCTGGGGATCGGTATTCTTACCACCAGGACTTTGGTGGCAGTTGTATGAATGATGTCACCACGTGCAGATGGAGCGGTCTGGGTGTTTGGATGGCTGCAGCCCTGAGCCAGTGACTGGGACAAGACTGCTGTCAATAGTTTAAGCTTAGGCCTCCTCTGTATATGTGATTTATTGATGTGGCCATGAGTGCGGATAGGCCTGTTGGTCCGCACACACTTTTGTGGTCACCAAGGGAGATTTTTTTTTCTCCCACAGGGCTCCCACCACTGTAGCAGTTTCTGAAAGCGATTCTCGTCATGCACGTCTCGCGGTTGTTATGACAAATATTATTCATCCATCATCGCCATCATCGTTATTCATCAATTGTACTACATGAAGTGTGCTTGTTTAAAGTGCATCCAAAAAGTCCCAAGATGCCTCAGCTTTCAACTACAGCATAAATATACAGCCACACATTTTTTTCTCCATTTTTTCATCTTTGTAACTGTGAAAACAAGTGGAAACTAAAAATGAAAGAAGTTAAGGGAAAACATTTGCTCTGAAATGGCAGAGATGTGAATGAATAAATGTGGGAAATGATTTTTAAGATGCAACGTGGTGATCTCACATTGTAGAACTGCAATAGTCCAAGGGTTCTTTTCAGGTTAAAGCATTTTGTGACTTTTGTTAAACTTGGTTTTCAAAACATAACACATGAATAATAATAATAAAAGACTTAAGACTGAACTTTTAGCATTTACGAGCAGAAAGTTAACACCGAATGAATGATTCATAACACATATTCTGTAGTTGTAAGCTACTATAAGGGGCATTTATTAATGTACTAACTATAACTAAACTATAACTCCTCCTAATCCATGCTTAATCAATATAGCACAATTACATATATATGTATATATATATATATATATATATATATATATATATATATATATATATATATATATATATTAGGTAGTATTTTTTAAGCATGATTGTTTTTTGTATTTGACACATGCATATTTACATTATTCGATTTATAAAATATGAAAAATTTGTAATATGTATATTTATTAGGTATGTTTAATTTTTTATACTTATCAACAAATTACTTTACATTATAATTGTTATATTTATCGATTAAGTATACACTTATCTACTTCTTCACTCTCATGTCAAGTGAGCAAACTCTCTCCACTGATGAAGGCTACAAGATGTGACTGAAAGTGACAGAAAAAAGTCTAGAGAGTGGACCTTGAATTATGAAGGAGAAGTTACAACTACCACCATAGCGGTGGAATACCAATTTCTGTGACAGTGCCAAAGCTGAAGTTCTCTGAGTGTATTTCTGTGTGTCTCTTCTCAGGCCTGTCCCAGGCTCTCTGTCCTCATTGTTGCACCTACGAAACAGACAGAGACAGCCTATGCCAGCCTCCATGCCTGGAACTCTGCCAGACCCGACCATGCCTGGCTCCTCCGCCGTGCTGATGCCTGTGAGTACAAAAACTCCGTACAGAACATCCACTCACGGGTGCACTCACAAAAGCAGAAGCAAAGTCACTCACTCATACGTGACAACAGTGTTAATTCCCACTGCACATAAACTATGCCTTAGTTTGGGATATTTTCTATCAGCATTAAAACGATTTACAACCGTTTATAAGGAAGTGATATTTTGTAGAAACGAAGAATTCTACCTCTAGGTTAAAAATATAGACATTATTGTATTTAAAGACTTAGAGGACCCACATTGGGAAGCGGGGGAAATGATAACACCCCGGAGAAAGCTCCTCGTATCAGGATTCTAATGATACAACATATGTTCTCATTGTAACACAAGACAGCCTGTGTTTATGGTATGGAGAAAAAAAACTCCCATGTTTATTAAATTAAGAGCTAAGCGATTTTGGGGAAGATTGACGGTTCAGGAAAGGGGTGTAGGTTTGGGTGATATTTTTATACAAAACACACTTAGTGCAATTAAGGCTGTGTGTCAGGTTCTAGGCTTGAGTCTCTGTGGACAAGAAGGGGGTTTGGGTGTGTATGGGGGGGGGGGGGGGGGTCAGGCTAAGGGGGGTGGAGAGGGGCCATTCCCATGGAGACCATCAAACCACCCAGAGTTTAGCAGCTGGGAGGCCACCGCAGCTTACACATGTGTGCATGCAGACGCCCGCACAAAGGTTTCTTCTTTCCTGCATGTACTGCTCAGTGAACATTGCTCACATCATCATTATCATCATCATCATCATCATCATCATCATCATCATCATCATCATCATCATCATCATCATCACTCTGCGTAGGTGACCTCTCACCCCTGTTTGTCAACTTCACCAGCTGATTTCCTCACAGATCTCAGCTGTGATGCATGACAACACTGACCAGGTTCGCTAAGAGGCAGGCAGTAACCATACGCAGGGGACGACAGATTCTCATGCATCCGTACAACTAAATCACACGTCTCACATCTCGTTCACCTTATTAACACATCCTGCACAAAAAGGGGCCAGGCTATGAGGCGTTAGTCCGACTGACACTCACAACACTATCAGAAAAGCGCACACCCCTGTTGCACCGGCTTCCTGTGTTAAGTCCCTCCGTGCTGGCTTCCTGTTTTGGGTCAGCTTCAGTTATCATCACACAGAGCTGTGCACAGGGCAGCCTGTCATGTGAAATCAAGCTCTCATGCTCTCTCATCTCATCCCCTATAGCCTACTGTGCGGGTACGCTTAAAATGCTAAAGCTTCTTTTGTGAAAGTAGTGAGAGCATCCTGTAAAGGCTTAAAAGTAGCATAGATTATAGCTAAATAAAGACCTTTTTTATTGATTCATCTTGTAGAAAATGTTTGCGCTATGGGAATAATAACTCTAGACTTGTGATTATGACTGTTACCATGGTGTTGTAATCTTCAGATGGAGAGACAAATGTCCATGGGCTCCAATATGATGGGTATGCAAGGACCCGCCCACAGCAACTCTTGCTCTTCCACTCACATTCCCTCCATGCACTCAGAAGCCAAACTGGTGAGTATACGCATGTATTCACATGGATACATACACATTTATGCACACACAAGTCCACACACTCAGGCTCAAAGTGTTGCAACTTTCTTTTCCACTGGGCTGTGCCAGCAAAGCTTTGCTCTTAGGTCTGTGTGGATTTCATCATTTGGTGTGTAATCAAAGCTGTGTCTGAACCTGCCAGTGCAGCACTGGAGACTGGCTGGAATAAAGGGCCCTTTATGTGGTTGTGGCTCGGCTGCCCACCGACTGCCTGATGTATATCTTAATGTACAGAACATGTTCTGTAGGTCCTGCAACTTGTTAGCACTAGTTTAACACAGCAGGGGAAAAAATCAAATGACCTCATCCTTCACAAAGCAGGCAGTTAGAGCAGTGGGAATGAGACGTAGCTGAGCGAGGAGAGAGAGAAAGACTGACTGACAAAAAAGCTGAAGAGAAAGAAACCTTCCACTTCAACTTTGCATACTAGCACTGCTAATACTGACGCAACTGACTGACAGTATACGTGTGATTAAAGGGATAGTTCGGATTTTTTGAAGGGGGGGTTGTATGAGGCACTTATCCATAGTCAGTGTGTTAACTACAGAAGATGGCAGTTAGCACACCCCTAGTTTGGAGAAGCAGAATCTAAGCAACGTACTGCTGTGGGCAGCAGCTAAACATATTTTGGCCACCTCAAAAAGGACCACCTAAAAAATCTTCAGATCAATCTATCAATTTCAGTATATGCTATGTTTACGGTAGTTTCACAGCTTTATCATGTCGTCAAACAGCCCTGTTTAAGTTTACGCAGGGGGGGTCGGAAGGTGTTATCGATGCTCCGGTCAAAGCCACCAGATTCCATTGAAGAGAAACAACATAGAACAGCCTCAACCTCTGTGTAAACATGGCTTTCTGGCAGCAAGGTAAAGTGGTGAACATATTCTAAATACACTTGGGTGCATGTCGACTGCCATCTACTGTAGGTAGTACACTGACTATTGACGTACCTCATACAACCCCAGTTCAAAAAATCTCAGCTGTCCCTTAAACATCCAATGGATGAACGGTTACACTCTAGCTGATATGAACTGATTAATACTGTAACAACATGACCACCAGCCAACCTTTGTTTTCAAAATAAATATCTCTGAAAATGGAAAAGACTCCATAGAAATAAGAGCAAGTGTCATGACTTGGATATCAAAAAAATCACAAAGCATAATGAAAAGCGTTGGCTGCTCTTTGTGTTTGGAAAGGTTCACTGATAGCTGAGTTCACTGGACAGAAACATCTTGTGGAGAGAGAAAGGGAGAGAGGAGGTAGCAGAGGTCATTAGAAGAGTTATTGCTCTGATAGAGGAGAGCGGGAGCATTCCCAGGGCATTTAATTCTCCCTCTTCCTCCTGCTCTCTCAAGATTGATCGTCTTTGTAGTCTTTTGAATCTCTTCGACTGTTCCTATGGTAACACGCTGGGGTAACACAATATTAGTGTATTAGGCTTATCTCTCCCCTGGCCGTCATCCAGACACATCTTGCTCTTTTTTTTCTCCTCCTATCTATGTAATTGAATTGTAAATGCTCTGCTAGGCCTCCCATAAACATATGCAGTCACTAAATGGCTACAGGGCCCTCGACCGTGCAACTTTCTGGTTAGTTGGACGTTCAGACACGAGGCACAGCAACCAAATGTGGATCAATTGAGATTCTGCTCCCTGATGTCTAAACGCAACTGATGGAATTCCATGATTGTGGACAGAAAGTGAGAGGCTAATTGTGTTATCACTGTGCGATCTCCAGCGTGGGTTTCATAAGCATAGACGGGGTCTCTAATGTCTGTAATATCCGCGCTCGGGCCAGGTCGATAAATACGGCCTCGCTATCGGATAACTGGGCCATGATCAGGCCCATGTGTCCCCTGCGACGTTCTCAATCCGGCTCTAATCGCATTACCACGACCATGTTGACTTTCCGCCAATGGGAAATCTCCGGACTGTAACATTACACCCCCGAGGCACGGACCTGGATGCACTCTTTCTTCTCAACGTTTACACTGCTAGAGTGGGAGAAGGGGATTGAGTTGGACTTTGATAGACATGAAGGAAATAGATAGACAGGCGCGGTGAGCGGGGGAGTTGAAAGGCGAGAGACGGTATCGATATTGTGTGAGAGTGAGAAATTGGAAGAATTGTGAAGGATGTTAAAAGGACTTTTTGCTCGGACTTCATGCTCGGCCTAGTTTCCTTTGCCCCTCTGCATGTGTGCATGCATGTACACTCACATGTGGGTGATTGTTTGATTTTTTGTGGTAACAGGAGGCCTCTGTAGCTGGATTAACCCTCCCCTGCCGGAGAGAGCATGCCCAGAGCCTGTGCTAATGAAGGCTAATTGATTTTGTGGTGGGCCAGAGCAGCAGGGAGGCCTGTCTCTGGTGTAAATACTTAATGAGCTGAAGGACTGCTGTGGCCCCTTGGGGACTCATATCTCGCTCTAAGCTCTCTGTTTGTGCTCTCTGGGCCGAAGACTGTATCTGCATCAGTACCCACCTTTGTTCTCTTCTATCTCTGATTTTCTCCTTAAGTGCCAGCAGTTAAGTGGTACAGCAAAGCCTGATGGTGCAGTAACTGACTTGTATATTTTCCCTTTTTGCTTTCAGCTGGTTGTCTGGGAGTGTTTTATTAGTTTTGGTTCAACTGTTTTCTTTCTTGCGAAGGACTGGGTGCTCATGGTGCCGGGTGTGGTTGTGTTGTTCTCTGTTGTGGTCTGGGGAATAGAATGGTGCGTGTTGTGTGTTGGAGGTTGTGGGATAGTTGACCCTTGCAGCGTAGAGGAAACGCTGCAGAGAGGAGGCCAAGTTCCACAGCTCGCTGGCCAAAGCATTACGTCAACGAGAGCGAGAGAGCCAGCGAGCCAGCTCTCCACAGGGCCTCGCGAAGAGTCGTGCACACACACAAACACACACACACACACACACACACACACACACACACACACACACACACACACACACACACACACACACACACACACACACTGACTGCCCCAGCTCTGTGTCATCCCCTTTGCACGGTGCCATATACTTAGACAGCCAGGGACATTCATACACACGCAGACAGTCAGGTAAACAACAGAAAATGAGATGTACACACATGCACAGGACACACACATATACACAGAGATGCACATACAGTACAGTACTTTATAAACACACGTGTGCATACGTGCACTTTGTTCTCCCCCGAATACCTTCCTCTCTTGCCAAGATGGTTTGATTACTTTTTTTGTATGATGAGAGACATTCACTATCACTTCTCATCTGTAAAAAGCAAAGCCCAACCAGGTCCATCAAACTAAATAACTCTGCCGACGACTATGAGGCTTGACTCATGTCAGCGGTGTAATTCAGCATTGTTTTTGTGTCCCTTTTTTAAATGAGCTCCATGCTTTCCACACATCCTGCTTGCCTGCTAATTTCAGACAGAGGGGCCTTGAAAAAGTTTTGGTGCTGTTGTATGAAAATGTGCTATTTATTATCTCCCAATTATCTATTGTTTACATTGTTACTAAGGACAATAAATGTGTCACTAAGCATCAGGCTAGGTGCTGAGTTTTTTATGAGGTAAACAATACTATATGTTCCTTCACTGCAGCTCTCTTGACTGTGGAGCTGGCACTAGATGGGTGGATGACATAATTCCTGGCATGCTCTAAATGTACTCCTTATTACTTCAGGAGGGGGGGGGGGGGGGGTGCGTCTCTTAAAGAAACATTTCATAGGACACAGGAGGACCAATAATCAAAGTGTTTCTAGCACGCTGATGTTGCTTTTTACATTGCATTTACACAACTCTTACTGTTCTTATGTTTCAGCATAGTTAGAGAATTGCAACAGGCATTTGGGTTAATAAGCTCAAGTTTTGCCTTAAACAACGAACAAGTGAAAAATTAGAAAGTTACAAAGAAAACAAAAATGTGTGAAGCAACTACAGGTGCGTCACTTTTCAACTCTGCTGCACAGTGATTGATTGAGCGATTTGCTCGGTGTGAAGTCATTTGTTGGCAGTTGAACTATTAGCCTACATGGTAACGCTATTACGTGTTCCATTCATTTTCTTCCACTGTAGTAGGGGAGCACCTCTGGTTAAACCTCTTTTTGTGAGGAGGAGCAGCACACACAATAGGAGTCTGACTCCACGTTTTGTAAGCAACATCTGTATGAATGGTGGCATTGTCAGGTTGTGATGTCATCGGAGAGGGACGGTGAGATAAGAGCACAGCTGAATCTGCATGCCGCTTCACTTGGCTCTTGAATATGTGCGCTCACTGTGTATGTTTGTGTGCACTCTCACTATTGTGTGCGCAAATGGTTCGCTTTCAGTGTATTGACACCCTCTTCGGTAATTATTGTCCTTGGAGCCAAAACACATCTGTGGACTAAGTGGGCTAAAACAAACCATAAATTTAGAGTTTGTAGATAGTATTTGATACAGATCTCTTATGTACATATGTGTGGTTAGTTAAGTAAATGTACGGATGTGGGATAACAGCAGCCAACAAGGACATTGACCGCTCTATTCATGCACTGTATCAGTGTAGCATAGAGAGAGCGGTCAATGTCAGTGTCTTGGATGCAAATAAAGTTTTGCAGATGATAAAAATGTGATCTCTATGTGTGTCCGCCAGTTTATCAGTGTTGGACAAAGACCAGAGAGGGGCCTCTCTCTCACTGCCTCCACTATGTTGCCAGTGCCAAAGTGTCTAAAATACATGCATACTGTAAACAGTAAATCAAAGGTAAATGGACAGGCTGTGTTTTGTTTAACAGGCTTTGTTTGTCCTATTCGGCACTGTAGCAGTACTTTTTATATACATAAATATATATCTCAACTTGCTTTATAATAAAAAGAAGACATGGAAATCTAACTTTTTTACAATTTGTCACCTTTAATGGATATTAAATTGATGTAAATAATGTTGAGATCTTTGTGAACCTAAAAGATCCCGTCCTCAAAACCACTGGCTTTTGATGTCAGTCAACTTTGGTTAGTCACCAAGAGAATTTTGTATACTTTTATTCTTGTGCAAATGTGACATTAACAATTTATTTTACTTCAAAGTAGTCCACCATACTGATATTTGCAGAGTTACTTTTTCAAATATGGGACCTTTGTGAACAAAGAGTAACTTCTGTGAGAACTTCTCTTTTGAAATGGATGTAGATAAAAACCTAGGCAGTAAGAGCACTGCAGGGAACAAAATTCTGTCATGTGGGATACAATACAGACATACTTTTACAGCTAAAAGTTCAATGTTGACATTGTAAAACTACTATACAGCAAGGTATTTTAAGGACTGTGTATACTGGTACATTTATATATGTGTGTGTGGATGTAAAGGGGGGTCTGGACGAGGGTGGCAGTTGTGGCGCAGAGCGTCGCATCTGTTTGTCTTTGGATAACTGCGTGTTGTTTTAGCTGTGCTGATGGGAGGTGTATGTGAAGGCCATTTGGTCATGGTTCAGGGCCTGTGAATGGGACGGGCTCCGGTAGAGCCAAGCTTGGGTAAACCAACTGCCATCACCACACGGGCCAGACTGAACTGGTCCAGCCACCATGAGCCCCCCTAGAGCCTCACTTGCTGGACTCCAAAATAACCACTCAAACGATGGAGGGGTGATGGGAAAAAGTCTGTTGTGTCAGTGATTTTTTAGTCTGATAAAGTGTCGTTAATATTGACCAGTTAGGTCACTACACACTTCTCAACTTCTGATCAGAACTGACAACCTTTTTCTTGTGCCTTCTCTTTGCTTCTCAGTCATGTTAACATGCTGGAGCACAGGGGGAATCTCCTTCCTTTGGGTATAGTAACAACGTGTGATCCCAAAGCAAATGTTAATAGAAATAGACTATGGTGATGCAAGAAATGTGAGTATTTGTTTTTACAGGACAAAGTCTGAATGAAAAATCCAAGCATAATTAGGAACATTAAAATTTACATATAAACAGTGAGTGCGAAGTTAAGGGTGCTGTTTCAGCCAAAATACACAAGCATTTGAGGACTGTTGTTTTAAGCATCTTTGAAATTATGTTTGATTCCAGTCAGCACATTTCAAGTTACTCTTATTAGCATGATGGCACGTAATTTGCCTGTCGCTTACAGATTAAGACATATGATAGTGTTTGTTATTGTATTCATGCTCTTTCTGTCTCCCTCGCTCTGAGGCATTCTCTATATTCAAGATTGTGTCAGTGGGTGTAGTGATAACCATGTAGGCTGCACTAGAGCAGGGCTTTACAAGAGAGGGAACAGTGGGGATATACAGACTGGAGTCAGAGGCCCATCCATTAACTTGACAGGGTGGAGAAGCTGCCAAGAGTATGAGTGCATGCTTTGGAGCATGCCTCTCAGTGGGCGTGTGTCTCGCTGCGCCCATACTGCCATGGTTCCTCCGAGCACCACTAGAGTGTCGTCGGGCCCTGGCGGAACAGCCGGACTATGTCCATCTCTCCTCCTGTGTCTGGAACCACAGGGAGGGTCTGTTCGGCCCCGGCTCTGATCGTCTTGGCTCAGAACCGGAGAGAGGAGGGAGGGGGCGACATTACAGCCCTCCCATCAGACTGTCTGCCTCTCCATTCCCTGAGGAAATCAGTTTAACAGTCCCCAGCTCTTGGCAAGCAAAGGGGGAGGGGGTGGAACAAGGAAGAGGTGTGTGTGTGTGTGTGTGTGTGTGAGTGTGTGAGTGTGTGTGTGTGTGTGTGTGTGAGTGTGTGTGTGCGTGTGTGTGTGTGTGAGAGTGTGTGTGTGAGTGTGTGTGTGAGTGTGAGTGTGAGTGTGAGTGTGAGAGAGAGAGAGAGAGAGAGAGAGAGAGAGAGAGAGAGAGAGAGAGAGAGAGAGAGAGAGAGAGAGAGAGAGAGAGAGAGAGAGAGAGAGAGAGAGAGAGAGAGAGAGAGAGAGAGAGAGAGAGAGAGAGAGAGAGAGAGAGAGAGAGAGAGAAGGGGGGGTTACTGAGGGTAATCTAATAAAATTGAACTAATGGGGGGTGTGGAGTTTTAGGGCACAGAGAGTGGGTTTTGCAGACAAGCACTGGTGGGTAGTGGTGGTAGTGGAGATGAGGAGGATGGAATTAGATCCTCTGGGTGCTTTGCAAAGCAGAGGAGCCAAACTCCTGCTTTGAAATGCAAGGGGTGAACCCATGTCAGGTTTAGAGTGTGACTTAGGGGGCCTTGGCTGCCAGGAAAGTTACAGCAATGATACATTACGCAATTAGAAATACTGTGTGCTTACAGATGACACGCTGCTACTATAGTGGTAACAAAAGGCTGACAGAGACAGACAGAAGCTTTATGTTTCTCTGTGGACTCTTTAATGTGAGTCGGAAGATCTCCATTTGAAACTGCGATCTTTTCGCACTTAAACAATGACTCCACAGACTGGTTAAATCTTTTTAACCCGCTCAGGCGCCAGAGGGCCACAGGTCCCCTGATAGTACACTGCTCCACTTTTAAGGGGAATAAAAGTGCTCACCCTGACCTCGATGGGTGTGATTTACCCATCCTGAGACGGGCGTGGTCTCCTCCCTTTGTACCTGCTCCGTGCGCTTGCTTCCTCCTCCCAGGGTTAATAGATATGAAGTCATCTGGCGAGGAGAAACCTGAGTGTGTTCTCAGGATGTGCCCAGAGCACTCACAGGGACATCACTCAAAGCCCCCCGTGTCAGAGAGGTAGCAGCCATTAATAAATATCATTAATGGGTGATCACCTGGTATCCCTGAGACCACATAAATGAGAAACTCTTAAAAAAAAGGAGTGGGAGTGGAGAGGTCAGGGGGCAAAGGTCTGCGAGGAAACAGCTCCCCTCTGGGCAAAAGATAGCTGAACCAGGGATGGTGTTTTAACAATGGAAAATCAATAGGCTTACTACTTCAAGTACACTTACAGACTGCATGATATATAGTGTCAAATGCATGTGATTACATATAGACTGCTAGTTTATAGATTTATCCCTGTAGAAGCTGACGCCTCTTTATGGTGTTGTGGGCTGCTCATCCTCTTGTCGTGAGTTTTTCCAATTCTCTCGACAACAACAGGGCAGACTTTAGCAGGACAGACTGCGTGCCATCCCATCTGCAAGCGCCCTGCACCGCCACACCTGCACCGATTTAATGACTGTTTTCTGTAACGGCCATGTTTCTGCAGGAGAAATGCATACGTATGTGTGTGTGTGTTATTAGAGTAAAATGAGCGTGGTGGTTAAGTTCTTGAGCTTAGCGCAGTCTGGGGAAATACAACCATGTGTTAAAGAGTCATTAGGGAGCTGATGAAGGTGTTTAAGTATCACAGCCTGCTCATCATCGCTCTGCTAACGTCCCGTAGTTGCGTCACTGTGGTTCTGGGTACTAAGACTTAAGTTTTGGCTGAGGTGGGTTTAACTGAAGCTGGAGTCTCATCTCCAGATGGAGCAGTGGCAAAGACTTGCACGGAGATAACAGGAACACGTTTCAAACACGGTAAGGGTTTGTTTGTGCTTTTTCTTTAAACTCCACTGTTTAATTTGAGTGTGTTAATATAATTCCTGCCACTTATTTAAGTGGTATGTTGTCTTTTCTCGCTACATGTTCCTTTCATTTTTTTGCATCTGTTTGTTATGTGGGATAGGTTTCACGTCAGATGTGCTGTCTCGGTTCAACAGTGTACAGTATATTTTAACTGGTGTTTGGTGAAGCTGGCGTGATCTTCTAATCATGCATGGTCCTTTTCTTTTGCCTCAATCTGGTTTGTAACCATCACCACTAAGGCTTCTGGAGCGGCCCCTCGGCTCTTTGACCTGCCTCTGTACTCTGACACTCTTGGGCCTCTTCGGATGCAGGCTAATTCAATTAATAAACAGATAGCGCTGTGCTGCCAGCTGGACAGCTCTCAGAGACACTGATAAATGAGCACTAGCTGTCTTGGGCTGGTGTGTGTGTGGAGAGGAGACACTCTCTCTCTCTCTCTCTCTCTCACTTTCTCTCTCTCTCTCTTTCTCTCTCTCTCTCTCAGAGTTCCCCTTCACCTCCTTTTTACCCTCTGTCCTCCCCTGGCGCTTGGTTGGCAGGGAGTCAGGTAGCTCCAGATGAACGTCTAACCAACACACAGACAACTTTATTAGGGTCTGAAAAGCATAGTACGGAGGTAGACAGGCTGCCTTCCATTGGCTTCTGTTCATTCAGGTGATTGCCTGTTCTGTGACTAAGTGACAGGAGATTGTCAAACTCTTTCTCTTTCACAAGAAGGGTGGGTCTCACCTTTCTGGTGCTGACTGACACACTGACGCCTGAAGAGAAGTTGTTTAGTGTGGGCTGTCAGCCTCAGAATTCATCCTGTGATACACGGAAGATGTCCTTGTCAACACCGGTGACTATGATTGATATCTGTAAGCTTGTTTAAATCCATTTCTGTTTTAGTTGCATGTCAACTGTAGCTGCTTATTTCTGCATGTTTATAGCATAGAAATAAATCAAAAACTTAGAGCCTATAAAGACTGTAACTTATGCTGTCAATAGTAAATATAAAATACAGTAAGTCAGAGCCTTCTCTCTGCCGTTTGTTAGCCTCCTAGAGTCTTAGTGTGACTGTGATGCTGTGGACAGCTGCAAAGGCCTGCGGTCGCCTGCTGTGTGTTAGTGTGTACACTGTGTGGTATTTTAACCTCTGTCTCACCAGTCGCAAAGAAGAAGGGATGTAGCCCCCTGAGAGATGTGCTGCCAAGGCTGTGGTGAAGGTAGTTAGCAGGAGTTAGGGTGTAGATGGAGATAAGTATTCAGTATTGTAAAAGCAGTTATAAAGAGGGGCAACAGATAAAAACAAAAGTATGCAGCTACAGAAATGTAGCACTGTTCCACTATGTCAGGCATCCCTTGATTTGACAAGCAGAAACTATGCTCAGCTGAAACAGGCTTAGCAAGGTCATAATTTCACTGTGCTAGTTTCATGTACAGTAATATGACACACACTGAGTATGGAAAGCCTGGTAAAGACAATTAGTCTAGTAAACACTTTCACAGATACATATATGCCAATTTTTAAATATAATGCAAACCAGGAGGGTATGCTCTTCACTTCTAAAGTGATTTATTTGAATGTGTCACCTCCCTCCTGGTAAAAAAAAAAAAAGCTTTCCACTCATGAACAGCGAGAGAGGAGTGGAGGGCTGATGTTGTGCTCGGGTCGTGTCTTAGCGTTGTGATCCAGACCAGCTGGATGCCATTCCCTATGGGAATCATGAATGTGAAGGTTGTTAAAAGATACAGAGCCCTGGACACAGCATGGACTCACTGCCAGCAGCTGGGAGAAGGGGGAAGGGATCAGAGAAGGGAAAGAGAGCACTGAGAAAGAGAATAGATAACTTTGTGGAATTCACAACAGTAGCCTTTAAATGAATGCCTTAGTTTTAAGTTTTGTGTTGTGCAACGTTGTGCTAAAAGTCACAAGCAGTCGAGTCATAGACAGGATATAAGACTTGACCTGAGCATTTATTTTAGTGTGTTTAAGTATTTATTCCCATCAGCGCTGCACTAGGTTAAACATATGGGCATTAATCAAAATTCAAATGTCTCAACACTCTCTCAACCTGTTATTCCTAAAGCGGTTAAAATGTAAATAAGTCATGAAACGCTTCAGACATGGATTTTTTTATTTTGTCTAGGTTTGTGTACAGGAGATGAAGCCTGAAGACATACTTTGGCAACGGTCTGGTCCTGCGGTTGTTTTTATTCAATGCCCAGAAAAATAAGCTTTCGAGGAGAGGTGCATTCAGTAAACAGGAGGAACACAAGCGTACCTTTAGAGAGCCTCTCTCTGGTCTCTCCCAGGCTGCTGTGACACCTGTGGACACGGTTAAAGCAACAAACCTCCTGCTGGGTCAACAGCATGGAGCAGTCTGAGGCTCACACCTTGCCAGAGCTCATCTCACAGACACACATCCAGACACACACACACACACACACACACGTGCGTAGAGGAGAGAGAGGCTATTAGGAATATGAGGAGGAGGGACTGGTAAGATGGCAATCACAGAAGGTAAAGCGGGAGAATGACAACACTGAAGGAGAGACAGAGGACAGCCTAAGTGGCTTTGATTTGTTCTCCTGACATATGTATTTATGGAGCCATTCATCATATCCTAGTCAGCAGATAAACTCGCTCTGTAACTGTTGATAATCCGCACACTGGTAGACGAGAGCATGTACAAACTACAAACAAAAAACATTTTCATTTGTTAAACATTGTGCTTGGTGTCCATTTTGTCCAATTCAGAGACTGAAGGCTGCACTGTCACACCACCCGGGCACCATCGCCAACGGCAACATGAACTCCATGGGCCACATGATGGAGATGATGTCATCGCGGCAGGAGCAGGGCGGCCACCATCACATGCACTCACACCCGCACCAGCACCTGCAAGCTCCTCCCCATGCGTACCAGCACCACGGCAGCCACCACCACCACAGCCAGGGCCACGGCCAGGGTGGACACCACCACCCACAGGGACACAACCCCCATCACAACTCCCACAATCCCCACCTCCATCCCGGGCACCCACACCAGACCTCACCGCACCCTCCGATGCACTCTGCTTCACATGTAAGAAAAGCACATTCTCCAGAGAGGCAAAGCTCTTAGACAACCCGTAGGCATAGCCACAAATTCAATAACACATTAAAACCTCTTGCATAGCTAGAAGCCACTGTATATTATATATGTGTATCGTAACTAAAAACAAGGCAGCACTTCAGTAGTCCTTTGAAAAGTTTAGAAGTCAGCTGTTAGTGGTTTAGTATAAAGTATAGCTGAAATCATGCTTTAAATTCACATTAAGTCAATGGATGAACACGTTTTCACTTGCTGCAGCCATAATGCCGAGTAGTTTCCTGGCAGCCATCTCAAAGGATATTTTTTCTTTAAGGTTGCTCAGCTACAGGTCAGGTGTCGGACGCCTGCCATGGAGGGAAAGGGTCAAGGAGAGGCCATAAAGTAGCCATTGTAAAGGATACTCAGTACTGTCTTGTGAAAACCATGCTCCTCGCCATCCTACACTGCCAAGCTGCCGGCCGTTATGTGGCCACGACATTATCCAGGTGCAGGAGAGGTTTTATAAATGCTGGTCCTGATGATGACCAGACAGCCTTGGTTAATAGTCCTGGAATCTTAGCTCGGAATATATTTGGTTTAATTTTAATTGAAAGTTTGAAAGTACTGCTCACAGCATTAAAATGACACGATGCGAGACACTTTGTCCTTGCATTGTCTAACGGCCTCTGCAATCCCAGGCATTTTGGATGAAGGACAGTCCGACATCAAGAAATGCAATTTACTGTATGTTCCAAATGTATCATTAGGGCATTAAAACAACACCCTCTGTATGTGCCGAGGCCATTAAAGCAGCTTGTATTTTTTCCATGGTTCTCATAAAAATGGTAATGATCTGAAGACTGAAAACACTTGACCTTGCCAAGTATATGTCAAGATCTGTCAGTGCATGTACGGTTTTAGAAACAAGTCTTTTGACTGTGTCTGGTGGTGTTAGTCTGAGTGGAAGTGGGCGGTGGAAAACTGCCTCCTGACACCTCCTTAACAAGGTGGGCATGCTGGTGAATCAGCCCAGTCACTCACTCACTCTGTCACCCCTGACGCCCACAGTCCGGCTCACAGGGCACATGGCACAACCAGATGTTGTTTTTTGGGGAATTTGCCAGACATGGAATATCCGCAGGAGGTAATGTATAGATGCTTGTTTTTAGGCTTTGAGGGCAGTGGAGCTGTGACAGCAGACAGGTGGCTGGATGTTTTCCAGGTGTGTCGGAACTGTTACATGTCTGGTTGGACTGTTGCAGACAGACACGGTCTCATCAGAGAGCTCAGTGATGCTGATCATACATGCCCCCCTGTGTGTGTTTTTCAGATGTCACCTGCAACCCAGCAGATGCATCCAACACAGACACTGCAGTCTCCGCCACCCAGCGGCGGGCGGCGCAGGCGAGTAGTGGACGAGGATCCGGATGAACGTCGGCGGAAGTTTCTGGAGCGAAACAGAGCAGCAGCAACAAGATGCAGACAGAAGAGAAAAGTGTGGGTGATGTCATTAGAGAAGAAAGCAGAAGAGCTCACCCAGACCAACATGCAGCTTCAGGTACACAACAACTTCAGACGTTGCACAGTACCACTCAAAACATTCTCAGTGTATTTTTGACTCACTTCCTCATTAAGAACTTCAGGATATTATCCCGTTTTTCTGCGGAGATGATGGCAATAAGTTGCATTGCTATGATGAAATCGTAACATGATCAGTTGGATGTTGTCAGTGTTGGACTGATATAAACAAAAAAACCATCAGAAACTTTATTTTACTATTTGGAGAAACAGATAAAAAATGATTGGTTAAAATCAAAGCTGCAGATCTCCAAAAACACTGACTACTACAATTCCCACAATGCAATTGAAAAGCTTCCTTTGTTAGACCCTCCCTGTCTGGCAAATGCCCTCATCTTTCAAGGACCATGTCCCAAATGTGTATCACAGGTTTTCAGTTCAAATTTTTAAAAAATTCAAGTCCAATCCAATATATGAAATAACCCTATGGACCATATGAATATATTGCAATCATAAAGGGAACACCAATACACTTATACTCATGATTATTAAGTGACTGATGGTGATAGTGTAGCCTGCTTTAATTGTGGATTCCCTAAATGTTAGTCCTAAAATGCTTCTGTGTTTTTTTGCATTTCAGAATGAAGTGACCATGCTAAAGAATGAGGTGACCCAACTCAAGCAGCTTCTCCTCACACACAAGGACTGTCCCATCACCACTATGCAGAAAGAGTCCCAAGGTTACCTCAGTGAGTAGCTCAGACATAAACACAGACACACACACTTGGGAATTTGACCAAAAAACACGCCTTCATCTGTGTGCCTTAGCCCGGCAGTGCAGCTAGCACTGCGGGGAAATGTTAATTGTCTTGCCAGAGGAAAGATTTAACTCTACAGACTGAACTGTGATGGACACACAGTGACTGCCAAGAATCTTCGCTCCTATGTGCTGGTATCCAGCTCCCACGCTCATGGCAGGACTCTTCCTTTCACACATGGGTGTTGCGCACTCTTGTAGCCAGCCGGGACTGGGAGTTGGTAGTCTGAATCCCGTATGAGACCTGTTTTTCCATCCGACAGCAGCTCCGTGCTCAGAAGCGGCCAAGACTCGACGTGAGAAAGACGTCACAGACTGCACATTGGCATCCAAACTCCCATGGATGCCCCGAGATCTCACTGATTACCGGACTGTGCCTCGGCTCAGACATCAGACCAAAAAACACGCCGTGCATGACATCAGAGCCCCACCCTTTGATACGGATACAAGTGACATTTCCATGTAATTAGGATAAGGCACCTCCCTCCCTGTGTGGCTTTAGCGCAGGGAAAAAAAGGCTCACATCCCTCTGAATGGTTCTTTTATACAGAAGAGGGCCAACTCCCAGACTGGGTTGGGAGAGACTTTCATCGATGAGTCTAGCGTGTGTACAGATGTCACCTTCAATGTGTCCAAACTTCATCAGACATGTTTATGGAGTTGAGTGATTCACTTTTCCATTTTTGTGCTATCCATTTACGGCCTATTTTGGGATGACAGTTGACAGGTGAGGTGAGAATTTAGTGTGTCACCTGTTTGACATTTATGTGTTTCTGCTAATAAAGCTGTTTTTTTTTTACATTAATGAGATTTTTTTCTGTTTATTATTTCGCTATCACAATATATTCTGAAGCCTCTGTGCAGAGCTTGAAGTTCGTAGTATTTACACTACTCCCCACACATGTTGTCCATGCTCATGGATGTCTCTGCTGTGTCCTCAGGTCCAGACAGCAGTCCGGCAGGCAGTCCAGCGCCAGCGTGCTCCCAGCAGCAGGTCATTCAGCACAACACCATCACCACCTCCACCACAACCGTAGGGGGCAGCAGTGTGCACGGGCAAACCAATCACCGCACAGACATTAACCCCATCCACTAGGGACAAGAGGGACTATAACCCCAGCCCAAAACTCCCCCTACTACCCTGTTATCTGAGGGTTGCCAGCTGCACATGCTGACTGCCTCTCTCCCTCCATCAAGAAAAACCTCAAAGGCCTGTGAGGCTGTTCTTTATACAGTAGCTACAGTATGTATTTTTATAGACCAACCCTATTAACACGTAAATGTTCTATGGTTTGTTTTGTTTTTTTGTGCTTTTAGCAAAAAGCGAGTTTTTGCTAATCCCATGCAGCATTTAAGTGACTTTTTCTGTTGCGTAATGGTACAAAATGGACCACAGTGGCCGTGAAACCAGAGGACAGAGACATTAGCCTCTAACTGTCATCTCTATTAGCAGACCTTACATCTCTGTATGCCTGATGGACTGAAAAATTAGTCATAGAATGTTATTATTGACAGTATGTTGAGTGTATGCAACAGACACTAAGTGAGTGGGATGTTGCCGCCTTTTAAGTTGTCTTTTGAAAAAGTCACCATGATGTCTTGAAGACAGGAATATGCAAGCAGGTGTAATGATCCTTTTCTTTCCTAGAGATATGACTGTTAACCTTTTCCCTGTCAGAGGTATTCTTAAAGAGTTTCATTAAATACAGCATGGCGGTGAAAATATGATCAAATGGAAGCAATACATCGCAGTATTGATCATCTTCTCTACTGTATGGCCACGTTAGGATCAGAATGGCCAAGCCACTCTGGTCCCAAGAGGACATATGATGCTGTTACAGATACAGAACTGTACACTGTGATACCAGTGAGGCAGCTTGGGAGTTGAAACAAACTCCTCCGCTCTCCAGGACCAACTGATGCTTTAATTATTGAGGCCTCTATTTTGTGTGTTTGTTCATCTGGATTTTTAGGATCCATAGTTTTGAATATGCATGAGAATTATGTATTTTTGAGTTTCGCCTTCTTTCCTCTGCAGAACAAAGTTCAGCACGTGTAAAGAAAGAAAAAAAAAGTGTGTGAGAAAGTGACTGTGTGCATGTTCATTTTGTTGTTTTTTTTGACTGGCATCCCACAACTGGCAAAATGTTTTGCGGTTTCTAAAAAGGAACAGTTTATGTGTGTGCTTTCCAAAATGTCACAATGTGCCTGAATCGTTCTAAAAGTCTTTTGTTAGTCGTCTGTAGACAGCAGCTCTTTTTTACTTCAATCAAAACCTTTCATTCTCAGTGTTTTATTAATGACTTCTCTCTGTTATTGGCTTTGTCATGGATGTCTGCTGCATGTAAGCGCAAAACCAGCTGACCAAGGAGAAAAAAACTACCAGCTTTCTGTTTGACCTCTGACCTCTTCTTCAATTTCTCTTCCTCTCTTTCTCTTGACTCCTCTGCAGAGCAATGGATGTACTAATCTCTCTTCCAGCCTTGAAACTTAACGCCTTCCCATGTTGACTCCTCTTTCTCTCTCTCTTTTGTATGACCAGGAATGTCGACTCATTAGCATGATGACCATAATGCACTGTGTTTTACAGTAGGATGGATGAAATACATTCCACTGACAGGTGGAGCGATCACAGAGCTGTCTATGCACTTTGTCCTCTGTCATGCCAGAGGGTAGAATAGCCATATTAAGGTCCGAGTAATTCTCAGTGATCCCCCCCCCCTCTTTTTTTTCACACACCAGCGAGAAACTTAAATGTGTTTGGCTTTATGGAGAGACTGTGCCTGACATGCAACACATGTCCGTAGATAGAAAGAAGGGAACCTAGCGCTCACATTGTAGGAACCCTGCACCGTTAAGTGTGTGCTCTTTTAATTCTGGGGAGGAAAAAAAAGATGAAGGATGTGAATGGAAAATCTTTATCCTCATAAATAGGTTCAAGTTTTATCTAAGCATTTGATCTGTTTATGTCACGTGTTATCCCAGGCGTCTGTGTGCAATTTGATGTGTCGATGAGCAATTCATTCTCTTGAAAAGGGCTTTGTCGTACCAACTCCTGGAACTGAACCTTGCCTTATTTAAGGTTGTTTTTTAAACCCTATTTAGACTGTTAGACCATTCCAAATTAACAACTTGCGTGTGAAAATGATGGTTATGACCTCAAAATACTTTCAACTGGAATCATTTGGAGGATGTTGCTATTTTAGAGTTAGATATGAGAGTCCCTTGTTTCAGCTTTTGATAGTGGGTCCAGGTTCAGAAAAAGACATTTGTTACTGCAGAGGAAGACAAAAACAGGACAGATGAAAGTGTAGTGTGAGTGTGTCTGTGTGGAGAACAATTCCCATGTATTAACGATGTTATAATTGTATTATTTTAAATTTAAAACTATAAATAGTGTACATATTGTCATTCATTTATGTAATCCTTTACATGTAATGCAACCACCTTTCTTTTTGAAGGGAATAAATGTGTGGTACATGTTTGTAAATAATGTTTGCATAGCACTTGTTGCCTTTTGTTGTACGTCAAGGCTCATTTCAGCGCTTAAATACATTGTTTATATGTAATGAACTGATGAATCTGTTCTTGCCTGCATAACTTTGTACATTTTTTTGTCTGTATTGACATTGTCTCCTTTTTTGTTTCGTCTTTGATTTTGTACAGATGTTAAAGTATCACTGCAGTTACATTACGGTATGAAAATAAAGCACTTGTTCTGTAACATACAACTAACTGATGTGATTTGATGTCACTACTGCTTGTATGTGCAGATAACGAGTAAAGGAGAATTCTATTAAAAGAAAGCTAATGTTCCCATCAAACGGTCGACAGTATTTCCCCGACACTTGACCTTGAGACATAATTGCTCATTAAATAGTTAGGTGCTTTAAAGGATTAGAATACCCATTAATTATTGATCTGTCTAGACATCTTGATAGTTGCCTGATGAAATAGCAGAACACAAACATGTTTGCGTCATTATGTCAAAAACAAAACAACTGAAACTACAGAACTCTGCAGCCTGTCAGTACATTTTAAAGCCACATTAGCCAAAAAAATAATGAAACAATTAAACATTAGAACATGTAAAGTGACCCCTATTCTTCATTTAATATCGTTTTTCGGATCCAAGGTCAGACAATTTGAGATCAAATGGTATATTTTCTAAATGCATTGAATGACTGTAGTAGTTTTGGGATAGACTGTTTAAATTCTGGCTTTCCAATGAAATTTATTTGAGCACAGTGACCCCTGGTGGACGTTTTGATTCACCAAACACTACTTGACAGGCCATATCTGTAACACACTGCAACATAAGTCAATTAGAAAAAGGGTGTCTTTTTTTTCTCTAATAATTAAGACGCTTAGATTTAGAAAAGTACATTTTATTTCAAGACAATTCAACTCTGGTTTCAAGGTGTTTTCTTTGCATTTCATCGTCAAGCATGTTCCAAAATGACTGCAACATAAACCCATGTTTTCCTCACATGGTCAAACAAAAATAAGAAATGGTTCTGGTCTGATAATCTGACTGAATTGACAGGTGATTTCACTTGATTTTTTTGTCTACCATTTGAGTCACTGATGTGGGCACAATTCAGAGATCTGGGAGATCGTACTTCACTAGAAGTGAATTAGAGCAGCCTAAAGTCCCACACCAAATGTCACCTCAACAAAAAATCGCGCTGGTTTAAATTGGCTGAGACAATCAACAGTCTTTCAAATCAACATTGTATGATCAAAAAATATGCTCTTTAAAGTGGAAGTGCTTTAATCGGCTGGGTTTCATATCCAGCCCCGTGTTGAAAGAAATCTGTCAATCATGTCGAAGGACCTCGCCGGTTGGTCATAAGGCAGAATGTGTCCTCCTCCTCGGATGATGACCTGCGTGACAACAGGAAAGATTACAGACGTTAATACAAAGATGTTCACTGACTACATTTCACATTGCTTTTCATCTTTTGCTCACCTGGTAAAATTCTCCAACTTGTCTCACGTAACCTGCCACCTCTGTGTCTTCGGGCTGAACCTTCCAGTGGAACCGAGGGGCTGTTTTATACTCGGCCGCCCCGGTCCAGTTAACAGTAGGTAGGAACCTCTCAGTCAGTGGGGCTGCTACAATAACATCCAGCTGACCACTGTAGATTAAGACCTGGGTGTATGTAGAAATGGACCAAACAAGGAAAGACAGAGAGTGATTAGATTAGAACTTTTCTAAGCAAAATACTACTGTAACATTGCAGTCACGATACAACTACCGCAGTTTCATTCCACGCCGCTCACCCTATAGTTGTCCATCAGCACCCCCAGCCACGGTTTAATGCTCTTCATGACATCCTGCAGAAGGTGCTTCTCCACCTCTGAACCGTCGTGGAAGGTCAGGTTTCCGACATGGATGGCCCGTCGCACTGCCGGCAGAGTCACAAACTGGGAAAAGTACTCTTGGTCTTCAGGTTCCTTTGGTGCACAAAAAACAAAATGTAGTTGGTTGTGCAAAGACTTTTAAGTAATACCTAGTGTACTATAAAGTTTTTACTCTAAGAAGTCAGAGAGGCAATTTTGATCTGTACAAGTGTTTTTTACATACCCGACATGTCATGTAGTTGAAGTAGTTGGTGCAGCCAGTAGCATTTTGGAAGAAGGAGGGATATGGTTCCACGTCACCATTCAGCAAGCTATCAAAAACCTGAAGTCAGAGGTCAACAAAGTGTTCAGCTAAATGTCTGATTGGATTCACACTTGTATGGTTGGTTTCAGAAAGATGTGAGAATAAAAATGGCATTCATTCAACAATTAGAAATTATGCTATTAACGTTGACTTGTATTTTGATGAATGAATTACCTGAAAAGCCTCCACCCACTTCTGCTGCTGGATGAGTTTAGCTCCGAGGTCTGTCTGCTGGACAACATACTGTTTTTGGAATTCATCTATCATGCCTGTTTGGTACAGAAACTCACCATAACCACCTAGCATCTGAGATGGGAAAAAAATAAATAAATAAACTGTAGACTACTATACCAATAACACCTGCATCTGAGGGAATCAAGCAGAAGAGAAGTGAAAAGCTCCCTGCTGGAGCGTGAATTCTTAAAGCGTAGAAATATATGAACAAAGATAGCGAGACATTTATTAACCAACTTTCTGATTAACACAAGACAATAAGACACAGTACAATCTGGAGACATAGGAAATTCATTAGTCAAGATGATGTCCCCATCAACAAAGTGGTAAACTTTATATTAAATATAAGTATACAAAGGTTATTACAAGTATACTTCTACTTTTTGTTCTCAATTTAACTTAAGACGTCTATTTAACATATACTTCTAAAACGTGCACCTCAAAATAGATGTCAGAAGTCAACTTCAATGCACTAAAAATAAATCTACTAATCCTGCAATACTCAAAAGTGGTATTTCTGTGTACTTCTGGAAAGTATACTTATTTCAAGTCCTTTGAAATACACAATAAATAGGTTTTATTAAAGTGTACTTTAATTTCACTTCATTAGAAGTAGTACGCTTCTTTTTAAGTTTATTTTAAGCTGCATTTCAGTATTAAAAAAAAGTACTTCATTGCAAACATGTAGACTATAAGCTAATTACTTTTCATCTCATCTCATCTTTAACCACTTATCCAGGGTCGGGTCGCGGGGGCAGCAGCTTTAGCAGGGGACCCCTAACATCCCTTTCCCGGGCAACATTAACCAGCTCTAACTGGGGGATCCCGAGGCGTTCCCAGGCCAGTGTGGAGATATAATCTCTCCACCTAGTCCTGGGTCTTCCCCGAGGCCTCCTCCCAGCTGGACATTCCTGGAACACCTCCCTAGGGAGGCGCCCAGGGGGCATCCTTACTAGATGCCCAAACCACCTCAACTGGCTCCTTTCAACGCAAAGGAGCAGCGGCTCTACTCCGAGTTCCTCACCCTGTCTCTAAGGGAGACTCCAGCCACCCTCCTGAGAAAACCCATTTCGGCCGCTTGTACCCACGACCTCGTTCTTTCGGTCATGACCCAGATTTCATGACCATAGGTGAGGGTAGGAACGAAGATTGACCGGTAGATCGAGAGCTTTGCCTTCCGGCGCAACTCCCTTTTCTTCACAGCGGTGCGGTAGAGCAACACCGCCCCTGCTGCTCCGATTCTCCGGCCAAACTCTCGCTCCATCGTCCCCTCACTCGTGAACATGATCCCGAGGTAAAAAGGTAAGGGTAAAAGTATAATTGCTTTCAAGCCCTTTGTAATACATGCTGATAATTATTATTTCACTACTATAATTATTATAATGCATTTTTTATTAGGTTTTATATTACATTATGTTGTTGCAGTTTATAGAATGAAAGAAGAATGGCACTTTGCCAGATACGCACCAGTTCTGGATCACAGAGCCCATCCCCAATAGCCATCCCCATGAAGTTAATTTTCACTTTGGCAGTGGGGTTGTTTTTGTGGATGTAGTAAGAAATGGCAGGAACATATTTCCCTGCATAAGACTGCATGACAAAGACGGTTTATGCAGGTTAGGATTCTGTTAAATATGTGGAATGTTTTTATTGTCTTTTTGTTGCAGTGATATTTTAAGGCAAACTTTCAACTTTATCCAAAATGTGTTCCATACGAATTTAATGTAAGGAGTATACTTTTTACTGTAATGTGTACATGTTGTAGATGTGTGATGCCACATTTAATTTTTTACAACATTTGCAAAGTTTGAAAAAAAACTAAAAACATTTACCTCCCCAGTTGCATAGAACTCATTGGACTGATACTCAGGAAAGATCTGGAAGAACTGTGTTAAAGCGCTTAGGAAGAAATAAGAATACAAATAAAGGTTAGTGATCAAACCCTTCAAAATACTCTTATACTGTTAGATCCAAGTGACAAGATCACTGTGTTTGAGTTGGATGGCAGTGGTATTACCTGTACAGGTCTCTGCCGACATCATCCTGGTTCTGAGCGAAACCTCTGTCATCTTCAGTGAAGCTGAAACCAGTTCCAACCTAAAAAAAACAACTCGTCACTAAGTATTCATACACATTAAAAAAATCAATATGAGCTGAAAATAAAAGATGTGTTTCATGTTACTAGTTTGCTACTTTTTAAAAAAAATAAAGTGTAAATAGGGTAAAGAAAGTGACACGTACCGGATTGTCAATGTACAAAACTGAATATCTCGATGTCCATGCGTAATCCCTCAAACCAACTACAAAAACAAAAAACATGAGCAGAAAACAATAAGCAATGTTATATACTATATAAACTATACAGGGCTCAATTTTATTACAATAAATATGGATTACAAGTGCATGTTTACGCATTCTGCTGTAGTCCCAGATCAGTTCTTACCAGTCAAGTCCTTAAACACCACGTATGGTCCATGTTCCACAAAGAGGCCAAACATGGACGTGCCACCGGGTCCGCCTTGCAGCCAGAGCAGGACCGGAGCTTTGTCTTGATTCGCCTACAGGTCAGTCAGGACATCACACAGAAAGTTATAATGTTTATTAACAAAAGATTTTTAAAAATGAATCAACTACACATTGTTAGAACAAGACCTCAACTTCCTAACCAGTGAAAGCAATAAAGACCGAAATGGAGTCAGGATTAAGTTCATCGGACCGTAGAGATGTGGCAAACCTGTCAAACATCCGTCTTTTGTCATCTAGGATAGGAATATCATCACAGAACGATCCAATTCGAAACTGATTTTCAGCTGAAATTAAGGATTTTTGAAAGCTTTTAAATTCTCATAAATGGGTTTAAATAAGTTGGTTATGTATTATAGTATAGCTCTCTCAGTGTAGATATAAGAACTAAACACTGACTCATGTAAATAGTAGAAGCATCTTCACAGAGACTGAGCTGTAAGAGTGAAAATGAACATCTTGGACTGACTGCAGCGTCATGTGACATTACAACACTGAAGTATGGGACATTAAACACAAAACGAAGTGTACCATCAGCTGACACTCCCGCACTGCAGCTGAATAAATACACAGGTGCAATTCCTTAAAACAGGTTGACTGAGGCGGCACAGTAAAAAAAAAAAGACTGTTGTGCAATGTAGTTCAACTAAGAGAACAAGCACAAAAATCCCTATTTTTTCTCAACATTTCTGCTCATCCCTTGTGATCCTCTCCCAAACTGCAGCACTGACAGAAATGCAACCACATAACGCAAATGTAATATGGAAAGCCTTTAAAGAAAAGTCTGAGCCTACCATCAGTGCAGGGAAGAACCAAAAGAACAGGTTGCTGTTGTATTTCTTGTTCACAGTGAGGTACCCGGCATAACTCTTGACGTTGGCACCTGGCAGATCTCCTACCAGACTCAGTTTCCTGGCTGGAACAAACAGGAAATATATCTAAAATGTGATAGTTGATCCCTTACTGTTGTTTATTTTCACTTAACCTAAATAAAATAAGATAATCCTTTATTAGTCCCCAAGTGGGGAAATGTACAGTGTTACAGCAGCAAAGGGGATAGTGTTATAGAAATGCATATGTGATAATGCAAGATATAATAATTAGGTAAACAACAAAAAGTATAGTGCAAGTACAAAGCAAATTATAATAAGTAAACAGACTGAAAGGTTGAATACACTATCCATAGTATTGCACAGAGGAAATGTTGATATTTCACTCAAACATTGACAGCAGCAGGAAGAGAGGAAGGCGTCTAAAACTGAAAATATGAATGCTGACTGCAGTATTATACCTTCATCTATTGCGCCCTTCTCCAGGTACGGAGTGAGAAAGAGAGGAGACCCGGGGTCGACTCCATTCAGTCCGCTGACACGGTGAGATTTTCGGCAGAAAAACGACGAGCAGCTCCGTGAGTGTGCAGAGTCCAGAGCGACCCACAGTAAGAGGAAACCCAGAGTTTCCCTCCGCAGCCTGCCAGTGATTACAGAATGAATATCAGACTACAGGCCTGGTCGGTCAGTCATGTGTGAACCCAAAACACCACGAGTCACCTCACATTTCACAACAAGGCTGAGCACGAGCACAGCGGAACACATGGATTTACAGACTAGTATGAAAACTCACCTCATGTTCACGGTCGCTTCTATGGCAACAGAAGTATTCAGTCTCCAGGCAGAGAGAAGTCGGTCAACTGACTGAAGAATGACTGTCCCTGAACATTCTATGGTGGAGTCACGTGAGCAGCTCTGCGTCGGTCATGTGACATGTTAAATCACGTTGTCGTTGTTTTGGTTCCCGGGTTTTTAAGTCCTCAGTGAGGTCTTTCAGGAGACTTCCGGTGTTTTCACTAAACCCAAAACTTTGTGGAAGCCTGTTTCCGCCTCCGAAAGAAAAAACATCGCCATGGAAAGTCATAATTATGAGACAAAGAAAGTCGAAATTATGAGATAAAAAGTCATAATTATGAGACAAAAGAAAGTCGAAATTATGAGATAAAAAGTCATAATTATGAGACAAAAGAAAGTCCAAATTATGAGATAAAAAGTCCAAATTATGAGACAAAAGAAAGTCGAAATTACGAGATAAAAAGTCCAAATTATGAGATAAAAAGTCATAATTATGAGACAAAAGAAAGTCCAAATTATGAGATAAAAAGTTATAATTATGAGACAAAAGAAAGTCCAAATTATGAGATAAAAAGTCCAAATTATGAGACAAAAGAAAGTCGAAATTACGAGATAAAAAGTCCAAATTATGAGATGAGGAAGTATAAATTATTATTCACAATTTCGTCTTTCTATCTCGTCAATCTTCAGATCTTCATCCTCCTAAATGTCTTACTAGTAGAGGTCAATTTTCAATAAGATTTAGGGTTTTACCAAATTACGGAATGGCTTTTCCCATCTGGCAAAGAACTGTTCCTCCATAACATGCTATAAAAGAAACTTAAAAGATAATTTAATGGTTGCTTTGTAATTGCTTTTTTTTTTTTTTTTTACACATTGTCCATTTACATATCATATACTCACTTTCTTTGCTTTTATATTGATGTTATTATTTTTTGTTATTATATATAATGTGTTACTATTAACTTGTTATTACTTTATGTCATTTTAATTGTTTTATTTGTTGTATGTTAATTTTGTTTTTCTTTATAATATTGTGAAATTTTAACATTATTTAGGTGGAGGCTTCAAATAAGCCCACTGGGTTTTCTGCCTCTTCCTGCACTGTATGTTATTTGTACTCTTTGTCAGCATTTGTGTATTTTTTTTAAATTATGCTAAATAAATAAAATAAAAAAATCTCAACTTTTTTTTTTTATCTCATAACCATTACCATGGTAATATTTTTCTTTCAGTGGCGAGCTTCCATACAAACAGAAAAACAATTTTTAAAAAGCCCAATTTCAAAGAAAGGTTACACTGACTTGGTAAGTAAGCTGTTTTTAAACTGTTTAAAGGTGTTTTAAAGTAGCAGTTAGGTGCTGTTTAGCATTCTGGCTAGAAGACAAACAAATGGGATAAGAAGATAACAATGAAGCATAGACTGACTAAGTTATACATTATCATTGTAGTATTATGGATTATACATATCGTCTATGATTGAAAAGGATAGTTCTGAGACGGTGAGCATGCCTATTATTCTCAGCATTTTTTACAACAATTTACCTGGACAGCATGTTATTTAGGGCATCTGAAGGAATATTTTTTAGCACTGTATATTTTCGTTAGAGAAATTGGCAGACTTAAGTATAATAAAAAGAATAAAATAATTTAGTTTCTCAGTTCCCCACAAGGCAAATGAAGTCAAAGTAGCCTAGAGTTCTGGTGCTGGTCACAGTTATTTAAACAAATACATACATACATACATACATACATACATACATACATACATACATACATACATACATACATAATTGAATGAATAAACACGTTTTTTGTAAAAAAAAAAATACATTTTAAACTGGGCAGTTGTATGTATTTGTATGTATAGTTCAATTTAAGCACACACTCCATTTTATTTCCTGTGCTTCCTTTAAACTCATAATAGTGCTCAGTGAGAATTTGTAGTTGAACACTTCATATAATTAAAACTGAACATAAAAACTGGGACACTACGGGACTACTCTGGCTTTGCTTCTCACTCAGAACTAGAGAATACAAATTTGGGTAAAGCCTCCAGGGCTGACTGATAAACTGGGTCACCTGTGAACCAAGCCAAAATACCCCAAAGTAAATCTCCTCAATGGAAAAATGATTCTCAACACAGGCGCACAATTAAAGTTGCATTGTGTACCTGCCCATATAGTTTTATTGTACCATGCTATATATTTCAGAATGCTTGCCTTTTTGCCTTAAACAATGCTCATAGTTTAAATCCCCATCAACACATTATAGAATAAATGCTGGGATTTTAAAAGGTACAATTATTAATGTTTGGCCACCAGTGGGCAGACTAACTCCAAAATAAAGTGTGGCTTTAAAAGACATCTTGGTTCTACAGTGCAGTTCACAGTGAGAATGAAGAAACTATTCACATCTGGGAAGAAACCTGTGGACTGTGATGGGACAGCTCGGGTGAACAGGTGAGGAGGTGGGGACTACAGCACAGCTGTCTGCTGCCTATCAATCTATAGTAATACCTGATTCCACTTATTCTGCAGATAATCTTGGTGGTCATTTTAAAAATTAGTGTTCATTTAAGAAGCTGGTAAGGCTTGATGCTAGGCATGTTCTGATCAGTTTCTCAGACTATCACAATCCTTTACACTCATTTTCATTTTTGTAACCTATATTTGCGTACATTTTAGAAGCTGCCTGCTAAAACCTCACAGTCGTATCTGCTGTCCATTTGACATCTGCACTGAGGCATTTGTGGGCTAAGTGCCTTTCTCAATGCATCTCAGCAGTGGTAATGACAGAGAAGGGAGTGCTTCTCTCTTTCGCTTAACTGCTCAGATTTGTCCTGTCACTCATGGGATCAAACCAGCTGTTGGTCCAAAGGAAAATAAGTTGACCATCTTGTGATTGCATCCCACGAGCAGTGATGCCAAACCGGGCCAGGGGCCTACAGTAAAGGGGCCTTCTCTGCTTCCCATACCTCCCTAAATATGGCGCCCCTGCTCAGTCCACACACATCTTTGACCTCAAACTGGATAGTTTTGTGACTGCATCTTGTACAGATATTCAGCCAGGGGTTTGGGGCCTTGCCCGGACCACACCCATTTTCAAACCTCATTTTGACAGACAGACACAAACACCTACCAAAATCAAAACCTCTGCGGTAGTTCCTGCCACAGTAGATGTCTTAAGGTCCACATTTCACACACACACACACACACGCACGCGCACACACACACACACACACACACACACATACTGAAAACAATACCAGCATCACAAGTTGTTCCCCTGTACAGGAAGATTCAGAGAAAGAATCAAGATGGCATTCATAGGAAATGTATGAAATCCCCGCTTCAAAATCTGTACCTATGTTACACATCCATCATTTGTGTGATCCCAGAGAAAGTGGGGAAAGCAGTCCCACCAGATGGCGCAATAAACATTCTAGCTCTTTCAACATAACATGACATAACATGACATCTGATGAAAATATACCATCGCTGAAACAATGTGGTTCAGTCATTTGGGCCTTTGCATTAGTTCTCACATAACCATTGGCTTTAAAGACAAAAAAAAGTGTCATCTGTTTTGGATTCTGCGAACAGAACTGAAATCAGTTGTTTTGGGGCTTATTTTGCCAGTTGGGCAACCCTGCTCCAAACTTTCACTTTAAGAAGGCGCGTCTACGCTGCAGTGTGTGTTTCATACAATCCTTAAAGTGGCACATGGAAACCATAGCTGATGTCTGCATGGCACAAATCTAGACTATACAGATTCTGTCTATTTAGTGGGAGGAAATGCTTTGGAAAAATTATCCACGGAGTGTATCCCTGTAGCGTGTCTGACTATAATTATCTGTGGCACCTTCAGTGAATGCGGCAGCGTAAGCTCCTCACCCAGGCGCGCAGCGAGCCGAGGAGAAGGCTCGGCGGATTCAGACAGACGGGTGGTGGGCTATGGACAAGACGAGACATGAAATAGTCACCGTGAGAGCCGTCAAAGGTGAAGCACGTTGGGACGCGAGTGAAATGGAGGCACCGCTGGTGACGAGCTACTGTGAGCGCACCTTGGACAAACGGGAATAACCGAGCCGTGAAACGGACTCTGATGGCAGCATCCAGCAACTCAAGCCTCTCAGGTTCATCTGTGTCCTCCGGTAAGAGTTCACACAACCCAGACTCAAACTAGACACTGAGGCGTTGCACGTAAGAAATAATAATAATAATAATAATAATAATAATAATAATAATAACAATAATAATAATAACAATAATAGTGATAATGATAATAATAGCCTAATAATAATAATAATAATAATAATAATAATAATAATAATACTCTGTGGGGAGTTTATAATTGTGCTTGTCTGTGTTTTTTAAACATGTCTGTATTGAGCCTAAAGCTAACTTTTTTCATTGTCTATATCTGCACTTGAACGTGCTTGGTAAACTTTAAACAAACACATTAGTAAAGTAGCTTCCTGTGTCTGCTGTGAATAAGGATTAACGATGAATGGACAGCATCAGCATCGGTTAAATCTGTATTCAGTGGTGGAAACATTGGAAAATTACACCTTTCATTTTGCCTAGGGATTATAAGGTTGTGACATGCAGTTCCTATGACGCTGTGTTTGGATGTTATCATTAGATTGCCAGTCATCTCGATAATTCCCTTATTGGCCTTCCACTTGGTTGACTGCAGGAATTATCTTTGGCATGTGTAGTTTACCATTTTCCAAAACGCAGCACAAGGCTGGGAAATTGTCTGGCATTGTACAAAAAAACAAAATCCCAATATGCTTTGGTCCAGGGACCTAATACAGTTCAGCCTGCCACAGTGTGCACACAACTCCAATCAAATCCTCTTAGCATATAATGAGGTATAGCTCAGCAAGGCATCTATTATATATTTGTTTAAAAAAGAGACAATTTCTGGGTTGAATTTTTACAGAATGAGAACAGAACGCGGGTTGGCAGCTGTTCAAACAAACCCAGAATAAAATAGCAGCTCCATGCTTGTTTCAGTGTCTATCCCATTCTGTGTTGATACAGAGCGTTGCTCGTGTTTGCCAGGGTATAAAGTACAAACCCCACTATCACAGCCCTGTTTGATGTGCAAGCCCTGCCAACAACCAGAGGCTGTGTGTGTGTGTGTGTGTGTGTTTGTGTGTGTGTGTGTGTGTGTGTGTGTGTGTGTGTGTGTGTGTGTGTGTGTGTGTGTGTGTGTGTGTGTGTGTGTGTGTGAGAGAGAGAGAGAGAGAGAGAGAGAGAGAGAGAGAGAGAGAAAGAGAGAGAGAGAGAGACCATGTGTGTGACAAAGGGAGGGAGAGGCTGTTTATAATACCAGGCTCAGCACTTTGGTGTATGTTTCTGCCAATATTTTCACTTTTACTGAATAGTCTAGAAAATGTGCAGCGATACTTTCGCAACCTATAAGAGCTTCAGGTTTATTACAGGGTGAGGACACTGTATAGTATACATCATGTTTGTTTTAACTCTCTCTGCATCCTGACCACACCACACGGCAGTCACATTTCCTTAGGTACTGCCCAATGGGAGGGACAGACAGTCGTTTCCAAGCTGATATAGCCTAAGGCGACCACATGCTTCACAGAGCATTATCTCATGTGTGCGTTTCAGAAAGCAGTGGATTTACTGTTTGACCACTGCTGCTTTAAGAGGAAAGTCTTTTCTCTCTGTGGCATTGGAGGGTTGTCATTACTTTTGGGCTCTCAATATAATTATCAGAGGTTACAAGCTGCGCTGCTGCCAGGGATAGAGTGGTTGTCACAAGGGTATTATTATTTTCATGCGGAGCTCTTTGGCAGTCAGACACAACATTTGAATAATCTTGTCTATGAGACATATGACTCAAAAATGAATCTCGGCTCAATTTCTGCTCCATATTAGGTCGTCTGTTTTGGCTGCAAACAAAGTGCTTGTGGTGTAGTTATTTCAGCTGCTTCTGGTGATAAGTCTATCTAGTAATCTTGTTTGTGGCAGGGTGTGGAAATAAAGTTCATTCAACTTGTGTCACTGATGACAGCTTTTTGTGCTGAGTATTGATTTATAATGGTGGCAAAGGTAATTATATTATGGGAGCAGACATTGATTGATTTCTCTACTTCCTGCTAATTATTGAAATGAAGGAACAATGGTATGCACACAAATGGCCTCGTAATGTATGGACTGCATTATAAACAAAGTTTATGCAGCCTGATTACACAGGTGAATAATAGTAGATGTAACCTACCGCTCATAATATGATAAGAGACAAACTGGAAGGATTGCAACAAGATTGCAGCACACATGTTGCAATCTCTTCCTTTCCTTGGAAATATATTTTTTTGGCTCTTCATTTAGATCAGGGAGATTCCTACACATTCTTGGCATCAGTGGGCATTGAAGCATGTACTGTACCAACAGCTCAACCATTTGCCAGACGGCTCCAGGAAATAAAGCTTTGAAAATAAATTGAGGGATAGAGCATGAAAGTATGCCTTCAGCTCCCAGCCTTAAATGACAAAATTGGTCAGGGAGGCTGAATTACAGCCATGTATTACAGAGAGGCTGTCTGCTCAACACAATCTTGCACATGTGTCTGGCAAATGCTGCAGTTCACCTCAAAATCTTTCCACCACATCTATTTCTTGTCCTTACCAGTTCAAATTATGTAGGACTGAATATGTGTCATGTATGCTGAAGGACTAAAATTATCTGCATCTTCTACAGCATGAGCGAAAGTATTTCAATTTTGGTTGAACATATCCCAGTAGTCAATCCTTTATTAATTACAACAGAAGACTCTCTCAGTGGAAGACACAAGGAAATGTCAGAATAAGATTATTAAGTTACACTCTTTCCTCGCTTAAACTCACCTACAATTCTTGTTAACAGAACAAACATTGTTGTCCAGCCCAGTAGCACAAAACACACTCCAGAGAGACCCTGTCACATATTATCTGGTCAGCACTAAAGGCAGTGTTGAAATACTTGTCCTGGACCAGTGTAATACACAGATGGTCTCCCTGCTGCAGCTCTGCAGCATCCCACTGACACGATAATGTGTGTGTTTGTGCGTGTGTCTTTATGTGCAGGTCTGTATCTGTATCTGAGTAGTCCAGAATGTGTTGTTTCTGTATGTTATTTGTGTGAATATATACTGGCTATAAACTATATTGAGGCTTTAAAAATATAAATGTGTATCTATTTTCTTTTTCTCTTTATTTATAGACAGACAAACAGACAGACAGACATATAAACATCTAGCGAAATACTCAAAACGGCATTTCCGCTACAGTTGGTGTCTCCAGGGCCACGTTTAGCCATGATGACGCACACGTACAAACAGACTCACATGGTAAAAACAATACGAGAGCGGCTGTGATGGCTGGTAATTAGTAAACAGCATAGAGAGAAGATGATAACTGTTAAATCACTGATTTCCAGCACACAAGACACAGTCACAAAACTTTACAGGTGTGTAGATGAATGTGTCAAAATCAAGGCCAAGTTCGAAATTAGGTGTGATCCTGGGGGCCGGAAGTAGGTAAGGGCAGCCCCCACTTAACGGCCCTAGCGCGATAACAGTGTAAGATACAGTCACACAACTTTACAGGTTTGTTGAGATCCAAAATGAAAGCCAAGCTCAAAGATGGGTGTGGTCCCAGCAATGGTGCTGGAAGTAGTGGAGTTGGAAGTAAAGTAGGGGCGATTACCCCGCCCCTGGCCTGGTGTGGCATTGCAGCTGGTGTTATCCATCACAAGATGGTCTCTATAAATGGTACAGAAGTCCCTGGTCTGATGCTCAAAAAGCTTGTCCCATGTGGTGCGATCGATTCCAGGATGTCCAAGTCCCGAAGACCATCTTGTGTGGGTATGTTTACCTGGCTGTAAAGAAAGAAGGCACTTCTACTTGCCTGACAAATGTGCAGTCATAACAGACATTGAATAAATTGTTACAATATTTAACAATCAATCAGTCTATATTTGGTGTTGTTGGGAATAGGGCAAGTGGAACATAACCAGTACCATTTTACCTCTGTACCTATACAGTATGTCATTCCATTGCCAGCCATGTCTGCTGGTATTTGTTGTGTGAGAGTATTTTACAGCAGAGCTACAGCTGCATATACAAAACTAATGCTTTATTAATTGTATCATTTTAAATAGTGCTATGGGGAGTTTTATATGGACTTGACATCCTTCTAACCAGATAAATTAAATAACTCCACACCAACGTCTTTATATCTTCTCCGTTGACATCAGCCTTTTTTTCACTAAATTGGGTCACTGTGAACAAGACTCTACACAGGTTGTAAAAAAGCCTGTTGTAATCCATGTTTTCTTTATACCTCAACACAAGTTATTATTTTATGTGCTGAAGTTTTTTTTTTGTTGTTGTTGCATGCGGGCTCTAGAGCAGACGTCATCTCCAGGGATAAACTTCTTAGGCGAGCTTGATCTTCATTCATCACACATTCTCTTTGTCACCAAAGCAAACAACCTCCGGTAATTATTTTATTGAATGTTTCTGTGTGGTGAGTAATGGAGGGCAACACAATTAATAGATGTTGCTTTGGGGGGGAAGAACCCTTTGGCTGCTCTAGAATTTTAAATTCTCCCTGATCATCAAACACTGTACAAACTCTGTGCTACTTAGAAATTCTTTTTGATGTTCTTTTTCTGTGTGTGTGTGTGTGTGTGTGTGTGTGTGTGTGTGTTTGGTTGAGAGCTGGTATGTACAGTGTAGCCTTATGTATTTGCATGTGTGTGTTTGTGCAAGTGTGCCGGTGTTTGCGTCAGAATCGACCCTTAAGAGCTCCCTTTTCCGAGCTGCAGTGGCTGCTGAATTCCAGACTGAAATGCCATTTGTCATTAAAAAGAATCAGATTGAAAAGTGAGTATTTGGCAGCCAACCAGATGAAATCACATTCTTTAAACAAGCCGCAGTGGAATAAATCTATCAGACTGTTGCCAGTGCAATGCACAGTGACAAAGCTGCACTGACAATACATTTTCCGAGGCAGCTTGGCCACACGTCAGCAAACTGAGCCTAGAGCCTATTTATTTGTATTTGAAGGCACATATACTATTGACGGCTTTTGCAACAACGTTTACTCTCGAAGCATCCACTTCTCAGTTGGGCTGCTTTTTCAGCATTTACATATTTATTCAGCATTTGATCATATGCACCTCTCTTGTCTTCTCTGTGTAATTAATGCAGCTTTTTCCAAAGTAACAGCACTATTATGATGAGAAGCAATGATGAGCTTTCGGTATGTTTGATAATGGAACTCCTGCTGCAGTGAGCAGAGAAAACAGCAGCAAGGAAATACTCTGATTGCCTGCTCCTTAAGTGCCGTCAGTTAAACAGATAAATATAGCAGAGTATATACAGAGACTTTAGGGGAATAAGTAAAACTTTCTTTTACATTGATGCCATTTAGTATATGAATAAGTACGTCAGTGCCCACATCCAACAAGTGCTCACTGGTTTTCACACCCTCTCAGGTGTGTTTTATTATTACCCAGAAAGGTGCGGCGCTGATCTGCTGATGAGTGCAAAGGAATGCTGTAAATGAGAGACATGTATCTTCTGGACCAACATGATTCATTATTCAAACAGTCAATTGAGTCCTTCAGGAGTGGGGCTGTGAGTTTAATAAGAGATATTACACTAAACATCTGAGAGGCAGATTAATCATTTATTGTCAGCTATTTTTTTCATTTGATATTTAGTATCATCTGCCTATGTGGTAGCTATAGACCACCGTGTTTGACAGGCTATGATTGCCTCACTGTGTGAACATGTAGGACATGCAGTAACATTTAGATATGCAATAAAATGTTTACGCCAATGGACCAAAACCTGTTAAGAAATTGCTCAATACTGTGAATAGCATCAAATGATTACCAAATTACTGTTATTAGAGGAAAGATTATTACTGTCTTGTAGGTGTACTATGTTTTAACTGATGAGTTAACAACATTTGCAATGTATAATTACCAGACGCGACAGCGATGCTGGTATTGTTTTCTTACCTTGTGAGTCTGTTTGTGTGTGTGGCATCACGGCAAGATGTGGCCCTGGAAACATCTACTGTAGGGGGAACTACCACAGAGGCAGTTTTGAGTATTTTGCCTGGTCTGTCTGTCCGTCCGTCTGTCTTTCTGTCTTTCTGTCTGTCTGCGGACAGATTTTGTCACTGTGATGGTGACGCATCCATGCAAGATGCAGTCACAAAACAGGTGTGTAGTTGAGATCAAAATGAAGGCTGAAAGTAGCCGTCGCTCCACCACTTAAGGCCCCTGGCCCGATTTCGCATCATGGCTGGTGTGATCCTCTTTCAAGATGCTCTCTAGTTAGAGTTTAGTTTGTAACAATTGTAAAAATAGTAGCTTGACATAAAAACTCCTAAGAGAAGTTCCATTTTTCCCTATAGCTTTTAAACCAATCCCTTGACCTTCCTCAACATATAAAGTTGCTGTGGTGTGAGACATGGTTAAAAAGTTTTGTCAGGAAAAAAGATAGTCACACACTTGGAGTCAGGATACAAAAAACAAATTAGATAATTTAAAAACATTTCAACATACAGTCTTCTTTAAGGAATGAAAACGTTTCGTCATCATTATTATGTTATGAGTAAAAAAACTGCTGCACCATTTCTGTCATAATGAGGGCAGGACATATTAATACACTACTGGCAGTGTAGTACACAAATTTTGCCACATTTTTTACTCGTTTAGTGAACACATTTTATTACAAGTCATTACTTTACCTGGCAGGTGCTATAGTAAATTTTCAGCTGCTACAGGGCATTTACTGCATCGCCTCTCTCTTTTCAAGTTAATATAAAAGCGCCATCAATATTTCAGGAATGTGTGTTCACATAATCATTAATCGGCCACCATGTTTCCCAGAGGAAAATCTTCCAGTGGGCTAAATTGTATTTACCTATATTCATGTTGATTGGTGTGTTTGCACTGTTGTCTTTGGGCCTGTTTCTTCTGGTAATATACATCAGGTATGTGCCGACACGATATTTAGCCAAACACGCTGACATCTTTATTGATTGTCCTTGAAGTGGAGTCACTGATTAGAAGTTTATTCACTGGTGCATCTCTAGAGGCACCTGCACTGCATGAAGCCATATGCATAATTATAACAGAGAGATAAACAACAGTGACATAATATGGCGAAGGGCTCACAGCCAGTCTGCTGGGAAAGGGGTAGAAATAGAGATTTTAATGAGAGAAAAAGGGCACAGTCTATTAAAGCTACTGAGTTAATAACAGAAACCTGCTTTATTTTTGTGTTTTACAGACCCTGAGGATTACCAGCCGCCCATATGGAAGTCCTACTGTGAGTAATGAATTCCTTTTTTAGTGTGACTCTTTAAATAAGGACACATTTATTTTGTGATATCATAAAGACATTTTTCTGTACTTTCTGTACTGTTTTTAGTACAATAAGATACACTGCAGGTTCCAAAAGGCTACGTATACGCATAAAAGGCACACACTCAAACACACTCCCCCACACAACACTCTCACACATGATCTCTGAGTAAAATAGGTTACCATCGCCCGGGGAAAATAGGATTTTCTACCTGCAAAGAGGCTCAGCGGAATTAGGGTACTCAGAACACCCACCTCATCGTACAATGTTTTTGCCACGTGGGAGGAAATAGGTTGACTCGTCAGAATATATGTGGTGCATTTGTGAACTAATTTCAGCTGGAATCTGTCTCTGTCCTTACAGTGAATACGGTTTAATAAATGACGATTTAAACCTTATCATATACATTTTTCCCAGTAATTAAGCATTGTCTCCTCTGTATAATTGGCTGATAATGCTGTTTCTGGAGTCCCCCATTTTCTTCTGACTCCTCTAATCCTCTGCTGAGGTATTTTTAGAGCTCACTGTGTCACAGGAAACAGTGAAGTCCAGATCTTGCTGGTTGGCTTAAGTCTGCTTGACAAAACATGAAAATTCACAGTCAGGAGTCTTCCTTCTCCTGCCTAGGGAATCCGCTGTGATGAAGACTTAGCTCAGCCTCACACAGCGATTTATTTTCTGTAGTACTGGTTGTTAGAAATTAGGTCACTGGTGCCATCATCAGCCCCTTATCCACTTCTCACAGGGTTATAGACTGCTGAACGTACGTGAGCACGAGTGCATTTAAGTATTAAACAGTAGACACTGTTAATGCTGCAGGATTTTTATATAGCGTCAGGTTAAATGTGGCAGTTTGTCAGATAAAAGAGAAACTCAAATTCTAGACAAATGAAAGATATAAAATTGGATATGAAAGAAAAGAACCACACTCAGCTACTGATTCTTCTGTTGTGGGAATATTTCTATCCTGACAGACATCCTGTTCTGAGAAACAACCAACATCTTTGGCTTCTCTCACTTTTTGAACACTAATTGTAATGTACTTATTCTGTGAGGCTGCTGAGGTGTTTGTGGTGAATACTCCAACTGGCACAAATCCCTCAATTCCATTTTCACTTTGCTTCACTGATTTACTTCCAGTTCTCCCAATACTTTAAGTACATTGGAGTTGCAGCATGTGTATATTGAGAAGTGTAAGTATTTGGGTTTTGCAGTTCTGTGTATTTGTAAATGCACATTTGGTGGGTGCACAACATGTCTTAATTCATACAAATGGATTGCAGATATATGGCACCTGTCAAGTAAAAAAACACTGATCGCTTGGCCTTGCATTCATAAGCTAATGTTATTACCTTTGCACGGAATCAGAGCTGCAGTCAAAACTAGACTTCAGGCTGTTAAATGGAGATATTGTTTGAAGTCCAGGAGTGTCCAGTGTCGGGAAGCTGCACTGCGTCATTGGGTGTCCTGCATGTTTCTTAAGTGTGCATTGAGGTCGTTATTTTGGTAACAAATCTTTAAAATGTATGTAATTACAACTTGCACTGGGCTGTGTACATAACTCAGGGGCAGAGGGCCTTAATTAACATCCATGTGTTTCTCTAACAGTGTACCAGCTACAGCAGGAAGCCCCGAGACCAAAGAGGATCACATGTCCTCAGGAGGTCAGTTCATCTGAAAAGCTGTATACAATAGGCTACTGTATAAGGCAGAAATGATTAGTTATATATTTTTTTACTATTGAAACAAATACAACCCGTTTCCAAAATAGTTGTGTGTAAAATAATATATAATAATAAAAAAGTAACTATAAGAATACAAACGGAATGCAATGATTTGCAAATCATTGAAACCCCATATTTAGTTGAAAATAGCACAAAGACAACATTTCAAAACGAAAAATGTAATTGTTCTTTTAAAATTAAATCCTCATTTAGAATTCGATACCAACAGCCTATTTCAAAGAAGTTGTGACAGGTTCATGTTTACCACTCTGCTGCATCACCTCTTCTTTTAACAACACTAATCATCTGGGAACTGAGGAGACCATTTTCTGTCATTTTGAAAGTGGAATGTTTTCCCATTCTTGCTTGATGTAGGATTTGAACTGCTCAACAGTTCAGGGTCTCATATTTTATGTTTCATAATGCGTTCATAATGATTTCCACAAAGAATTTCTATTTTTGACTCGTCAGACCACAGGACAGTTTACCACGTCACCTCAGTCCATCTTAAATGAGTCTGGTTTCTGGATCTGGTTTAATATGGTTTCCTCTTTGCATGGTAGAGTTTCAACTGTCATTTGTGGAAGCAGAGAGGAACACAGACGATAATTGTTGGAAGTGATCCTGATCACATGCAGAGATATTCATTACAGAATCATGCCTGTTTTTAATGCAGTGTCATCTGAGGACCAAAACACCATGGCCATCTATTTTGGTTTTCATCCTTGTCCTTGTGTCATCTTTTAGACGATGACATTACCAAACTATTTGCAATTCGCAAGTTTATGTTTATGTTTTTCAACAGCCAGCAAAGTCTTTCACAGAGTGGTGAACCCTTTCCCATCTTTACTCTCTGGGATGCTCTTCTTATTCCCAACCTGTTGCCTAATTAATTGTGACATGTTCCACCAGGTTTTTTATTTTAGCATTTCACAACTTATCTTCGTTTTTGGACACAGGGTTGTAGAACTACACACCAAGTAGCTGCTGTTAAAAGGATTTTAATGATGTGTGATGTGCACAGCATTCAAATCTTTTGACAGGAGCTACTTGGTGTGTTGATCTGTTTGTTTCAATTATATTTCTTCTATCCAGCAGCCATCCCATTTGGCAGGAGTTTGCATGCCTTTTTAAATGTTTCTTTATATGTTTATTAACCATTTAGTTTGCTAAATAAGAACAAATAATAGCAAATGCCAGTGTCACAATCTCAGAAACCAACAGAGAATCTATATCCAACATAGAAAACCTGTCATACCTTACATTTGAGTAGCTGGAAACAGCAGTTGATATTTTACCATCAATCGATTCATTGATTCATTCTTTCAACTGCATATGGTTGAAAAGAAATGCCCAAACCATAGATACAAAAACTCATATTAATAGTAATCTATATTTCATACAAAAATATGTGATACAGTGTGCTTCAAGAAGAAAAGAAAATAAATATTAAAAGACAGGTGCGAGAAATGTGAGCATTAAAAACATAGCACAATGATTCCTTTTCTTTCTTTTTTTGTCATGTGATAAAAATGGTACTAAGGTTCAAAGTGGACCACCTGCTGGCTCCATTTATTTATTTTCAAAGGCAATCGTTTTTCCCTCTTGCTCCCAAAACCATTCTACCAGACTACAGCCACACTACAATCTGTAAATTCTGTTTTCACTCTCAGATTTAAGCCTGGAAAACATTCACAGAGTAGTGATTGAGTCTGGCAGCTGGAAGCCAGACCAGTCAGTAATCTATATGGAGTGACTCGCTGCGTCTTGAAACTCTCACACCTCACAAGTTAGTGTTTAAACACAGCACCATACTAGAGTAAGGAAACTGAGCATGATCCTCCAACTGCATGGTTTATTCTTTAAATATATTTTCATGCTTGAACAGGCTGCGTATAAATAATTTTAACCATTTTATAGGAAAGAAATAAGCTTGAATTTGAATATACTGAAAACTGCTTGGTTTTCATCATACCCTGGTGTTTCATCAACACAATCACTCATGTCCACCAAAAATCTTTTAATCATTTAAGTGTAACAATCATCATGTTTGTTTGTTGTCTCCCGGTGTCTCGCTCTGGACACGGAGCAGATTATATAACTTTTCATGTGAATATTCTTCCGGGATAATCTGATCATTTTGTTCATTTGATCCTTTCAGTGGTTTGAACAGATAGAGATACTGCTGTACTTACTGTAATGTGCAAACATGTAAAAACGTCTTTTAGATGATTTAAAGACTGTCTGTTCTTGGACACCATAAAAGATCCAACAACTGAATGTTCTTTGGAGGCTTCGAAGGCTTCCAGAGTGTACATTTTTTTGTTTAGATACCTTGAAAGTGCTTGAAAAGATCTTAAATTTTCCTCTTTACCCTGTCTGAATGAGATAACTGCTAATCATATTTTATGTAGCTAGCATATTTAACCTAAAAGATTTAGAGGATAGGTTCACAATTTCCTGAATCCTTCTTAAAAAAAGGGAACTGTACTAGTACGACTGTAACTTTGGATGATATCCATTTGATTTGTCCAACTCGGACAGCTGAAGCCTCATTAGCTTCAGACTATGGAACTGATTTTTGCAAAGAACAAGGAATGTGGATTTGATGTCTCCTCATCACTTATATTGGAAGTGACTCTCATTTAAAGAGTACAAATATATCAACTCATAGCAAGCAACAGGAACAGCATAGACTTTATTCCCTCAGCTCTGTGAATAAAGCCAAGGAACAGATATACAAATATACTCTACGTGTTACTGCCCTCACTGGGAGAACTGTCAAGCTTCTATTGTACAGCTAACCTGAAATGATGCATGTCTCATCCTATTTTGAGTCTTGCCACGCTATGATGAGCAAAGTGAAATTTCTGGGCTGGCTCTGTGAGATTAGTGGCTAGCCATTAATCCAAAGCACGAAATTATGTTTTATTACCAAATCCTATACAAAGAGTTTAAAAAAGAATCTACACTATTGTCTGTAAAGATGTATGGAAAGACGGTCTGGATAATGAAAATGTTAGATGACATGTTGAGAAATGTTTTTTGTTTTTTTAACGCCATATCCTTTGATCTGTAATGCAGACATACAGCACACACCCTAGCGTGACACAATAACACACTAAATATTAATTCTTTGCAGCTGGCCGACTATCACCAGCTGTTTTCTTGCTCGGCCTATAATTCATCTCCACACTCTGTGATTTGGCTTTATGGTTTGGTAGCTGCGAATAGATGTGGGGGCACAGATGGAGATAATCTGTCCCGTGGTTTGGAGTCCTTTATATTTCAAAAAGGCCGTAAGAACAATTCGCAAAGCCATTTAATTGATCTTTCATATCTCACTCCTCCAGCTAATGTGTCTTCTTCTCTGCTTTACAGATGGAGAACAGACCCAAATACTACGGCAGAGAGTGAGTGTGACTTGATTACTCTCAACGTCTCTATGTCTTCCCCTCCCTAATATTACTATGCAGAGAATGATTTTTCTTTATCATGACTGCCTTGCATTAGATGGGGTTTGGATTTAAGTTGGTGGATGTGTATTTTATGTGTATGTATATCTCATGACACTAGCGGAAGAGTTATATGGACTGCTTTTTTTTTTTTTAAATCTACAGGTTTCATGGCATGATCTCTCGAGAATATGCAGATGAGCTTCTAGCAGGAGCAGAGGGTCCGTACCTCATCAGGGAGAGCCAAAGACAGCCAGGGACACACACCTTGGCCTTAAGGTAGCAACACCATCAGTATGCAGCACAGAATCCCCTGAAAGGTCAACCCTATCGGCAGCCCAGTCATCGCTCAGTCTCCACCTTTTATTCATCCACTCTACCGATTCCACCTCATCTTTACTCTCCCCGTCTTCACGTATCAATCCAGGTTTGGGCACCAGACCCTCAACTATAGATTGTTCTACGACGGGAAGCACTTTGTCGGGGAGAAGAGGTTCGAATCAGTCCATGACCTTGTGACGGACGCCCTCATTACTCTCTACATTGAGACTAAGGCAGCGGAGTACATCGCCAAAATGACCACTAACCCCATCTACGAGCATCTCGGTTACACCTCGTTGCTCAAGGACAAGATGGTGCACAGACTGAGCCGTGGACGCACAGAACCCCGAAGAGTCACCTTCCAGAGAGATGAAAGGGTGAGTTTTATGTAAGTGGACTGTACTTTTGTGTGCACTGTCAGTGGTGTAGATCAGAGAGGAGTGAAAAGTACATAGTGGAAATGGGTAACCATCTTGTCTGCCTCTGCCAAGGTAACAAAATACACATACCAGCACCTAGGAATCCCTAATTACTTTTTATATCTCATTTCTTTCATCTGATATATTGAGATGACTATTTTTTGGCCGAGGCCAGTACCTTGGTTGAGTTTCATTGTCACAGAAATGTTGCCAGGTAAACTCATTGAGAGTGATATTGATTCTCTCGTCTCTTGGCGTGAAAGCGGATAAGCATATTTCCAAAAATGTCAGAATATTCCTTTTGGGCGATAATAGCTTAGTGCGGAGGAACAGGGCTTGGTAACGGTTCAAGTCTCTGTATGAATCAAGTATAGACTGTGGACTGGTAGCTGGAGAGATGCCAGTTCACCTCCTGGGCACATCCAAAGTGCCCTTGAGCAAGGCACTGAACCCCAAACTGATCTGGGTGCTTTTCCATGGGGAAAACCCCTTGATCTGACATTTCTCCATTTAATGCATCTACAGTATGTAGGGCCCCTTTATGCATGTGTGTATTGCGACCCTGTAAGTGTAATATGATGAACAGAGTAAAAAATAAATAAATATACTTATTTCTTTCTTTCTTAAAACAAAGAAAGCAAAATAAAGATGTAACCTTTGCCCCTGGTATAATTGTGACATTTTAGACTAACTCGTGAATCAGTGAGGAAAAGAAAATGATCAATAGATTCATAGAAATAATTGTTAACTGCAGCTCTATCGTCCTTGGAAAGAGAACCCTGTGGGAAGGAAGCATATTCATTATTTCATTTCGAACAGTGAGTAAAGTTTTTTCACAATGTTCCAAACACTTTAAAAGACAAACTTTATTTAAACCAAGCTTGAGGTTTGTTTTTCAATATTTCTAGAATGTTACAGAACCAGCCTGGAACCTGTTTTCTGTTTGTTATTAAAAGACTCCAGTCACCTATGGTCCTAATTGTCATATTAATCAAGACTTATTTAAAAAAAAAACTTGGTACATGTAAATAGTATATTTCCCCTGGTCATGTGATAGACAAGATTTTGATTTACTTCCATGTTGCTGAACATCTCCAGTCCATTCCCGGTAGGATGAGAGCTCTACTGAGAGGACACTTTGTCCTGTGAGTGAGACGTATATTATCTCTGTAGCCCCTTGGGGTATTCACTGCTGCCATGCTTGGTTGCGTCCTATGAAAGGTAATGATGACCAAGGGGACTGGGACTTTGCTCTGCTTGCCAAGCATATCAGACACACTGATCTTGGGTGTGACAAATTGCTCATTGTTGTCATTGGCACTCATGAGTTTTTTGTTGGATTAAAGTCTGTGAATGATTTATCAATGAGGAACGAGGAATGTGTGTTTTCTTACCGGTGAAGAATCCTAACTATCCTTCCACTAGGTGGCACTCTTAACTTGTTTCCTCATCTCTGTTTGAAGATAACACGACGATTCACACCCAGCTCTTTTTATTAACAGATACTAATATTCACACCCAGCTCTTTTTATTAACAGATACTAATATTAACACCCAGCTCTTTTTATTAACAGATACTAATATTAACACCCAGCTCTTTTTATTAACAGATACTAATATTTACACCCAGCTCTTTCTATTAACACAGCCAACTCTTTTTATATCAGATACTAATATTTCTTTGGGATTGGATGAGCTGTATCCTTCATGTGTCTCTCAGATTGAAGACCAGATTTATTGCTTCAGGGGAGTCTTTGTCTTCAATATGTCAGCCTGTAGTTTATCAGTCAGTGACAGACACTTGTCAGCCCTGTCAACAGGAGCGTCAGAAGTAGTATTATTATCACCAGTCGTCAGTTTGGTCTCTGTAACACATTGAAATATGAGTCATTAATGCCGCCTTTTGGACCTAATGGTCATCGGTCAGCCAGCAGTCCATTGACTTATAGTGGTTTCACATACGCTTTGAGCTACACATGCCACTACCAACTTCTATGAAGCCCTTAGAGCAGAGGACTGCCCTCATAAGTGCTCTAAGACATGCAGACTAACCTTCGTTTGCTTAACACACAGTACTGTATTGAACATGTCCAACACTGTTGCCCTGTGTTTGACTTGCAGTTTATAATGTTTTAAATTTCGTGGACTGCAGCCCTTAAAATTAACCTCTACTTGGCGAGTAAATCTGGAGCACGTCTCTGTCAAAATGTCACATTGTCAGTTATCTTAGTGCTATTGTAAAATTTCATATTCCTCCTGCCAAGTTTTCTAAACAAGCATCTGAGTCAGTGACAGCTGTGACGACAGCAGGATTTGTCAGACGTTTGAAAGCCACATGCCAATCAAGGTAGAAAAATGTTTTCTGTCTGCTCGAATATAACATGTTCGAGAAGCAGAGACCCGACTTGATGGCTCAAATCTGTGGATGCTTTTTGAACTTCGTCTTTACCAATTACTGAGCCACACCCTGAGGCATTACAGCCACAGTGGCTTCACTGTATAGTCAACACGCACGTGTATTTGCTCGGTGTCAGGTTGATACCGCCATATTGCCGTGACTGCAAATTCTTGTGTAATTAGAATGCACCCAGAAGGTGAGAGAGGGGGGGATACTTGACTCGACCTGTAGATCAACCTCCTGAATTTACTTATTTTTTCGTGTGGAGAAATTTCCTCAATGACCAGAACGACTGCCAAATTGGTCCTGATACTCATCACACTGGTTTAATCTCAGTGGGGCTCTTGACAAGCTGGTCTGCTCAAATGGCCTGAAAAGATTTCCAAAGAAATCCTCTTGTTGTTTGTACGGATAATGACCTGTTCCCTCCCGAGAGTTACACACTATAAAAACAGCCATTTTACATGTTTTTGTTGTACATTAAAATGTAAAAATGTTCCTCACAGCAAGCATTCATTTCATTTTCAGCCGCAGACACAGTAGATCAATTTTCAGTGTTCTATAGTAAGACAAAACTTGCAATTTCTTTTTTTTTCCATTTTAAAATAAATGACTGATATCTTTGACTGCTATACCCTTCACAGTATGTCTTTTTGTCAGAGATGTTGTTAGGGCTTTGTTGTTTGGTGATGTGGGTAGTTGTATCCTGTTGTCTTACTGTGTCAGTGCCCGCTGTGCCGTTTTCCCAATGATTCCAAGTACTCAGCCACAACAGACTCCGCTCAGCTGTGCTCTCACAAAGCCTTGCAGGAATAAAAGAGCCCAGCCACTGAAAAGAAATCAGAGATTGCTGTGTGACCACCTTTTGTGTCCTTTCTACCAAGCTCTTCTTTAAGAGACAAGAAGCCATCTGCCTACAGACAAAGAGCCCCCCATCCCAACCCCCTCCTCACTCCAACCTCTCAAGCTAAAATATCTGCGAGTGATCTATTCCTCATCTGTCCCCTCAGACTTAGCTGCAGAGCTGAATAGTTTGGTAAGGTATTCATAGGTCTTTTCAAGGAATGTCAGCCACAATGACAAATGCCTTCACCTGTCATGTCACTCTGACAGCGCTCAGCCAGTTAACTATTGCCCCCCAGATGCCAAAGACAAAAAATAAATAGTTGGTACACAAGAGGCCCGCAGCAATTTTTTTTTTTACTTTGCTTCTGTCTGTAAGCTGCCAATCCTTTCATTTTATCTCAGCTTTGCAGTTGCCCTTTGGGTTTTTTTGCTCTCTGCTTTACCACTCTGCTTTTGCTCAAGCTCTTTATCATCACAAATCCAATGCTTGCTGGCTTTATGGCCTCTCCTCTCTGTTTAATACATCAGTTCAACCTTATGTTCGGGCTTAGCTGTTCTGTAAAATAGCCGTTTGGCATACAATCGTGCAGATGTTTGTTATTTGACATGTAGTTCACACTGCTGTCAGTGTTGTGCATCTTGGTTCAGGGCTTCTTAATTAATTAATAAAAGCTGTAAGCCTTCTGGTGTCATTTACTGGTTGTTTACAAGCAGAGCTAATAGGGACAAATTCAGCATGAACATAGCAACAGCCCCCCACCGCCAAAACGCTATATGGCTGTAGATCTGCAAATGAGCCTGCTTTGGGATTTGACTTGGATTTGGGCACTGTTGGATTATTCCCTATGTAAAGATTATGGCAATAATCCCTTCCAATCCCAGTTGATGGTCTGGCTCTGCTGGCCCTCCGAGACAAATGATTGTGATTGGCTTGAGTAGTCAGAGCGTCTGGATGATCCAGTCTGGATGGCAGTGTGGGGAATTCCACCAGCCGACTGACATTGCTGGAGGTCAAGATCTGTTTGAATTATGAGGGCACAGCCTCAGCCCTGTCATGCCAGAGAATCTTTGGTCAGACTTTGAGCAGTCGACTGACCTGTTTAGGAGACCCAGCGCTGGCCGAGAGCTGCTGGCAGTTGAGTGCTATCTCCAGTTAAGTGAAGTGGAGTGTGTCCGGAAGGCAGTGTGCTAATGGGAGTGTGCTATGTGCTATAAAGAGGGCGTCTGCACTATTGATTGTGCTTTACAGAACTATTGAGCCGTGTGAAGCGGTCCTGACAGCACCCGACCGCCCTCACTCTCAACCTCCTGGCCCCTCCCTATCAGGGACCCTGTTCTCTCTCTCTCTCTTTCCTCTTTGGGCGTGTGAAAGAGGGCCATTGTGTGAGGCACACTCCTGCCTTCAGGCCGCCCACTACCAGTCCCGTTCCCTCTGCTCTTCTTGCTTGCTGCTGCCACTGGATTCAGACCAGATGCAGAGTCAACCCCGTGCTGGCTTTCATCAATCGCCCTCCTGGGTCAGAGGGGAGTGGAGCGTAGCTGCCACCTCTGTGCTGGGCTGTTGCCGGCAACGTCTGCTGCACAGCACCCACGTCTCTCCTCCACATCTTTCCCCAGAGGAGATGGAGAGTCTGTGGGAACCCGACCAGGCTAGCATGGAGGCTGAAGAAAACAGAGGAGGGGAATTGATTACCCACAAGGCTAAAAGACAAGAGAGGAAGCATCAGGAGCTGCTGGCTTTGGCTCTGGGTGTCAAACTGGGGTGCAAAGGAACACTTCTCTGGAAGCCTATTAAACTGTTGGCATCCTGTCCACAGATCTCCTCACCTCTTGTGCGACGGAGTGCCTTGAAAGATACACCAGAGAAGCAGTGCTCCTATGAGAAGATACACAACTTCAAGGTGAGCGGGTTTTTTAAAGAAAAGTTTAAAGGTTGCTGACTACTTGATATAATGATTTATATGTGTATATATAATTATTCATTTCCCCTTAAAGAGCAAATAGATTTTCATTAGTTTTCTATTAGCGCTCAGTTTCTTTGCAGTGCTTAAGTAATCCCAAAGAGTGATCCATTTAAAGATGTGTTTTTGCCTGCCTCAGATGTTTGCTCGTCCCATCATAGACCATAGTTTGTACTGCTGTTTTGATGAGAACACATGCAGCTGACACCCATGTGCACTGAGGGGAACTAATGCACACACTGTATTGCAACCCATTAGCAGAGCACAATGATCAGCATTGATTTTAAAGCTCTTAGATCCTATTTTTGTTTTCAGGCTGCTGATTTTATAAAACAAAAAAAGTTATACTGTAGAGTGCATAGCACATTGTGGAAAGCAGAATAGAGTTGTGGTTCTTTAAATATACAATAGAGAATTTAGGGATACTTTGCCTCTGGGCGCCTCAACATTCTTGCAATTGTATCTTTGGTTTCAGTTAACATGCAGGCTGTAATGTCCCCCAGCTTTGTGTATATCTCCCTTTGAAAAAGAACAAAAACCATCCACTCTCCACCTGCCGTATGCCCACTTCACTCATCAGTCTACTACTACCTATTCAAATTACCAATGAAGGTGTGTGTGTGTGCTTGTGCACGCAGGTGTGGCTCCATTTGCCATCTTGTCTGTGTTTTTAGGGTGCATGGTGGGTGTACATCTGTTATTTTGACTTGCAGGCCTGCCTCTGTGCCTGCCTGCATGTATCCGATTGCCCAGGAGCAGATGCCAGACACATTATAGTAAATCCTTTAATCTGTCTTATATATACAAATACTCTCATTTGGCGAGGGGTCCCGTCCACTGTAGTTTGGGATCACAAAGTAATCTCTGTCCAGTACATCAAAAGGGATTCTCTCTTTGGACTGGACATAGCAATGATTTGCAATATATGCCGTGTGTGTTTGCATGTGTATAACCATGCCATCTTAAACCCCAGGTACATACCTTTCGAGGGCCGCACTGGTGCGAGTACTGTGCCAACTTCATGTGGGGCCTCATCGCCCAGGGTGTTCGCTGCTCAGGTAACTATACACTCGAACATCAAAGTTGCATGTCATGTGCTACAGAAAGAAAGTCACATATATCTTGAATTACACAAGTAGTGTACTGTATGATCCGTGTCTAACTCTGTCCTGCCCTGGATATTTCACTTACATAAATCCGTCTGAAATTTCTTTTTGTTTACCATTTTGATTGATGGTTCGATCATGTCTTCTGGCTATTTTCTTGGTATATCTGTGACAAACAAGTCTAGATCCATAATCACAGTCATGCCAACTGAAAGGCTTTTTTCACAATATCTTATTTCCCTTATAACTGGCTAATGTGCAGAGAACTGCCATGTGATGCATGACGCTTACAGCATTTGTATCCAAATGTAAGTTGTGAAATGTAAGTAAATGTCAAACACAGGGCAGAGGTACTGTAATTGTTGTCCAAATATAGCAGCAGATCTAAGTGATTGATTGCGTATGAGAGTAGTTCACTGGTGTTTTCATGGCCTCCATGGTCACAAGATTCGTGCACTGCACAGACACAGTTATGAAACTGATGAGCACATCAGTGGATTTGGCGACTTTCTCCCGAAACAGAGTGTTTGTTGTTGAGGCATTTGCCACGCTGATAAGCCAGAGGCAAACACTGGTATCATCAGACACCTCATGTGCTATGTGAAACAAGGAGAGACTTTTTTTTGTTCCCTCTCAGTCCTTGTCTAGCCTCTATTTTTTCTTATCTCCTGCTACACTCTCTCTGTGAACACTGACTAAGAGCGAGGACTTCAATCAGAAGACCAGCGTTAAAGGTGCTCAGGCAGTAAAAACATCTTTGTGACAGACGATTTCAGGCAGACAACGTCTAAAATCAAAACCTTCATTCCAAGCCGCCACACAAGCAGGCGGCACGGCTTATGCACACTGCTCTTGCCAGCTGTCCAGCAGGTTCCATGTGACTAAAACTGTACAACAAGACACACAGGCACACAGTTTAACAAGAACCCCGCCCATGCTGACATATTCGCTGTTATCTACCTGCCTACAAGTGCATGGTGACAGCTTAGCTGCAGCTGTGCTGTCTGACAGCGCAGTTTATCACTGACTCTGGGAAACCTTTTCAAACTGCTGTCTTAAGCCTGCTGTGATGGTCGTGTTATTATCAGTCTGAGACTAATCTCTCCCTCTCTCCCTCTCCGTTTATCTCTCTCTTGCTCTTCTAGATTGTGGGCTGAATGTACACAAGCAGTGCTCCAAATTGGTTCCCAGCGACTGCCAGCCGGACCTGCGCAGGATAAAGAAAGTGTTCAGCTGTGACCTCACCACGCTTGTCAAAGCTCACAACACGACACGTCCCATGGTGGTGGACATGTGTATTCGAGAGATAGAGCTGAGAGGTAGAATGTGGTTAATCAGTCATCACACTAAAATCCATCAATCACTTCAGAGAAAGGAAAGCAGGACATAAAGTTTGATTATTATATGCTTAACTCAAACATTCAAGTATTCTGAGATTACTCGATTAGAAATGTCACCTATAGTTTTCTTAGAATAGATGCCTGTCTTTCCTCCAGCTCATTTTTAATGCCAAATGGAAGGCAGATGATTCAGAGAGAAATAAATCCTCAAAAAACCGAGACACACGCTCCCCTACTTTTTGTTCCAGGTATGAAATCTGAAGGTCTCTACCGAGTGTCTGGCTTCTCAGAGCACATAGAGGACGTGAGGCTCGCCTTTGACCGAGGTTTGTTCACATCAGATTTATTTGCCGCAGGATTCTGGTCGCTGAGGTTTTAGTTCACGGGTTCATACTTTTAAATGAGACGCTTGTTTCAGCTGCAGTACAGCACGAAAAGGCACTATTTTGTGACGTACGCAAGAACATTCAGCCTTTATGTATAATTGTATCCAAGCATAAAATTACATGTCAGTCATATTTTTTCCTCAACAGACGGTGAAAAGGCAGACATAAGCGCCAGTGCCTATGCAGACATCAACATCATTGCTGGTGCTTTGAAGCTCTACTTAAGAGACCTTCCAATTCCAGTCATTACGTTTGACTTGTACTCCAAATTTATTCAAGCCGCAAGTAAGAGCTCGCCCACTCTGGGCTATTCCAAGCCATGACTGTGTTACTGGTGCTCTTCAGTGCTCTGATACTAATCATGTTACTCATGTAATGCAGAGATTCCAAATGTTGAATCCAGATTGGAGGCCATCCACGAGAGTTTGCTGCAGCTTCCCCCAGCCCACTACGAGACCCTACGCTACCTGATGGCTCACCTCAAGAGGTCAGTTCATTCACACAAGTCATCAATACAAGGACATACAATATATTCAGTTCCTTTATGTAAAGAACTAAAATAAAATCCCTTGTAAAGACCAAAACTAAAAATGAATTATTCCTACTAACAAGTATTGCGTGTATGGCTAAAGCCTGATTTATCTTCTCTTCTGGCATCTTCTAGCATCCTCCTTGAGGTTATATTCCTTCATTACAATGAACTTGGGCACTGTAGTTAATTTTGATTCCACATACACCATATTACTACCGTAAATACTCACTAGAGCCCCAACTGTGTATTAATCTGCAAAATATGAATGTATTAAAGGGGATATACTATAGTATATCAGGTTCACACTAGGTACTAAAACACCTTTACATTATTTAATTTAGAAAAACAATTTTTTTTTTCATATTGTCTGAATATACCTGCATTCACCCTTTGTCTGAAACACCCCCAAAAAAGCCCTTTCTGCTCTGATTGGTCAGCGTCTTCGGGTCTTATGTGCTCTCTTTGTCTCGAATGATGCTAATGGCACTGAATGGACACTTTCTATATATATATTGTATAGTTGTGATATCACAACAGTACAGTACAAGTCCTGACTGCTCGTTTAAAAGAACTGGTTCTGAATACGGGCTGTGTGCATTTATATTTATATATATATATATATAAATATATATAAGTATTTATTTAACACCTTGACCTGCTTTATAATAAAAAACGACATGAGAATCTCACTTTTTACGTTATGGGACCTTTAACATGATTTAATAACAATAATGTAATAAGTACTGTTTGACTAACATTTGTTAACATCGACAGTGCCCAGCATTTTTAGGAAAAGATTTATCCTGTTTAGCCACAGAAAGAGTAAAGAATTCTAAAAATATTGAGAGACGGACTAAAACATTGTTGGTTATGGTCTTTTGATGAAAATAAAGGAACTATAGAATAATGCCAGATTCAAATATTTTAAACATTTTCTTTTTTTGTATTTGTCTAAATTGTACTCTCCTTACAGACTAGTTATTTTGTTTTGTCTTACAGGGTTACACAGTTCGAAAAGGACAATTTAATGAATGCGGAGAACCTAGGGATTGTCTATGGTCCAACACTTATGCAACCACCGGAGCAGAATGCCCTGACAACCCTGAATGACATGAGGCAGCAGAAACTAGTGGTGCAACTTATGATAGAGCATGAAGATGTCTTATTCTAAGGATTGAGCCATGCAGGCCTAATAACAGAAACGAAGGACGTTTATTTATTCCGTCAAAGAGGAAATTCAAGCCACCTTGATTCTAATGAAGTTTCAGAATAGTTTGCAATCAAATTGAACTTGAAACACTTCTCTCTCGCATGACAGTTGAAGTTGGTTTGGTGTCGACATTGTCTTGTTACTGTAAGTTTGGGGTTTTCATACCCAGCCAAGACCATCATTTTTATATTAGGAAAGGATCAAGTCTTTTTAACTACATACAGTGCTGCTCTCTCATCTCTTTAATTTGAAGACTGTCACTACCTGGTGTAGACTCATGATGTCATCAGCTGTGTAAAATCGGCCTCAGGCAGACCGTCAATCAGTGCCAGTGCTGTGTAAACCAAGCATCACAGCAGCAGCCAAGTTAATGTTTCCCAGATTACATGTGTGCATATTGTGATTTAAAATGGGAACGCTGGTTAAAATGTCATTGTAGAGCAAATCAGATCATGAAATGATGGATATTTTAACTGTGTGTACTAAAAAAGACAGGTGAGACAATTGGGCGCTCATGAAGCACTTTTTTGCAACAAGTGTAAAGATTTATTTTGTAAAGATGTTTATTTTGTCTTTTACTCTGCATCCTGTTCTTTTGTCACAATAATATATACTGTTGAGGATGATGTTTGTTGAATTGATGTAAATACAAAACTAATGACAAGAGAAAAAGGAGACAGTGGATTTTCCATTTTCATTTCCAAGTCACTCAGTGTTATGATGAGGAATACACAGGTGGATTAAATCCTGGTCATTTTAATTAACATGTCATATGCACACATGGTTGCCAGTTTTGTTGTATTTCCATTTACATGCTGGACATTTTCAAGTAAAAAAAAATATGATCTGGAACCATTTCTATTTCCTTTTTGTGTGCCAGTAACATTGCTCGGGCCAGTGGTAGCCATTCACTTCACAGTGCCATAGAAGTTAATAGTCATACCACAGCTGTACCGAGCATGTTTCTTTCGCAGTTGGTTCAATGTGATTAAGTAAATCCTTTCTACAAATCCATTTTATTAAAATGTATTTTTGTGACAGTTGCAATTAAAACGTGTGATTTATCAAATGTTGATTTATTAAAAGGAAAGTAAACGTTAGATAATGTGACCTGTTGCAACTTTTTTACACAATGTTTAACATAATCTTACAGCAGTGTGCTCACTGCAGAAGAGGTTCAGTGAGGTGAAAGGCCCAGCCCTATGCTAGCGCTGATAGCTTGTAGCCTGAAGCACAGTGAATCACAGGTATGTGGTTAGCATTTTTTTTTTTAAACTTCTGACAGCTTTTGCCATATACTTGTATTTTCCATAGAAGTCATTGTCTGATATTCAATCTCTCTTCCCACTCATACAGTTTTTCTTGCAGGTGTGGTCAGCAGGTTGGCATTTTGCCAGATACCATATAAACTTCAGTGAGAGAAGAGTTGCACCGCAGTGTTTGCACTGTGGCTTGCTCTTTTAATGGCACTTTGTCTCTTTCACTGAAATCTGTTTGTGGTTCCTGAGAATATCACAGGTGCATGTCTACCTTTATCAGAACGTAATCTCAACCTTGCAAAACAACAATATCATATCTGTTATATTTACGTATTTAAAGAATTGCAATAAGATTAGTTTGTTAAAGTTGGTGACTAAAATAACTGTTGAAACCCCCACATGCAGTATGTCTGTATAGTATTACTCATAGTGTGATTTTCATCAGCTCTATGTAATGGAGCAACTGTGATATTATGTCCTACAATGGCTTTATTGCTCAAACTTGAATACCTTAAGCATGTGATGCTGATTATTAGTAGCCTTGGTTATGGGAGAAAGAGATTGCATCCATTTGTGGTAAATTTAACTTGGGAGGCTTTATACGTTTACTATCAAGATTCACTATAAACATATTGGAGGTATGTCGACTTATATGTCACATTTCAGAGCAGAGTATCTCAGGATTTTCCCCTTCAGCTTATGTATTTTCTCAAATAACTCGTAAATCAACTCAAAAACTTTGATTCAAAGTTCAAAAGGAGCAATTTGCCTTTGGTTTTAGGCAGTGTGTCTGTTTATACACTGCAACATTCATATTTTTGATGCCACTGAGGGGATTTGATAGTTGCTTAAGGCTGACTACAATAAGCTATACATGAACTGAAAATCTGAAAATTATTTCCGTGGTATTCCTTTAAGGCATAACACAGGATTTGGATTATTCCTCACGGCAAGTGACTGAAACCTTTCCATAAAAGCCTACTGCATACTTCGGTGATTAATACCTGATGGCATGAAATGGTATGTGACGGTACTTTTATTTTTTATAAATCTAGAAATCTAGAGGGACCCGTGACATTACACTGTTGCTGTTTTGTTCTGAGGTTTTATCTGAATAAGATTTGTATGTATGATACAAAAGTCTTGGACAAGAGTGCCCTCTAGTGATTAATGAAGATGTACACAGAGACCATCATCCAGTATCACGTCACCAAGGCTGGCTGCATAAAGTACACAGTTCAGTTTTCTGCATGTAAAGACACTAAAAATAAATTAATATAAAGTTCTGTTTAATTCAAAAACATGAAATCAATAAAAATAGAAATGCAATACTGTAGCCTAAATTCATTTGAGGTGACATTATCAGTGCAGATGCATACATTTATTATGGATCTCATTTTGCATAAAAAGTTCAACCAAAAGTCAACACTGTTCACCTGCAGTGTAAAAACAATCCCAGAAACTAATTCAAAATTCCTCAATCCAAGTCACTATTTTGGAGGAGATCCATGAAACAAACAGTACTTTTAAAAAAGTGGAGGAAATCAGCCCGCTAGAGCTCATCGTGTTGGTAGGTGAATTCCCTCGCGGATATAAAACCGTCTTTATCTTCATCCTCATTTTGGAAGATGTCATCTACCATCACTTCATGATGTGTGTCATTGGGTGAATATCCGTGTTTCTCAAATTCTTTCTTCAGGTACTCTTTCACCTGTAGAGGAGACGGAAAGGCATTCAACAATGGTGACATATATACCCTTAATGTGAAAAGGAAAGCAGTTTTTCACAGAGAATTTCAGAATTCCACACCTCCTCTCTGCAGAGCTTCCAGTCGTCATTGAGATCCATCTCCCGGAAAGAATCATGCGACCTGGGGCCATTTCGGATCTCCATGAGCTCAATGTCAAAAATGAGGGTACTACTTGGAGGGATCTTGCCTGCAGACAAAAAAATGTTTCATGTATTAGAAGCACACGTATTTTATGGGGGAACATGATTAGAACCAACAACCATGTCTCTCAAACATGTTTTTGTGTATTACAAATAGTCTATGTTACCTTTTCCTTCCTTGCCATATGCCAGAGATGGAGGGATGGTCAGTTTCCTGCGCTCTCCTGTGCACATATCCTTCAAACCCTTATCCCAACCCTTGAGCGCCTCTCGAATCCCAAGGGTGAACCATACTGGATTTTTGTCCCCATCTTTGCGGCTGCCAAAAGTCACAAAAATCCATCAAAGTTGTCTTTGAAAAAGAAAAGTCCAGTGCACAAAGCATTTATATCACAAATATGAACCACAAATTATAATGGCTGCCACATAAGGACAGTAGTGGACAGTGGTGTAAAGTACTACATTTACTCAAGAAGTGTACAATTCTGAGGAACTAAACTAGACTAAACTTGGGTAATAATGTTATTTTATACTTCTACTCTACTACATTTCAGAGGGAAAATATTGTACTTGTTGCTACATTTATTGGACAAATTAAGTTACTAGTTACTTCACAGATTCAAATTATTAATACAAAATATTATCAACAAATGAGACATGCTACATTGTTGTGATAGATTAAGCTACACATAAATGTATAATTAAAGCAACCTTTAGTAGCTCCTACATTAACATCACACATGCATTCATCTCAAATTGTAGATAATATAATATACATGATTCTGAAATGGGCCATTCTGTATAATGAGTACTTTTATCAAAGTTTTGTATGCAGTACTTGTAACAGAGTATTTCTACACTGTACTTTTACTTGTTTTGAGTACACTGCCCGTGGTTAATGTTGACTACCAATAGCATAACCAATGGCACAGATACTGTAAAGTGGTGGGTTGCAGCATAAAGTAGTCTATTAAATGGGCTATAAATAGAGAGAGAGAGAGAGCTAACAAGCAGCTAATCTTTCTGCACAAGGATTTTAACAATATTTAAAGGACATGCATGCAGCATTGTGACGGTTTCTAGCAACACATTACCTGGAAAAAAACAAGGTGCCATTACTCTCCAAGAATCCCTCGTGATGAACAAGAAGCATGTCTCCATATTTTGACTTACGGTAACACATGAAGGGTTTATGTATAACTTCAATTTTCACTTCTGGCTCGGGCAGTTTCCCCCCAGTGACACACACAAACAGTGAGGGCAATATCGAACAAATACAAAAAAACATCATTTTTGATTGCTCACTTACTCATAAAATGTACCAAAAAAACCCTAACTAATTTAAACCTTTACACAAAATGCAGAACCTAAAATAAATACATGGCAGGAATGCCAACTACGTGGCAGGCAACTTCTACATGAACGCAGGCCACTGTTCAGCTGTCTGCCCTCCTCCCTCTACAATTGGATAAAATAATCTCTAAGCCCCGCCCATTACATATATCTCTTAGTCTATTGGTTCCTCTTCTTGTCAATCAAGACGACGCACACCCACGGTACTTAAAGCTCTCTGATGTCAATGGGTGGAACGTCGCGTGAAAGCTTAGAGCTCGATTCACGAAAAAGTTTACGCACTTTTATCTGCGCAGCTCACATTTAAAGCCGAGGACGTTACTCCACAAAATCACACTTCGGGGGCCCGATGGAGTCGCTGCAATCAGCTGTGCATCATAGCTTGTCATGATAAACAAGTAATGAACGGGAAAAACACATAATTAAAACAATGGAAGGAATGCTGCATAAATGGACCAATTACATAAGTGGTAAGTTAACCCCACAGTCGTTGCGTGTTATCGGATATGGAGCTCGTATTAGGCAGCTAACGTTAGCTAGCGTGACAACGTCATAGCAACGGGTGAGCTAGCGTTAGCTGCCGTCAGCCTTCAACTGGGAGCTTATTTAAAATGAACTTAGCTTCTCTTTGACGTTGCTATGTTAGCTTTTTAACGAATTAGAAGTGAACCTTATTCTTGTATTATTAACAGGCAGCGCCATCTAATTTAGGTAGTTCTCGCCATCTGTCTTTATAATCTCACTTAACAACTGATGAGCTGTGGCTAACATAACGTAGGGGTTAACTCTTTCCAAGTTTATGAGGCTAGATAAGGCTGTTTCATATCGACTTTTTTTATTTGAAAAGTAAAATACCTATAGCCGGGATGATCTAGAACAGAGATCTTCAACAGGGGGTCCGTCAAAGTGTTTGATAATTACAAAAAATATTCAAAAATGTCTGAAAATAAGCATTAATATGAATGTAAAGTATTATTAGCAAAGATAAAATTGGGGGAAAAAATAAATACATTTACACAACCTTGGCTTACTGGCTTATAGGCACTAAAGTAGCCTTGCACAGATACAATTGAGCTGAAGGATGCAACGTGCCTTCCAAATGTATGATGATACATATATGAATATGTTAATCATGATCATTGTAACATCGTAGTATTGTATGCACCATAAAAAGCTGCGTGTATAAGCTTTAGACCACTCCAGCTGTTAGGCTCAATTTAATATGCCACTCAGATTAATCCAATATTTGTAGTTGAGGGTCATTGCTTCAACTTTGTTTCAACTAAAGGGGTCCTTGGCCTGAAAAACGTCGAAGGCTTCTGATCTAGTAAAATATAAATGCTTTTTTTTTCTCAGGTTGGCAACCTCGTTGGTTTGTGCTCGATGGAGGAACTTTGTCTTACTATGACTCTCAAGAAGATGCATGGAAAGGTTGCAAGGGCAGCATTAAAATTTCAGTTTGTGAAATCCAAGGTCAGTATGGCTCAAATTTGTCCTGTTTTTAAGTGTTTCGTTGTGCAACTGTATGTGAGTTTCTTTCTTGATGTAGTCCTGAAGAACATGTCTCCTTGCTTTAACTTTACTAGTTCATTCCTCTGACTCAACACGAGTTGACTTGACCATACCAGGAGAGCAGTACTTTTACCTCAGAGCCATCAATGCAGCAGAGAGGCAGAAATGGCTGGTGGCACTGGGAACAGCCAAAGCCTGCCTTACAGACAACCGAACAAAGAGAGAAAAAGGTATTTGGATGCCACAACATCCTTATCTGAAATTGCATGGATTACGCTTACACAGCTAGTATTCTGTTGTAAAATACTGTAAAAGTTTTCCCAAACATTGACTCATTTTCCTTTTATTATGACAGAGCTCCAGGAGAATACAGAGGCACTGAAAACTAAGATGTCAGAACTCAGATTATACTGTGACCTTCTTTTACAACAAGTAAACAAGATCAAGGAGAATGATGAGCTAGGAGACACAGCAGAGGTAAGGTTAAGTTTTGGATGAGCTGATGAAATAAGAGAAGCTGCTGTTAGTGTGAAACCGCTGTGTTGGGCAGCGCATTTGCAATCAGCAAGATGTCAAATTGTTACGTGCTTCCACTTACTTATAGACCTGACAGGTAGCAAATGTTATTAAAAGTAAATTTCCTTTTTAAAACTTGGCTTTATAGGTTTAAGCTGATTTTTTTTAAGCATACAATTACCAAACAACAATCTTACCTGATGTTTAGGACAGTATTGGCTAATGTCTATGTTTTGTGTGCCCTTTTCAGACAGAAATAGACACTGGGAACATGGTGAAGTCTACATGCACCACCTTCCTAAAAACTTTAGAGGAATGCATGCAGATAGCAAACCGTACTTTCAGTGCGGATATGGCAACACAGAGTCCACCGGGATCTCCTCCAGTAGCAGCCATTAAACCTCAGAAGGTACAATTATGTCACCATTCACATAACCTAATAACATCTAGTATAAACAGTTTGGCTTGTTTAATTATATATATGCCTAATGTTTTGTTTTGCCAACAGATTAAACCTGTCAATCATTTAAATCAGAACGCTGGAGAAAAGTAGGTAGTTTTTTTTTGTCATTATGTACGTTACTGCTTATCCGTCAGTCATTAATTGTCATATAGATGTTCAAAGTAGCACTCAGCAAAGTGAAGTGAAAATTAAATCCCCTTTTCTGTTGACACAATAATATAGTTGTCATTAATGTTGCATTTCTCTTGCACTAGATACAGTTGCCAATTATGTTTGCCCTATAGAAGTTCAGTCCATATTTTAGAATTAACATATTGCACAAATCCATTCCAGGTGGAGAGATTTGTCTGAAACCTCAGGAGAAGCAATGACACATGACAGCCAGAGCCTCGACTCTGGAGCAGAAGGACCAGATGAGCCAGACAGACCAGAACAACATCCTTCCCCATCAGGTAAATCAGGCGTCCCAACCACTCACCTCACGTGTTGGAGAGTTCCCTGAACTGAAAACCCTTACTGCATTCAATACAGGAAAGACCACATGCATCGAAAGAGGCCTGGTTGTTATGTATCCATAAACTGGACTGATGTTGATCGATTATTGTCTTTTAGTGAACGGACAGTGATGGATGCCCCAGTTACATTATTGCATTTCCCTTAGCAGTGACAAAGCCTTTATACAGGGGAAGCTACTGCCGGTGATGGGAAAGTAAGACCTCAGTAGTTTCAAATTTATTGTTTTGGGTCATCTATAATACATACAATATCTCACCGCAAATACAAAGATACATTATTTAAAACGCATAATTATCTTTTTAAGTATACTGATGGTGTTCTCTAGTGATTTCCTTTCGAAGACATGAGTATTTTAATGTCATGTAGCACTTTGATTGAACTTTAAAAAAATAATACAGTACATAAACGAGAGCCTTTCTTTTTTACATGGTTATTTAACACAGAATATATTTCATAGTTTGGTTCAGACTTGATTTGATACAGTAGTGGCAGTTAATAGTCAGTTACAAAAATTAAAGAAAATGTAGGTTATTGTTACGTAATTGTTTGATAGTCTAAAATAAAAAACAACAACTAATTATCAGACTTTTAGGAGATATGAAAGAAATAACATTTAGTTTGATTGTAATCAAGAAGTTGGTCTTTCCTGTGTGGGGGAAAAAAACAAAACAAGGAAGGTAATGAAAAGTATCTTATAGAGCACAATGCAAAATCACAGCCAGGTGTGGTCACAACTGAAACCAGTCACACCCTACCACACCCAACCATGATGTTGTGTGACCGAACCTTTCGATCCATAGAGGTCAGTGCAGCAATACTTTAATAAAGTAAAAATTGAGGAGTTCCCTCTGGGTCCCCCTGGCACGCTAATGCCATGCAGTTTTTGACATGCAATATAAATGTTATATTCATTTATTGGTTTATTTGAATATTTTTGCATATTGAGGTCCCTAAACAGTCTTAGAATTGCATATATTGGGTGTGACTGGACTGTTACAGATTCAATGAGCTCAGTGGTACCCATGTGTGATGTTAGTCTGCATAGAACCCCTTTCATTGTAGTGACAGCATTTTTAAAAAACTTGAGCTCACTGTATAAAACAAGCTGTTTTGACCTCCTAGGATGATCGCAACCTCATGAAACTTTACAACCACAAATGAAAAGGCATTCAGAGGATGTAGGTATTTCCAGGTATGCTGACAGTAAGGGAGTGTCTAAGCAGATTGTGCTTAGACAGTGCTCATCATCCAATCACCGTAAAGTGAAACTTTTGCAGAAATTTGCAATTGTCAAAAAAGTTTTATTTATTTTTTTATCCCAAATCCCAGCGTGAATTTTCCTATGATATTCCTCAAGGTCTCGTTGTCTTAATGTGCTACTGGAGGGATTTTTAACCAAAAAGCGAAAAAGCCAAATAAATTTTTACTAACCCCCCACCCCCCGCCTTTTCCAATCTTCCCATCTTCGTCACCTTTTTCACCCCTGATGAGCTGATGAGTAATATCCCTCCTTTCCCAAAAGACGGCTTTCTGGGATAGGCGTATAGTGACTTACCACATATGTGTCGGAAGAAGTTAGCCCTATGATCTGATGGTCAGCAGCGCATGGATTTCACAGGCTTTCCAGTTGCTCAACACGGTAGTAGATATTTTTGTTGTCTCTCATTTCTGTGATCAGCTGTTTCCTGCTTTTAAAACTCCCGGCTGTGGGTCGCACAACAGCTCACGTCAGCGACACCTCCGCCCAAGTCAGGCATATGTCGCAGAGCCGCATAAACTCTATTTTCATGGAAATCGAGCCGCCACGATGTGTAGTGTCTAAGCCGTCACATTAGGGTGCTAAATCAAGCCGGCAAAATACCTCAGTCTGTCTGACGGACCAGGACGCAAAAAAGGCAGCCAAATTATTACTTACGGTCCAGTGTAAAAACACCTTAAGTCTACAGTATAACATCACATTTTCAGGTTGATGAAAACTGGGCTTCAAACTAGACATCTTGACTGAAACCATAATATGTATGCCCGTTTGTACACATATATTGTTGTTTTCTGTTGTGTCACACAGACATTGATGCCACCAACGGTAACAGCTCAGTCCACGAGAAGGAAGTTGATCCTACTTTACTCACTACCCAGAATACCTCTGAGATTGAACACTACGACCAACCAGCAGAGGGGGACGAGGAGGACGAAGCTGAATTTGATGATGCGGAATGTGATGATCAAATGGAGACAAAACAAGAGCAGAAGCACAAAGTGGACCAAAGTCAAGAAGAGCATGACAACAACAACAAGGAAGCAAAGGCCGTCGAGCCTCAGCACCAACAGGAAGCTGTTCCTGTTCCAGACCAAGAAGAGGCTCAACATGAAGGCAACACTTCCAGAGATTCAACAGAGCTAGAAGACACAGAGCAGGTGGAAACTTTCTTCAGCACAATGAGTCACAGGTATGAAAATGCTACTCAGGAAGGTCACATCCTTTAGGACACATTTGTTACTGTACGAAGTTACTGTATGATCGTCTGTGATATTTCACTATGACAGTATTAGGGTTAACCTATCTAAGCTATATGTAGTATTTTTGTCTTTGAGGCACTGTTTTTCTGATGCAACTTTTGACTAAACTGCACAGTTAATTAGTTTGTTGAAATATATTAATTGTGTTACCATATTGCACAGAATAGATGTATAATAACAGGTTTGAAAACATTTGAACTGAATCCATTTCAAGATGTTATTTATTAGTGTTTTATATGAGTGTGTTCTCTCTTGATCACATGACACAGAGAGGCCCTCATCTGATTTTTGGGTTTGTAAAGTTTTTTTGTTTCACTCTGTATTTCAAACCTACTTTACTCTCTTTTTTAAGACCTTGAAGAGTGTTTCTGAACTATGGACTAAAGTGTTTATAATCATTTCTGTAATATTCAGTCATGACGTAAACATTATTTCAATGGAGAACCCATTGTCTCACTTTATTTAACTGCAAGATGGGGACTATAGTGTGTGCATTTTTAAATTGGTCTTTTAAAATTGATAAGACAGTTTAAGAGCGGTAACATTTAGCAAAAAAAAAGACAACAACTCTGTTAAGTTGTAGACCAAGTAGCAGAATAGTCTCAGGTATTGTCAGGCATAGAAGTGCATGACATTGTGTGAATCATTTCTCTGGCTTGGTTTTGACATTTGTATCCTTTTCTTCTTTTTTTTGAGTTGATCAAATAAAAATTGAAATGGCATACTTACGTCTAATATATTCTCCTGTTTGAATCTGTTCTACTTTCTTTAGATTTAGTGATATAAGACTGGACGACGACAATGGTATCCCTACACAAGAGTTTTTGGACTCATGCTATGCAATAGTACCTGTATTAGGTAGGCTGGTCACTTTCAGTCTCTCCTCTTAATCTGCCACTCTTCTCATTATGGTAATTTCACCCCTTACAATGCTTAGAAGGAAAACTTCTTTCCACTGTTTTTTTTTTTTTGTTGTTGTCATTTGTGCATGATCTGTCATTCACTTTGGCTTTAATTAATGAGGAGGCAGCTTTCTGTCCTGGGTTCATCATCATCATCCTTTTCTTTAATTCCCTCATTATCTCCTTCTGCACCTATGTATGTCTTTTAGAGGTTTTAATGCATTCTTTGTAACCTAACAGTATCTTTATTAAGTTTATTTCCTAACCCTTTAACTATTCACATGACTGTGGGTCTACTTGTCTGTGTGCACTGCACATCTACACAAAGTGTACTACATATGGATGAAGGTGGTCACACGCATAACTACATCAAAATGTTGTTACATTTTTTTTTTCTGTAAATGGTGAAATTTTAAGACTGGCAAACGGAATGACATGAAACACGGAAAAAAGACGAGTGAAAACTTACGCTCACCCTATTTCATTTAATCCATTTGTTATAAATATTTGACATATTTTAAAGAAGATATGAGAAAGTAATTTGTGGGGACGGACATGTTGCGTTACAGGAATGACCCATATAAGATGTCCAGGGTATTATTAATGTTTCATTGTAACCAGCTTCAGAAAAAGATGCATTTTATAATGGTCCTCCTTTTAAATAAAATAAACAAACACTGAATCTCTATTAATGACTGTAAATTAATATCTAAAGTGACCTGAACTTTTAACTGAATAAGCCTGCAGTGCCACCAGCTGTACGGTGTCAGCCAAAATTGATGACATCTCACCTGTCAAATCTTGACACAGACCAAGATACTAGTGATATCTACAATAGTGATGTTTGATGTCCTGTACGCCAGGCAGCATGCTTTCAGAACTGCTAATGATCTTCTAGCGTGTCGCAAGCCTTCATTGTTTTCAAAATCTGCACTCAAAAGGTGAAATCTACCTCACAACTCTGTATTTCTGCTCTCTTTATCATTTCAAGTCTTGATAATAGGACACAAAACAAAGAATCCTTTCTTCTTAAGCAACAAAGAAATGATCATGGGTTCTTTCTTCTCAGACAAGCTGGGGTCCACAGTGTTCGCACCAGTTAAAATGGATTTTGTTGGAAACATCAAGGTATGTGTACACGTCTTTGATAGGTTGTCTTAAAGTAGTTTTCACTGTTAAATATGAGAAACTATGACAGTTGTTCAAAGGTGGCTCTATCTTTGTCCTAAACCTAGTGTAACAATAGGATGAATCAACATTTAGTACTTTATGATGTACTATACCTGTATATGTCAACAAGGAGATTTGCTGTGTACAATATACTTGACTCCTGGTTTATCTTAAAAACATCAGACGTATTGTCTTATCACTCCTCGCATTCTTGTTCTGTCACTGTGCATTACGTCAAGTGACTTGTTGAGCTGTTAAAAGGTTGTAACTGGGTTGTAACCGCTGTTTTTTAACCCTGTAGAAAATTAACCAGAAGCTGATGTCAGACCCGGACAGCTTCCCCACACTACAGTCCATCGTGCTGCATGAAGTTCAAACAGATGTTGCCCGGGTGCGCAACTCCGCCACAGAGGCTCTGCTGTGGCTCAGACGTGGCCTGAAGTTTCTCAAGGAGTTTCTTTCAGAGGTCAATGCAGGAGAACGAGACATCCAGGGAGCACTTAGTGAGTCCGATTTCTCTGATGCGCAAATACGTTCAAATACTTGGAATTGAAAGATCCCATGTTACAATCATTTTCAGGTTCATACTAGTATGTTTGCCTAGCAGATGATTCCATCTCCCTGTTATCTCTACTATTGGTTTCTACTTTAATGTAAACCACAATTTTTTCTTCATAACAGTGACTGCGTCTGTGCGTTTCTCGCTTTACTACTTTTACAGTATTTATGCTGCACCTTGACCTGCTTTATAATCCAAAAAGACATGGCCATTTTTTCTACAATATTGGACTTTTCATGCATATTTAAGATTTGTCATCTTCTACCTACTCTCTTGCACAGATAATGCCTATGGAAAGACTCTTCGGCAGTACCACGGATGGGTTGTGCGGGGAGTTTTTGCTGTAGGTATTTCTTACTCTTACGAATGCTTCTCCTCCCTAAGGTTCATCTGTTCTTGGAGTGTGACTATCGCATGCTTCTCTTTCCTCAGTTGGCCCTCAGAGCTGCTCCGTCTTATCAAAGTTTTGCAGCTGCCTTAGTGTCGAAAGATGGCGACGAGCTGAAGGGAGATTTCCATAGTGGCGTGCACAGGGACCTGGGAGTGTACCTGCCTGCCATGGAGAAGCACCTGGCCATCCTAGATGCCCTGTATGAAGAATACAACCTGGAGTCTGATGAAGTGGTGTGAAACTTGGAGCAGAGAGACGATCCAAGTTCAAGGAAGGAAAGAGCCTGACCGCAGGGGGCACAGTAGTGGCTGACTCCTGAAGTGGAGTACCTCCTGGTGCCAGATACATCAAGTACATCTTGTGTACAAAATAGTGTACAGTGTCCCATGTCAGTGTGAGGTGTTTCCAGTGGTTGTACGACAGTAGAGGGTTTAGGTTTGAAGAAGGTTTTAATGTCTGCATTTAGGAGCGAGCATTAACAATTATGTCAGTATGGTTGGACAAAGTAGTTTCTGGGTTTTGTTTAAAAGACCGTTGACAGTGTAGGGATATTAAGCCCTGTTATGCAGACTACAACCATAATGATTCATGGTGGCATTTGTTTCTGGTGTACATTTTGTGGCTGTATTGTGGCTTTTTATGTACATGTACATAACCACAAGGTATTTGGCTCCAGCGACTTCCCGAGAAGATCATTTGTGATTTCCCCTGATCAGAATGCAAAGACATGTTTAATCAAGATTGTCCTGTTTCCTCTGATTCATGAAACAGGGTGACACCTGCAACTAACACAAAGCACTATTTTTACAAAAACAATGTCAAATTGTTCCAATGCCCAATCTATGCCTTAACTATGTGATGGAATGGCATACTGGGCTTACTTGTAGTGTATTAGGTTAGAAAAAGTTATTGCACTGACTGGTGAAGTTAGGAAATTATCGTGGATATTGATTTTTGTTTTTTCTTTCCCTGAAATTTTAATAGAAATCCTGCAGTTTGACAATGTATTGTTTTGTTTTTCACCGCTAACATGTCATAGAGACTTTCCGTGGGACCAAAAAGGAGCTGTCAGGTCAATGGCTTCAGCCTCTGCTGCCTACAGCAACACAACACACAAGAGTAAACTTATACAGTGTGGCTGTTAAAGTACGGACAACTGCTAAATACTTCTGTGGACATCCTCTGCACAAACCTATGCATAGAATGCATTTTCACAATGTCTATTTATTATGTCTTGAGTTATAAAGTTCATTGTAGTCCAGCTCTTGTGTGAATGTATGGCCATTTGTATCCATAAAGCATGTTTATCGATTGCATGTTTTTATGTATTAAGTAACATAGGTGCCAAACTGAATACAGGCGCAAGACTTGAATTAACCAAGTGAATAAATAGTCCTAAAGGGCACAGATAGAAAGTTCAAATACAATGCTTCTCCTTCATCTCTGTACTGATAATTAACAGTAACATTTAGCTAGTCTAATCAACAGTTTTCATCATCTCGTCCATGCACTGTTCTACATATACTTGAGTGTCGTTACCAGCCATACTTAATATTTTATGATGTCGATTCAAGAATGAAAAAAAATGAGTGATAAGACTCCACCTCCAGGCCGGTTTCAGGTTTGTCTTTAAGAGCAAAGCAGGAACATCACCATAGGACTTTTTTACAGACATAGTGTTTTTAACTTTATTCTAACTTTTCTTTTGTGTTTTCAGGAATGCGTATAGTAATAACTCTAGAAGAAAGTTATTTGCAGCAGGTTTACATCACAGGTGTGCAACAGGCCGATTTACTGTTTAAGATAAATTCTGATCCTGAAAATATTCCATTGTAATATTGCAAACATTTGATTTGTTTTTTCTATGACTGTATATAAGATGCTATTTGATTTTTACATAATAAATAATTCAGTTGTAAAAGTGTTTGTCAGTCACATGTTGTCATACTGTATATTAATATTTTGTATCAGATAGGAGCCCAGAGGTCAAATGTTTGTTTATTAAGCAATTTTGCAACTTGTTAACCGAACAAAGCCATAGATAGTAAATCTACACAGGTGTTCTAGTTTGTCTAAACACTGAGCTCAAATAACACCTTTGCATACTTTGCTGTGACAGTTTTGCATGTGCAGCAGTAGTGTGCCCTCTGCCAGGACCACAGCACCCATGCATGCCAGCCATTCCTGCTTATAGGTCAGGGATTTTCACTTGGCTCGGGCCAACAGCTGGGTCCCTGCCGGCTTCCTGTCCCCATGGCCTCCTTTGCATCGCCTCTTCGGCCACAGTTGTAACGCTACACCATCCAACTTGCACTAATAATAATAACCTCCTTTTGTTGGAAAACGTGTTTGATCTCAGTTCACCAACTTAATACCTTTGAGTTCAAAATACATGCTTCCTACAAGTTTGAGAGGGAAAAACTAATAAAATCAACAACAAACAGCTATTCCCAAACTTCAAAAAGTGTAAACTTCACTTTGGGAGATTCTTCTGTGAGCACAGCAGATCTCACTGCATCTCAGCGACATTTAGTGCTGTATTGAGACATCTGTGGTACAAATCTGATTGGGCTGGTCAGGGGAATGCACATGATGGGATAAATACGCCACGGTAAGCTTTTACTCGGACATCTCAGCAGACAAATTGTCCTGATGTGATTTAGAGAAGAAATACGGCATTGCTAACAGAGTTATATGGTGGCTTCCAGCCTCAAACATCTCTGCTGCAACACTGGCTGGCTGCCAGGGGCCTAACCTGTATCACTGTGCCTCATCTCAGACACAGAATCAGCTCTGGGGGGTGGAGGCGCTTAATCGAAACAGAATGAAAACCTGAAAAAAACAAACCCATTGCCATGTCTAAGAAAACAGCAAGGGTTCACTGTGTGGTCTGTTAACTATTTAGTCTAACTCAGCACTTTGCAAGGAGCGCTGACAGCATCTTCTTTCCCCTTGATAGATATCTGCTGCTTCTTTTTTTGCTTGCACACTGAAAGAACATCAATAGCATCTCTTTCACTGTCAACTGGCTTTTTGCATCTCTAGCACTGTCACCACTCACTCACAGAAAGCAAACACACAGAAAAACCTCTGATTAAAGTTTAAAAATGTCTGCGTGTGGAAAGCACTGAAAAAAATTAAATTCATGTTTTATTTTATTTTTCAAAATTATCCACAACTACTATAAAAATCATATATCAGTGTAATGAAACAAAAATGAACTTTATACTATCCCAGTCACAGTGAACACTATATTTCATTAAGCCTTACAGTACGTTACCACATGCGTCTTATGTTTACAGCATTGTTGTGCATACACAGTACAGGATACAGCAAAGCAGCACAGGCCACAGACAGAACATTCAACATATTTTCCAAAAGGTATTTCAACTATCATAAGGCGTGTCTTACGTACAGTACTTAGCTGCTAACACCTGCTACATTGATAACAAAACAAAGTGGAAGCGTTTCACACTCATAAACATGGTATCACAAAGCATGCGGAGACAATATACTAACAGTCCTTTTCTTTCCATTGCTTTTTTTAAATGTATTTTCTTTTACAGTAGAGCCTTTTGATAACACCTGACTACATCTAAGTATGGCTGAGAACAGGTCTCCCTTGGCACTACGACTCATACAGTAGCTTATGGAAATATGTCAGCTTATATCGGCATAGTCATTTTCACCTTTGGAGCCCAACGCACAGCAGACTACATCTACGCTGTTAAGTTTACTGTTGAGTTTCTCTGTTGCTGTATATACTGTAAGACAGAAAGACTGGATAAAGAGGTATTAGAGTAAATACAGTAATGACCGTAAAACACACTGGAATTGAAATTCCTCCCCTTTTTTTAGCAGCTACAGACTATCCTAGCCTTTTCCTGTGCGGTGAGAAAATTAAGAACATAACAGTTTCAAGCCTTCATATACAGTATATTTCATTTCTCACTTAAGCGCAGGGAAGAAACTTGAGCTATCTGTGTGCTTCAGCGTACAGTCACTTCCATTTCATTTACAAAGAGAGTAGAGGGGGGTTGCCTGTGGAAGGTGCTGTGTGGAGCTACATTACCTGTTGGTTCCTGAGAATTATTTTTGGATTTATGAAACCTTGTCCAGACTGCCAAGCACAGTACCACCACTATAAGCTAATAAAGCCAAGTCGGCCTCTAAAGTGTGGCCTCATGGAGTAACAGTCTCACTGAAATATATACTGTGTGTGTGAGTGCATAATCCGTGCACCTCTACCTAACCGTGCATATTGATCTTACTGTATGCCTGGTTTGCTCACAACTGAAATTCATGTGATATTGAGACTAAACAGTACAAGCCCTGTTGTGGCAATAAAAAGTAAAGTGATGGGGTTACATGCTTGGATAGTGACAGCTGCTGTCATGGTCTCAGTAATCCCAGCCTCATGCAAATGCTGTGCACTGTCATTGACACTGTAGTAGAATACCTGAGGCCAAGGCTCTGGATGTCCTGCTGCCTCTCTTTCTCAACAGTAACTGGGTCAAGATTAAAACGCCTCTGGCTCCCGGCTACTGCTCCTCTGCAACATCTCCCACTGGCACTTAATTAAGTCCCTTGCATGGCTGTCACACACCTGCTGCATCCAGAGGCTGATTCATGGTGAGGAGGCCAGTCTTAAGTCCTGCTTGTTAAGACTGAGTGCAGTTGTCCTGTGCATTTCCTATGTGTGGGTGGAGGTTTTTCACTTCCACTGACCCGACTGTAACTCCAGGGAGCTACGTGGCATCTCAGCAGCAATACAGAGGAGTTATATATAAGTATATGTTTTGCTTTTTCTTTCATCATAGAATCATTGGCTGCCTCTACCTTCGGTGTCTCTTGCTCTGGGCATTATTGTTCTTTTTTTTTGCATGAAAATATTCCAAATAACACACAGAGGATCCCGCTGCACTGTCCAGCTTCCTCCTCAAGTGAAGTACTTGCAGTTTGTGGAGTCAATAACACAGTACGCTGTGCACTTGAGGTGACCATATGATCTGCGGATAACAGGAGAAACTTTGGGTCAGTTTAACATGTCAACAAAACACTTTTTCTCAACAAAAAGTTGTGTACTGTGCTTACCCTGGAAGATATGAATTGCATGTCTGGTATCCAAAGTCCTTTCCATCACACTCCTCAGCCCCCTCATAGCGGTATCCGTCTCCACAGTAGGCATGTTTACACTCTGTGGTAAGGGGAGACGGCAGAGGTGGAGGGGTCATGTTATATATGCACAACTAAAGAGCTATTATAGACCACCTAACATAGACACGTGACTTACTGACGCAGCCGTCAGTGACAACTCTGTTTCTGTCATCACACTCCTCGCCGGTGGAAATCTGCACGATCCCATCACCACAGTAACCTTCATCGTCAGGTGCGTTTTCCATGGACTGGAATGGCGTCAGCTGGAATGGAAAAGTCTTTGACAGAGTTTAAAAGAGTTGAAAAAAAGGAAAAAGGGTTTGAAAAGTCACTATGTGTAAAACAAGATGAAATCATCTGATTCCACCGCATGTACAGTAATGATACCTGGATTGGCAGCCAGCCATCGATGTCTTTGAAATAGAGAGATCTCTGGTCTTTGCGGAATGCAAGAGCATTATCTGTGTGAAGCCGCTCCAGTTCTTCCCCATTGCTTACAACGAATATCTAATTGAAGGGCAAAGTAAGGAAAACGAAAATGTTTTCATGATATGGTAGGAGTCTTGCCGGAGTGCAATTTTGAGATATTGAGCATCAAAATTGAATATCTTAGCTGAAAGTATGTGTGTCGAAGCAATATCCATGTCCCCTAAAGGCATTCTTTTATATTTCTAAAAAAAAATGTATCTTGTATAATTAATTCAAAATTTATTAAAACAAAACCACAAGGCTTGTTAACTCACCGCCGGTACTTTGGGATAGTTTCCTCTTGAAGAATAATCGTCAAATGGAGAATTACTGAGAGAGCCGCAGCTACACTTTCCAGGAGGCCCTGGTGGACCACGTGCACCCTTTGTTCCAACCATGTATAGTCCTGAACATATACAGAGAGACACAAGACACAAGGCAAAAAAGTATTAAACGTCATAAATTGTCTGGTTACATAATATTTATAAAACTGCAGGGAGGCTCACCCCTGTGAATCTATTTTAGCTACATGATGTCATGATGAGTGCATCGTGTTTCACCTCTGGAGATAAAGTTTCTCTGGTGCTAAATAAGACTACCGGTGTTACCCCTTACACTGGTCTCAAGTGTGCTTCCTCTAGCTGTCATGGGTCTTTACTGCTCCTTACACTGGTAGTAGCACAGCTTTTCACACACTCTCAGAGAAAGTGCACACTCAAACAATCACTTTAAAGAGGACGTAGTTAAATTCCTGCCCTAAAATTAACAAGATGTTATAAAGGTCCCATATTATGCTCTTTTCAGGTTCATATTTGTATTTTGGGTTTCTAGTAGAACATGTTTACATGCTTTAATGTTCAAAAAACACATTATTTTTCTCATACTGTCTGTCTGAATATTCCTGTATTCACTCTCTGTCTGAAACACTCCATTTTAGCGCCTTTCTCTTTAAACCCCTTTAAACCTAGAAAAAGCCCACCCTGCTCTGATTGGTCTGCATTTCTGAGTCTTCTGCATGTGCACTCTCGGTGTCTCTGCAACGTCTTTGCAGTCAGGGAATGACTGTAACAGTACTGTAGCGGCACTCTCTAACTATGTATAGTACAGTATAGTAGTTGTGCCATCACAACCATGCAGAAGTCCTGACGAGTCGTTTAAAGACACAGTTTCTGAATACGGGCTGTGAGCATTTTCTTTTTACCATACGGGACTTTCAAATCAGTATACTCAAGAAGTTTTAAATCTGTTGTAAAATGGAAAAGGTCACAGTTCTCACCTGTGGCCGGTGAACCAGGAGGACCAGGGTGACCTGGAGTTCCCTGTGGGCCTGCAGGTCCCATAGGACCGACACTGCCCGTATCTCCTTTACCTCCCTTAAGCACAATCCAAACAATACACAAGGTGATCAGATTTTAAACATTTCTTTAATACGATGTTTCTGAGCGTAGTATTAATAAGTATTTTTATCCTTGACATAAATTACATTTTGAAGATGTTAACAGAAGTTATAACTTAATTTGAGCAACAAAAATCTACTTTACTCAAAAGATGGAGTGAATATAGAGTAACTCCATATAATGCTGTTTTGAAATAATGCAACCAACTCCTCACCTGCTTGCCTCTCTTCCCCGGTCGGCCAGTGGGTCCTCTGTTTCCTGAGATCCCTGGTTCTCCTTTTGGACCCATTTCACCCTGCACAACAAATCGGATCAACTCAACATTTGATTTGATCAGATTTAGAAGGTCGTAATTCTGCAGGACAAATTCAAAACTGCTTCTTGTCTGAATGTGTTTCTCACTTTCTGTCCAAGCATTCCTGGGAATCCCATCCCACCCTGCGGATGAAGAACAGTAGATGATCAAATCAGCTTAGATTACATACAGCAGATAAATACTATTAGCTGCTACATTTGCAACAACCCCTGCAATATGATAAACTGATAAACTCTGCCTACCTTGTCGCCTTTCACGCCACTCTCGCCCCGATCCCCTCGAGAACCCTGATGGAGCAGATTACAGTGTGTTACATCACATTAAGTCTAGATGAAACAGAGAAGATATTAATCAATATATATCCTATTATATTTTCTGCTGAATGATAAAGAACGGTTACATACCTTTTCCCCTTTATACCCAGGTAAACCCTAGAATTAAGGATACAAAATATCCAAGATGAAAAAAAAGTAGTGTGAAGGTGAGACCATCCCATATCAGTGTACTGTAGTTCATATAAAGTATATCTCATACCCTGGGCCCAAATGGTCCTCTGGCTCCAGGCAAACCCATCAGCCCTGGGTCACCTTTCTCCCCCTGACACACAAAAAAAACATTCAGAATAATGAGAAATGTGGATTGGCTTCATTTATTTAGAAACATGTCCCAAAATATAACCCACACATCAAAGTGCAGACTTCAAATTGAAGGTTATTACCTTGTAATATTTCAATCAAGCATGTATATAGAAACGGTTGTTACATAACAGAGTATTTCATTATACAAATGGGACTAAACACAAATCATAGCTGACACTCATCTACCTTTCCTTCTATTAGCACTTACTGTTCTCATCTCATGTCATACATCATCTACATTATAAGGTCTGACTTACTCACTTTGGGCCCACTTGGTCCAGGCCATCCAGCTGGTCCCTGCTTCCCAGGAAGTCCAGGAGGACCTGTCCGACCCTAATGAGAGACATGCATTTTACATTATGATCTCACGTGTAGAAATATCTAATAAAACACGTGATGCCACAGCTGAAGAAGCAGTTATCTGATTAGGACCTCTTATACCTGCAGCTTTGCAGGTTAAAAAAAAGAAGGAAAGAAAGAAATAGTGCAGGATTTGCTGCATAAGCTTGACAGCCTGCTTTCAACAGTATTTATCAGACACTGCTGCACATGTAGGGGGAGAATGACTTTAACGAGCCCTGTCACTTTGCTCTCTTTAATTAAATGATGGGCTGTATATAGAACAGGAGCCCGTGCTTGTGGGAAATAAAATGATTTATGACCTGGCTGAAGCACTAAGTTAAATTGCACTGCAGTGCTGCAAAGCTGCTCAGTCAGGCCACCAGCCAGTGAGGCCCTCCCACTGGGCCGCCTTTGCCGCTCGACTACAGGGACCGATCATTTAGGGAGTTCACTTCTCTTCCGCCTGCCACTATCAAACACGGTGTCCTGTGCTTTTAATAAAGCTGCGTGGGCTTGTTCCTTCTGTTCTGACAGAAAGAGGAGGGGTCATCTGACATGGAGCCAAGATGCCAGATGTCTTTGAGGGGTCAATACTAGTGAGGCAATATGCTCCCTTTCAGTGAGAGGAGACCATCCCTCTGTCATCAAAACAGCCCCTCTCAGCAGCTCTGCATCTCTTGCATCCTGTGTCTGTGCTTTCTCCTGTCAAGGTTGTACTCGCTCACAATTCCTTGCACTGGCAGCGCTCTGAGTTACAGATAGTGAGCTGAAGGCGGAGGCACTGTATCTCATATTTGAGTAAATCCACTTAGTGGAGAATATGGAGTGATTAATGGAGACTCTCACCTTTTGCCCAGGTCTTCCGATTTCTCCCTGACAACAGGATGCGGAGGAGGGGACAAGGACAGTAGCTATTTAAATACACTTCCAGTAAGCATCTTTCAGTCAGAGGTAACAGGTCAGTTAAACTTGAGCTTCCAAAATAATGAGTACTGTAGCTTGTAAAATGTAAAATGAGCTACATAAATCAGATGAAACAAGAACAAGGGGAAGTGCTTACCTTTTCTCCCTTGGGCCCTCCTATCCCAGGTAACCCAGGTGGACCCTAATGGACATAATAAACAATAAATACATGGCATATGCTCGTAAATCTCAGAGATATCTATCTACATTAGTTTTATTGTCCACAACATCCCACCACAAAGTTATGTCTGCTTCTGGGAGCTTGTAGCTGCAGTTTCAATTAGCTAAAGGCTGAGTGGCCATTATTGATTTAAAAAGTGCCTTGTAGGTCTCTTTTGATAAACTGAAATGCTGCTGCAGTCCAACTGGTGCTGTAGCAGCCTGAGATGGGCAAAGCTTTAGCAATCATTTGGTACATTTTCTTTTTGCTTATGAAATGCTGTGCTAACAGGGGATGAGTGGATTTAAAAGCACCTATCAAACCAAAATGTCTTTACATCTTTCATCACAAGTGTACACAAACACATGGACACATGCTTGTGTTGGTAATCCCTGGAATTTACGCAACCCAGTACGCCTTTCCAGGCAGACAGTTCTTCGGACAGTTTCTGAGAATGATGTGTGGGGCACTGGCAGCCAGTGGAAAAAGGCTATTTGTGTCTCATCTAAATGTGGAGCGTTAATGGGCCGCTGTGTTGCATGGGCCAGAGAAATCCCCCTGCTTTGCAGGAACTCTCAAGTTGGAGAGGAGATGGGGCTAATTTGTTGTTGGAGTACTAATTCCTAACACCTCAAAACACCAGAGACAGTCTGTGCTTTAGCCATGCTGAGAGTGAATCCTACGCAAGTCATATGGTGGGAGGTGTGTAGGAATGGTGTAATGGTGCGAATGCCAGATCTAGTGTACATTATGTGATGATGTTTTTGAAGAGTCTGGAACCTACCTGAGGGCCAGAGGGGCCCGAAGGCCCACGGGGGCCCTGAACGCAGGCATAACCATTGTCCTCATTGCCAGGCTCTGACTCACCACCGTCATTTGGACTGTCTTCATTCTGAAAAAATGAAAATAAAATTCAGTATTTCTTTTACAGCTTTGACAGATGCTGTTTAGATAGAAGAGTCTTATAGATAGCTGATATAGAAGAATTACACCTTTGCCATTTGTGACGATGATAAAGAAGAGCAATTCACAACCCACGGCAATGCCATTTCTTCCTGAAAACTGTGTTCCAGCATCTGAGTGTTTTAATGATATTATTTGAGGGTCAAATAAAAGGCAGTAAGTGTTGGGCAGTTTGGAAATGACCCAAGGACAAATCAACAGTCAGATATTCTACAATAGAAAGTCACATGACTTTGACTCACATGAGCGTGGCGGCGCCAAAGTGAAGGGGGCGGAGGAAACAGTGGGGGTGGAGGTGGACTCAGTAAACAGCATGGGCTGAATCTCTTCTGCTGCTCCTGGGATCTGAGAGCTGTGCAAGGTGTGCATGCAGTCAGTCAATTAGTCAGTCATTCACACAGGCGATGGTGCCAGATGTAAAAATCAGAAGAAGACAGTCAGAAGAGGTCAAGTTTAAGTCGTCTTTTGCATCAAGTTAATGGGAAAGCTCTTCACCTCAAATGAGAAGAGTTACTCATGACACATTGGCATGCAAAGGCAACGGAGGTACAAATAATGTGACACTTAGCAACAAATAATCCACAAATACAGTAACATTTGGACAAGTCAAATAGGTTAGAACATGCAGGAGCAGCATAAGCAACAGGGAAACAGGTGCAAACTATCAAATCATGACACCCGTCCAGCAGTGATCCTAGAGCTGGACACAGATATGAAGTGTCTGTGATTCTCACAGAAGGCTCAGAGCTGGTCTCGCTATTTATAGAGGCATTTACCTCATGGATGACAAGAAAATGTATTTTACAAAGATAATGAGCTCAAAATTAATCCCAAAAATAGACATTTAGTATCCATGTATTTACAGCCCAAGTCTCTCAACACCTGTGCGTGCATAGTACTGTATGTACAGTATAGTACACAAACACACACACACACACACACACACACACAGAGGCAGGCTCAGGATTACAATATTCTTACCCGCTGGCAATGCAATAAAGCTGTCTAGAAAAGAGGATTGAGCCAGGCCATAACAAAACCACAGCGGCAGATAGAGTCCAAGTGTTAGAAGAGTCATGCTGCTCCAGATAGTTGCCTGCCCTCACACGCTGCCTTTCTCGCTCCCTCTCTCCTCACTGTCCTCTCCCTCTGCTCCCCTCCCTCTCCGCTCACTCTGCTCTGTCTCCTTTACGCCCTCAGAAGAGGGTAAGCCGACCAATGCCCATTAAATCTTTCCTCTGCATCAGTGTGCGCTAAAATTACAGGAGACAGCCCGCCAGCTGCTTCGAGTGCCAATATTAGACCTCTACTACTGCAGGGGGTGCCTTTTGTTGTTTCCACTCCTCACAGAAGGAGACTTATTATGACTAACCAACCCACAGTGGGATTCACTGCAAGGGATTCAAATATAAATCCTGAAACAACTTTTATGTATCTGTTTATGTGTATTTATCAGTCCATCTTTTTGTCTGCAGTAGACAGTGCTTTCCCCTGTGCATTGTGGAGTCTATTTAGTCCAGGCCAGATTGTTTTTTATTGCCCAGTCTGTTAAAATTACGTCTCTGCATTTCCAATGAGGCTCTTGGGGATGTGAGCTGTAAGAGCTATAAAAACCCTGGAAATGCAAGCGATATTAATTAACGCATAAGTAATGATATTAAAATTATATATTTTCCATAGAATGCTGGCGCACAAGTGGACACGGTGACACTTCAAACTAAGGTCCTTGTAATAAGTGTCAAGTTAATAGGTAATAAGTCCTCATAAGGTATATATTAACATTAGTAGCCTATATGTTAATAAGACTAACCACAGCAGCACAGCTTCGATTCCAGCCAGGGCCCTTTGCTGCAGGTCATACCCTCCCTCTTTATATATCTTTTTTTTTTTAAACTTTTAAGAAGTGCATTATAAAGGGTGTATTAACCCTAACAAGGCATCCTTCTTGCTTTAAATCCAGTAGATGAAAAAAAAACATATTTACCTGCTAATACATGCATCATAATATATTTCTCATAAGTGCTTATAAATGTCTTATAATTGAACAATAAACAAGTTTATGATGCTTTTTATTACCACTAATATGTATTGTTATTAAAATGTTAATACGATTCTTATACGGCACTTCTTACCTATTAACTTAAGCTTATTGCAATGACTTTAATATGAAGCATTACCTATTAATCTAATAAAAATGATCATGCTGTGCACTCATTCAAAAAATATGTAGATATTGCATGATTTTCACTGGTGCTAGAAATCACCTATCCATGTGTATGTCCTTGAGAAGGAGTGAAACCAAAGGAGGGTGTAAATGTATGTGCAAATTGGACAAACGTGGGTCAAACGGTTTTTGAGGTGACCGTAAAAAATAACATTTCCCAGCATTTTGAGAGTTTATTGATCCATACATTGTATGTTAATAACATTACCTATTTACCATTTGAAAGGACAAAATAAACATAAAGGAATAAAGATGAATACTGTTCAGTGTATGTGTAAAATTGTTTTATTGTTGTATTCATTACTTTGTTAATTGTAATACTACTGTGTAGTAAGAATCAATACAAAAAATATTTAGTTATTTCATGGAAACAATCACAAAAAGCTTCATATTTTTCCTGAGGAAAACACTGCTGTTCGGAAGCGGATCCCTCTTTTGGTCTATAAGTTAGAGCGTGTGAGCCACGGGAACTCCTGCAAATACAAACAACACAGCATTATTTTAGACCTCCTTAGATGATAGAGCTATTTTATGGAATGATCAATGTTGAGTCCGCTTAGTCTACACATTCAAAAATCTGAGTTGTGCCAGACAAGAAAATTAGTTCATCATCATCCACTGTATAAGACTCAACTTTAAACTTGAATAAGGATAACAGTCAGGGGGCAAACACTGAGGGCAGCACACCTCATAAGGGGAAAAGTCTTTCTCCTGGCCAAAGAGCGCTCAGCACCATGGATACGGCCCTCAATACAACCTTCAAACATGTCTGCGAAGGGTTGCATGGATACATTCAACATAAACACAAAGGGCTATGCTTGCTAATTATGGGGACCCTGAAATAGAAAGGTCAGGTTGGTGTGAGGTGGAGGGATTGTGAGAGTTCTGATTGTGTTCAGTTCTGCAGAGCACCTGGAGTATCTGGATTACTGTGCAATAAAGCATGTCAGTCATGAAGCCCTATAAGGATGAGATGAGAGCCAAGTAAACACCGAGCTGCTTGTTGCTCCACACTACTCATGAACCAAGATGCTGCCGCTTCTAATCACGCCTGACTTTGCTGCTGCGACTGTCAATGTCATCCGAGTCATTGTCTATCTCTTTTCTGTTCTATTTCCTCGGGGGAGGGGTACCAGGTAATTATGAGACAGGGGCTGAACCCGACTTGCAGACCACTTTGGTCACGTGTCTGAAATGCTTGCTATCATCACATCATGTCTGCAAGGCTGCTTGGCTGCAAGGGGATAAAAATGATGTTATGATACGCGACTTAAGATCTTGCTTTAATCCCGTCTACAGGATTAATCCTGCAACACAAAAAGTGTGCAGAAGTCATGGATTTGGGCAGCTCTGCGTTTGCCCGTAAGGTCAGTAAATGTGCGAGTGCGCTGAAGTCTGGACATTTGGATTCAGCCAAGGACATTTATTGTGAAAGAACTGTGAATGAGGACCTTTTAACCGTTCAAATTTCAAGTCTCAGCCCCCTGGATTGGGACATTGACCCAAACAGCGTTTTAAGCAGCAGGAAAGAGGCATTGCAGCATCAATTGCATCCTCAGCCACCAGGGGGCGTGGTATTTCTACAGGATATAAACTGAGGAAGTCATTCAACAAGGAGCCAATCTTTTATTTGTACCCTATACTTCTCAGGATGACTGAGATGCCTCTATACATATACTCCTGATAGGTGACAGTTACCTGCTGTTTTCTGTCGGAGGAAGGATCAATCAGCACATTTAGAAGACTCGGTCTCTCCCAGTCACTCAGGCTAAGCTCTAAAGCACTGCGCAGCTCCTCCACCGTCCGCACCAGGTAGCCTCGACCTCCAAAAGCTGTCATGACCTCATCATAGCGCGCCTCAGGTAGGAGGGTCACAGGTGGGGCGCTGACAAACAACATGATAATGTAAAATAAATCAAAGCTGATTACATGCAGGAAACCATTATAGTGAACTTGTTATGTTCATTTGCCCAATAATATGTGACTCACATAGAGGTCAGATCTCCCAGTTTTGCCATTTCTTTCCATGTCTCAGGATCCACTCCGCTGTAAATACCATTATTATTGACCACAATGATGACCACAGGCAGATTATACCTTTAAAAAAAAACAGACAACGTGCAGTTACGGAGCGGTAGGGGGTTGAAGTGTATATGTTGTATAGAAGGGGAGGCAACCAACCCACCTGCACATGGTTTCCACTTCCATGCCAGAAAATCCAAAAGCACTGTCTCCTTCCACACAGACTATCCTTTGGTTTGTATTCTCGCTCTTCTCCACGGCGGCTGCTGCTATAGCAAAGCCAAGGCCTACTCCCATTGTTCCAAATGTACCAGCATCCAACCTGCACGTTGTCAGGATTAGCCAACAACAATCTACTAAAATTTGCACTTTGAATGCTTATTTTTACACAGTTAAATCATTTGTCCCTGAAGGTTTGTACGTCTTCATCAGACATAGGCATGAGTCAATTGCCTGATACTGGGTGAGTCTGAATTTAGTACCCAGCCTTGGAGGTCAAGATAACTTTGCTGTGAGTGTCAGTATTAAAGCCTTTCCACTCAAAGACGTAGCTCTTTCCATTTTACCAGGTGGCTTTCTTCATCGTTTTGGGTATTTAATATTTTTCAGCGTTGTCTCTCACTGATTAAACCTAAGGCTCAGAGATTCTCTCCCTCTGAAAGCCTTTGATCCAAATGATTGTAATGCATTATTTGAAGATTTACATGGGAATGGCTCAAACACAATTCCCCAAAAGGACTTTGAGATGTGTACAATAATACCATGCCTCTCTTCTATAACCAAATTCAGGAGAGCATCTGGGGAAGGGCGTGACCATATACAGTACATAAATAAAGTTAAAGAGGAACATAATTTGTCATGTCATGGCCTATAAGTTCAATCAATATTTGTGTGAACATGAGCTACTCTCTCTCACAGCTGAAAACCAGAGTAGCTGATCCATAGACAATGAATGGGAGACTGATTTTTTTTTTTTTTTAAATATATTCTGTATACCTTAAGAGCTTTATTTTAGTGTGGAGTTCTCAGTTGTGAAATAGAAAAACACCCCATTTACTCAGAAGATTCCCCTGGGTGCTCTCAGTGTCATCTATAACATATTTTCCCAATTCACTGTCTATGGAGCAGCTCCACACTTTATAGAGAAGTGTGTCTTAAGAGACCCCCTTGCCTGTGTCGTGGTAGGGAGTTGTTCAACATAGTGCGTCCTATGTCCATAGTGTTTGCACCCTCGCTGACAATGATGCAGTCACGTGGCAGCAGCTGGGAAACGTGATGAAACACTGTGTAGTAGTTCATTGGCACTGTCGACTGAAGAGCGAGTGCCTGTGGAAAGAGGAAGGGCAAATGTATAAATAATAATACAATACATAACATCTAAATGGATCAAATACATAACTATATAAAATTTTAGCCATCAGTATGTGATATTCTGATAAACATTTTGAGTGACCGCATACAGTAATATCCCAGGCTTTTCAAAAGTGAGTCTAAACTCACCTTTGATATTTTTGCATTAGCAGCAATTTTGTCCTTAAGTGTGCTCCACCACTCTGTATCAGAATAATATCTCCAGCCGTCTTTACGGACACCCTCCAGGAGCTGAAAAAACAAACGATGAATCATAGAGTCATAGAGTGTTGTCTATATCCACTCTGTAAAGTGTCCTGAGATAACTTTTGTTATGATTTGGCACTATAAATAAAATTGAATTGAATTGAATTGAATCAAGGACATAGTCACCTACGCCACTTCTCCATAAGGAGAGAGATTAACAGCAAACATGAGAGTTTGTGTGCCGACTGAGTTGCAGTTACCTGAGTGACAATAGCGTTGATGTCTCCCAGGAGAGCAACAGCAGGCTTCACATTGTTCCCCATCTCCTCAGCGCAAAGGTCAACCTGCATACAGAGCACAATCGTGTTGTTAACATAGCACAACATTTGCGGCAACAGAAAAATACAGTGCAGGAGATACGGCCCAAGAAATGCATAAAAGGCACTGATGTGACAATATTTAAGTATTTTCTCCAATGCTAAAATTAATAATTAAATACATGACTAACTTACCAGTAAAGTATTCTAAACATTATCTTTGAGGGTTTCAAAAGGCACCTGACACTCGGCTTGATCATTTATATACCTGGATGATCTTGACATCGGGTTTGAATCTTGGTGGCAGGCCAAAATGCAGGATCCAATTCAGCCTGGCTCCAAGCAGAAGCACAACATCAGCCTGGAGAAGAGCTCTGGGTGACAGAGACAATGGAGGGGGAGGTGGTGTAACATTGAGATGGATGGATGGATGGATGGATGGATGGATAAATATCAGAATCAGTAATACTTTAATTATCCCAGGGGGAAATTATTTACAAAACTCCAGATATACAAACAACAAGTATTATACAGACAACATATATTAGAAATCTAATATCCAATATCATATATTAGAAAAGATAGATAGATAAATAGATAGATAGATAGATAGATAGATAGATAGATAGATGAATAGATAGATAGATAGATAGGAAGATAGATAGATAGATAGATAGATAGATAGATAGATAAATAGATAGATAGATAGATAGACAGATAAATAGATAGATAGATAGATAGATAGATAGATAGATAGAAAGATAGATTGATAAATAGATAGATAGATAGATAGATAGATAGATAGATAGATAGATAGATAGATAGATAGATAGATAGATAGATAGATAGATAGATAGATAGATAGATAGAAAGATAGATTGATAAATAGATAGATAGATAGATAGATAGATAGATAGATAGATAGATAGATAGATAGATAGATAGATAGATAGATAGATAGAAAGATAGATATGTTATTGATCCCGAGGGAAATTCATGTTTACGCTGTTCCAATATTACACTCAAGTACCAAGCAGGAAATGTACAAAAATATAAAAGAATATAGAGGACAAATATGATGAGAATATACAGTTGTGTCGTGAGTGGAATATTGCACACAGAAAATGTGCAAAATATATATATAAAGTAAATACATTCAAGGATAGGTAATGGAGGTTCAGGATGTTTCCTTAATAAATAGGGTAAAGTAATCGTACTTTACACCTTTTGATCCCTGCACATTTTTACAGTGAAAGAAGGGCTGACCTCGAGCGGGCAGCAGCCGCACAGTTGGGGTGATCATCAGGTAGGACCCCTTTCCCCATGGGGGTGGGCAGAAATGGCAGACCGCTCATTTCTACAAACTCCCTCAGAGAAGTTTCTGCTCGGCTATAGGCTGCTCCTGTCGGGCACAACGGTACTCATGTCATCATGACTTTCAAACTACTCTGATTCAACAGCAGTTAGTTACTAATAACAAATTACAGTAATAATATTACTTTCAACAGTAATAAGTAGTGTAAAAAATATTATGTCAGTAATAATATTATAGTTACTCCCCTAAAAAAATGTTAAAACCTTATGTTTGTAAGGTACTGATTTGAAACCAAACAATCCAATCACATCCCAGGATTCATACAGTTTGAGCCAGGTGTGCTTTCATCTAGTGTGTAATTTTTATGGATTCATAGGCTGCAGAAAAAAAACCCTGCTAGTTTTAAGCCTTAGCTGCACTTATCAGCGATTAACCTGACATGCTGAATTTTGAGGAGAAAGGACACAATTACCTGTTTTGCTTAACTAATTACTGTTGGCAGGGAGCAATAAGTAAAGTAATAACATTCGGTGGCCAGCAAGTTCACCTGTGTCTGAAAAAATAGGGTTTCTAACTTATTCCCTGTGATAGAGAGAGTCCAAATATGGATGGGACAAGACAGGTTTTTATCACCGATCACAATGGAAAACACTTTTTGTTATCAGGATAATCTTGTGTAGCCTCACGAGTGATTTGAGGGGAATTAACTGCAGTTTCCTCTAACCGTAACATTAATTTGCCCACAGCCCATAAGTAAAAGTTCAAATCAAGTAGAACTGATTCCATTTTTCAAGTAGTGTATTAAAGGAAGAAGTAGAAAGTGAAAGTTTTTGTTGCCTGTACAGTGCATGTATTTATCAACCACAACACTGAACATTTAATAGGCTGTATGCATGTAGAAATGACCGTCAGCGTTTCCACTCCGCTCTCTCTGTGATCACTGCAAGTCTGTTATGCTGTGAGTTTTTATGACTTTAGGACTTTTTATGTTGCTTATTTTTATGATTATCTGGTTATTATCGTGATCATCTTGGCCAGGATAATCATGACATGACATTTTCATATTGTCCTATGCATTCAAGTATGAATGCTTCTTTTGACTTTACCTTTGCCGATTATGACTAACGGCCTTTTAGCTGCTTTCAAGACAGATATAGCTTCAGTGACTGCACCGTGGGGAGCCAAACTCACAGGTGGAGACAAACAGCAGGACACAACTCTGCAGAGGAAACACATTCCCGTGAATGGCAGTGCACTTTGAATCACAGAAATAATACCTTGCAGAATAAATATTTATTTTAAAAAAATCTCAAAAATGACAGCAAACCTGACTTCGCTCCTGTCCACTTTAGCATTGACCATGTCCCCTGCAATATCCACATAACAAGCACCTGGACGCCCATACATGCTGGTGCGAACTGCCTAAAAGAAAACACAAACAATACAATTTAAAATAACATTTGTGTTGATATCATCTAGCTATGCACAAATATCGGATTTAGTCTGCCGTGATAAATGAAACAAGACTAACAAGGATAAGTCAGACAATATAACAATAAGCTGGTAAATTCAGCTACCTTCTCTATCACTGAAGGGATGGCTTCCAGGCTGCTGGGTCTGGCAGAGAACTTGCTATAAAGGCGACAAGCTTCCACCTAGTAAAAAAAACAAAAAAAAAACGTGTTTTTAAATGAAGCATCAGTCAGCAAAATACACATTAAAGTGAGCATTACCTGAGGAAACTCCTGAAAGGCTCCTGCTGTTTCTTGGTTTCGATCTGAGGAACCACCGATAATAACCACGGGCCTGTGCAAAGGCAACATGCACTCAATAAACGATATGACCAGGGCTCACAGGATCCATGTTAGAACTGTTAGCACTGCCAGCTGCATTAAAGCAGCATCAGTTTGTCAAATCATAAGCCTACCAGCAGTTCATGTTAGCGTTGGCCATTCCACCCAGAGCATGGATGAGTCCAGGTCCAGACACCACCAGGCAGGCACCTGGTCTGGATACAAACAAGACAGCAACATGTTTAATATTCTGTGGCCTCTGTTGAGGCTTTTAAAAAGCAGCTGACATCTCACTTGTTTAAAAAGGCTTTTGTCTCATGTTTGTAATTTTGTGTGTTTAAGTCTTTTTAATTTTATTTCCATTGGCAATATTTTTTTGCTGGCTCATTTTACTGTTTGGGTGAAACATATTGTGACTTTGTCTGTAAAGATGCTATATCAAATTAACTTATTATTATTATGTAAGATACAACCAGCTGCTGACATTATTCTATTCAGTTACTAAACGTCTTACCTTCCAGTAAGGTACCCAATGGCAGATGCTGCATAGCACGCCTGTTGTGTGACAGAATGTATTGTATATTAAAATGTCATTGTGTTAAGGAGGTTAGGGTTAAGGATTAGAAATGCAAGTAAACAGCAGTTTAGATTAATAAAAAGTGTTGTACCGCTTGTTCGTTACGCATTCCCACATATCTGATCCCTGCAGCCTGAGCAGCCATGGCCACTTCTATGACAGGGACACCGACTATCCCAAACATGTACTCCACTCTCTGCAGGGAGAGAAAATGCTCTTTAACAAACAGACACTGAGATATTGAATACACGCACACACACACACACACACAAACACACACACACACACACACACACACACACACACACACATATATATATACATACATACATATATATATGTATATATATAAAAATCTATACATATATATATATATATAAAACTATAAATATATATATATATATATATATATATATATATATATATATATATATATATATATATATATAGTTTTAAGTGCGACGGTAATCCTTGTATCTACTTGTTGTTTTTTTTACTGTGTTAAAGGTCTAAACTTGACAACACAGCTTGAACTTTGACACAGTTTTTTGCATGAGATAGATTCGCGTTTTTTTCCAAGCGGTCTTACCTGAGCCTTTAGGGACTCAGCAATCAGCTGAGCTCCTGTCACTTCTTCCATGGCTTTCCACAAACTGTTAGCTACGAGTTATTACACTGTTATGTACCCGCAGAGGTATATAAAAGGCTATACTGTTGCACCCACCAGCTGCATGGACAAGTCGTTTGCTACAATCATCTATCTGCCCCTGAAACCGCCCCGTTAAGTTCGCTTCCGGGTTTCAAGCCAATCACAGAATCTTAGCGTGACGTCACACTAAAGGAAGTTTTGCAGTTATTACTGTAAAAATAAAATCACACCCATAAAGCTACATTTTTCACATATTGGCCAACTTTTAATCCTTCCAAAATTGAATTTTTTGACCAAATTATTAATAATAAGAAAAGTATTTATACAGCTGAATAATTAACACAGCTGAACATTATTAAAAAATGAAAAACTAGAAAAGCAGGGTTGGAAAAGTTACGAGTCATTTTTAGAATAACTATTATAAACATTCTCATGTAGTAGAAAAGATTGATCAGGAAAGCTACCAAGAGGCCCATGGTGAAGGAGTTACAAGTCTAAATGGCAGAGGTCGGTTGATCTGTGCATGTGACAACAATTTCACAAGTTCTACATGAATGGCAGGGTGGCAAGAAAGAAGCCTTTTCTGAAAAAACGTCACACTGACTCAGTTTACAGTATGCCAAATAACATATTGAAGATTCTGATACCATGTGGCAAAAGATTATATGGTCAGATGAGATCGAAACTGAACTTTTTGGGAACTCCAAGCGCTATGTTTGGTTTCCACCAAACACAGCACACCACCCAAAACACAGCATCCCTACAGTGAAGCATGGTGGTGGCAGCAATATGTTGTGGGCTTGTTTCTCTTCAGCAGGGACTGGGCAATTGGTCAGGATTGAAGGGAAAGTTAATGCTGCAAAGTCCACCCAAATTCTTTAGGAAAACCTGCAGCCCTCGGTTAGACACTTGAAAATGGGCAGGTGGTTCACCTTTCAGCATGACAACGACCCAAAACACACCACCATAAAAACAACACAGTGGCTAAAGAACAGGAAGGTCAATGTCCTAAAGTGGCCTAGTTAGAGCCCTGACCTGAATCCTACCGAACATCTGTGGATGGACTTCAAGAGTGCCGTCCATCACCGCTCACCACAGAATTAAAATGAACTTGAACTGTTCTGCAAGGAACAATGGGGAAATATTTCTTAATCTAGGTGCACAAAGCTGGTAGAGACATTTCCAAACAGTAGCAGCAGCTATTATTTAAAGTGGATGCATAGACAAATATATTCAACACATTAATTTAACTTTGGAAAAAAATTTAATATTCTGACACTTAAAATGTTTTTAAGAAAATGTGTTGATCCCTATTGTTATTGTGCAATGCTGACCTTATTTCTGCTGTCACACTTCAGCCTATGTATTACATATTTACAGATCATAACACGACAAACTACAAATAAATGTTACATAAAATGTTTTAAATGTGACATATTCTCATTTTCAGATTTACACGACATACATTTACATGCTTTAGTGCTAAAAAAAGATTGGTCAGTGTTTTCGTGTGCTCTTGGTGTCTCCACATTTTTTTTTCTTGGATAAAGGCAGTTTCTGAACATGGGCTGTGTGCATTTCTCTGTGAAATGAGCGTTTTGATACTTTCACAGTATTTATATAGCACCTTGACCTGCTTTATAATCCAAAAAGACATGGAAATCTCACTTTTTACAAAATGTGGTCTATAAATAGCCCTTAATCATTATATTGTTGGAATTATTTCTGTTTCTTCTGGAAGAAGGCTGATTGTCAGAGTTGTGAAAACACATCTCAATTTATAGTGTTGGCTCTTTAGTTGTCACTCTGCAAATTCTATTACTGACTTAATAACTGATAACTTGTGTGTCCTGACCAAAGCTACGCACGCGCGCACACACACACACACACACACACACACACACACACACACACACACACACACACACACACACACACACACACACACACACACACACACACACACACACACACACACACACACACACACACACACACACACACACACACACACACACACACACACACACACACACACACACACACACACACACACACACACACACACACACACACACACACACACACACACACACACACACACACACAATGTACATAACAGATTAGGAGGATAATCACTGATAAATTGAAAAAGCAGTTAACATACTACTGGAACCAGCTGTAATATATATAAATTCAATATTATTTACACCTGTGAATTTTCCTACTGCAACATGTCTCTGACTGCTTCAAATGTGTCATGTATTTAACAGAATTAAAGGCAATAATCCATGAAGACTCATGTTCTTTATTAAATAACTCATTTCTTTATTACTCATAAAATATACAGCAATCTCAGTACTGAAAGAATTCATTTGAGCATTGAATTCACAGTCATAATTTCTATATACATACTAGTTTCATCCCTCTTCAAGAAAAAAGCAAGAAAAAGACAAACTTCTTTTCCGTTCTAAAGAAGCTAGCAAATGTATTGTACATATTTCCAGTTAAAAGGGTCTTTTCAAACGACAGAAAAGGGAAGATTTGAATAATGGTGGGATCAAGTGGTTTCTTTTTTTTTTTGTTAAGTTAAAGCAAGCAAAACCTGTCAACAAACATTGACTAATATAAGAGCAAAAAATATGATTCAAACAGAAGAAAATCAAACGCTGCCCTATCATTGGTTTACAGTGTTTCTTCTCACAACGCTGAGCCCCAGATACCTCAGTACAGGATCAGTGCTTCTTTGAAATGTTTCATTACTTACCAAGTGTGCATCACTGTATTTTCACAGCTACTTCAAAAAACTCATCAGTAACTAATGAAGGCACAAAATGAACACATAAATAGGAACAGAAATTACACAAATAATTTATTCTTGAAAGACTAAACCGCAATGGACAGGTCAATATACAAAGGTAAGGTTGATCAACATAACAATAACCTGGTGGACATAAAGTCTTTTTTTTTTTTAATTACTCAGGTCAGTAAAATCAGATTTATTTTCTTTCTAGAGGAAGAGGTGTTTAAGACATGAACATGGGTATATTAAAATTTTGATCTCAAAAAATAAATGATTTGCCGCCTGTATGACTCACAGACTTGAAGGACAAGTGCATTCTGACAGATGTAGTGGACAGATATCAACGTTCTTTAACTCGTCAAGAAATCCAAAAATGAAAAGTGGCTCCTTCCACCCGCCCCCTCCCTGCTATCCATTAAAGCAAAACAATTCTCAATCTCATTTACACAGATAAAACTGGGTTAAAAATGCATCCATGTCTTTTGGTCCCTGTCTGTTTAGCTCTCTGTGAAGTGCTGCCTTTCTTCTTCAGCATGTTATTGCCGTACAAAAGTCGGTACAGTTTTTTTGCACTCAAGAAGTCAGTGTTAGTAACACAGCGGTTACTGAGGATCAGTATCCGCCGAAGGACACCTGGTGCTGGATGAGGTCGGGATGAGTGCTGGCCAGCCTGCTGCACCTCCTCCCTCTCTTGCTCTCTGGTGGGGTGGGGGGACTCTTAAGGCTCCTGTGGGGGGCTTTTCTTTCTTCTTCCACCCTCCCAAGCTGGCGGTGGGTGAATTTTTTAAGACACAGTGTGTGTGTGTGTGTGTTTATGCATTTATCGCTCCCTCCTGTCCCTTAGTACGTCTCTGAGTCAGAGTCATTGAGCTCTTCATCCTTGTAGATGCCGTCGTGATGGCTGATGTTGTTGAAGCTGCAGTAGGAGCTGTGCTCGCCGTGCAGCACGGGCAAACTGTCGAACGTGACGCTCTTGGAGGGGCTGGTGGTGTAGTGGTTAATGGCACTGAAAGGGAGGGTGGGTGCCGGGGCGCAGGGGGACACAGGCATCATGGTGGCCAGGATAAGAGCTAGGCAGTCTGCCACATCTTTGTTGGGGGCACAAGCCAAGGCAGGGGTGTAACCTGAAACAACCACAGTGAGCCAGTGTTACATACTATAGTCTATCAAAGGAATAGTTTCCAACAAATGGTGTTACCTCTGCTAAATTATTTGGCAGTAATTACATGGCTTTTCTGAATCACTATACATGATGAGTCTGAGAATGTCTCATTAAGGTCGGAAAAATCAGTAATAGATCTGACCCAGGCATATTTTAATTGATTGGTTATTACCCAATCAAATTCTGATGCTATTTATACCTCTTTGTAGGTTTACCCGCAGTATGTTAGCCGTCATGTTTCCAAAATGAACATCAAGCAGGTAAAACGCCATAAGTGTGGAACTAATTCAAACTAGGTGACTAATCATTTCTGATCAGGCTGTGTCCATTAGGACGTATGTTTACATGGGAGTTCCTGATGTACTGCAATAGCACCAAGTATATTTCATGCAGCTTACACTTTTATCCAAAGCACATTACAATAGGTGTTACAAATGAAAGGTGATGGTATATAGCAAGAGAAAAACAACACGGAATTTACCGTTTTCATCAACTGCAAGTACACTGGCTCCTTTTGCAAGCAGCTCTTGCACCACCACAGTTAAACCATTTCTTGCAGCCACATGTAGAGGCCTTTTTAAAAAAAACAGATAAAACATGGATGCGTCAACAGCAAAGTCAATATTTTACAATTTTGTATCTCTACATTAATAATTCAAATCCTCACAGTAATCCACCCACACCACCACAACATTTCATTGCACAGATGCCGCAAGATACTGGACACTAATGTGATACATACGTTTGTAAGGCGGCATTAGTGGCGTTTATGAGGTTTCTGTCCGTAATCTTCTCCAATATCAACAAGGCACTGGTTTCATGTCCCTGCAGAAAACAGGTGCAGCATGATGGATATCAAAAACAACCATACAGAATTGCTTCCAAATGTGCAGTAAATACCATTTGTTTATACTATTTGGACATAAATTATATTTGCAGGAACAGACTGTATATTTGCTGTTGAAGAATGTAAGAACAGTGCCACCCTGTGGCTATACAAACCTTACTGCATGCGAGATGAAGTGCGGTGTTCTTCACAGCATCCTGCAAAGTGAGATCTGCTTTCGCACTACTCACCAGCAGTTCTAATAGTGAGGGGAAAACAAACTGAAGGTAATTCGATAACAGCACTGATTATTACATCCCACAGAGATCTTTTCCAGTCCAGAGGTTAAATAGGAGAAGTATCCATACCAACAGCATTGGTCTGGCCATTTTCAGCAGCCATCATGAGCGGGGTCTTTCCTGCAGCATCAACACTGTTGACCTGTGCGTTGTGGCTCAGCAGAAGCTGGAGACACTCAACATGGTCAGTGAAGGCTGCTGCGTGTAGTGGGGTTCTGCAAAGATAACGTCAGAACAAGGCACATTTTTAAATCAGAGTCAACCAATTAATTATGTGAGTTTTTAATTACAGTTACACAACTCTTGAGGCTATTGCACTTAACCTTAGAATAGTGTGTTTACCTGTTTTTACTGTCTTTGGCATTGACAATGGCAGGGCCAAGAGTGTCTATCAGCATCTCAGCAGCACCTTCGTTGTCATGGATTCTAAAGGCGAAGAAAAAAATAAAAATAAAATAAAGAGTACCAAGATGTAATCCATTAGAAGTTCTGTTTCACACGCATTGATTGAAACAGAAAACGGCTCAAGATCTTACACAGCACAGTGGAGGGGGCTGAAAGAACTGCCTTCGGCCTTGTGAAAAACCTCTTGTTCCAGCAGAACCTCCACACACGTATCGTGACCTGCAGACGAGAAAGAATTAACCGCGTGAGTCTTCATCTCAAGGTGCTCACTATCAGGGTTTGAAGAACTAATGAAATATGATGAAAACGATGTTGTCCATGCCATTTTTATATCTACAAAAAGTGCTCCTTTTAACTTTTTCGGCAACTTGCTTGTATTTAAGACAATACATTACCAAACATCAGATATACATTTCCAGAATTATATTGATTGTCTTCAAACCCTCATCTCTGTACCATTGTAGCAGGCCCAGTGCAGTGGGGTGTAGCCTTGGTTGTCTGTTAAGACAGGGAGTGTTTCCACTGATTGGGCAGCATGCAGCAGGCCTCCCAGTACCCCAATGTGTCCACACGCCGCTGCCAGGTGGACGGGTGTGCGCCCTTTACAGTCTCGCACCAGGAAGGTGGCGCTGTGCTGAAGCAAGGCCTCCACACATTCCTCGTGACCGGTCACCGACTGCAGACAGAAGGAAAATACTGTTATTACTGTTGACTGATCATACCCTGTATGATTATACATTAAAAATGATTTGATAATAGCTGACCAATGTTTTGGAGTGACTTCCTTTCATAGAAAAATAGGCGAGGCTGCACTGCCCAAATCAAAAATGTGTTTTGTTTTTTGTATATCTAATGTGCCAAGCAACATCTCAAAGATGCAAACAATCATAGTGAAACATATGAATGAGGAAGTGGAAAAAGCATACAAGACAAAACATCAGAACAGGCAAAGTTAAGGTGAGAGTATAAAAGACTGTCCTACAGTATATATCCTCTAGGTGTATGTAGGAATAAGTAAGATGTCCTTACTCCTCTATGTAGGGCCGTCCTGCCCCACTTATCTTTGGCTTCCACATTGGCTCCCTTATTTAGCAGAGAATACACACAATCGGTGTGTCCACTCAGGACCGACAGCATTAATGGGGTTCTAAGAGATAACAGACAATAATGTCAGCAATTTCTTTAGAACATGAATGATGGGGGGTGGGGGGGGGGGGGAAATCAATACTCCACTAAAATTTTACTTACTGTCCATTCCCATCTTGAATGTCTACTGCACTTTGAAGATCAGCATTTCCAATCAGCAAACGCAAACACTCTGAATGACCGTTAGTAGCTGCAGGGAAAGAATGAACACCCAATTAGCGTACTTGCAATAAAAATAAATTGTACAGGGTTCGTACGGTCGCTGGAAATCCTTGAAAACACTTGAGTTTTAATGTGGTGTTTTCAAGGTTTGAAAAGTGCTTGAATTTTAAATAAAGTGCTTAAAACTGCTGAAATGTATGTTATATAGGATGTAATATATGATAAAACAGAGAAAACAGAGACTGAAAACAGCATTTTCTGACATTTTTGAATGAACATTTTAAATCATTTTATTATTATTATTAACATTTTAATTAACATTCAACATGAAACGTTGGTTTCCTTTCATTTGTCACCCCTTGGTAGAAAGCCATCTCAAAACATAATGTTTGTTGTTTATAGGACAATAACGGCTAATTTAATGTGATGAACAACTGCAATCATAAATATACAGAATATATTGTATGTACTGTATACATATTTGTAGTTTGCCACCGCTGTAAGGTGCTGAAGAGGCATGAAAATGAACCTTGAAATGCTTCAAAAGTGCTTAAATTTGACTTCTGGAAAAGGTATAGGAGCCCTGATTGTATTTATATGGTACCTTTTAAAACAATGTTACTGTTTTGCTTCTTAAAAGGAAAAACTCATTCCAAAATAAACCCACACCACAAATAATCCTAGCAAATAAAATTGGTGAATAAAATACCCAATACATTATTTCATATTATATATGGGTCTGAAAATTCTGATGTAAGCAAATTCATGATCCACCAACTCGAGGTCCATACCTGCAGCGTGGATGGGGGTTCGCTTCAAGGTGAAGTCTTTGACCAGGATGGAGGCTCCCTGGTTGATTAGGACATCCACACACTCTACATGGCCCTTAAAGGCAGCCAGGTCTAGGGGTGTGCGTCCTTGGCTGTTTCTGACATCCAGATCCAACAGAGACTGCACCAGAACCTCCATAGCATGATGGTGACCGTGGTATGCCTGAAAGATTAATTTACCATGAATACGTTTTCATGCGTTTGATGAAATGAAGAATAATAGTATAATAAGGAAATAAAGATATGGATAATGCACATTACTTACAGCGAGGTGAAGGGGGCTGACGGGGGCTCTGACGTCGGAGTCATTCAGGATGTCTGTCCCTGAGGTTTCCATTAGCTGAACAAACCAGATATACAGGTTAGAACCTACTTCAGATCACTTGCTTCGCCGTGAAACTCAAAGTCAAATAAAACATGCACACACACTACTGATTATAGCTCCCAGAAAACTCAGTTTAACAGCGCAACATTTCGATCTAACACAAACCTTTGTCAGAAATGGTAAAATAACCACCCCAAAGAAGAAGAAACCATATATAAAAAGGGGAAGAAAAGTAGAAATCCACTAACCACATCTAGAGGCGTTTCACTTGCAATCTGTAACACAGAGTGTGACAATCAGCAAAGCATTGAACATCAATACAATATGGTAATGCTGAATTACAGAGCTGATTGTTATGCATCGTGTACGTGAAGTTCTCACCAGCTCCAGACAAAGGCGATGTCCATACGCCGAGGCGTAGTGCACAGCATTGTAGCCCTGATTGTCTCGGATCCCTGGATTTGCATCATTTCGCAGTAAATATTCCAGGCACCTGCAGACACAACAAAGAGGCGGTAGTCAAGGAAACAACATCATCTTTTCAAGTGTTGAACTGTGGCTCAACATAATCAATAATGCAACTTTTTAAGCATGAAAACCCTCAAAGATAATAACCCGCCTTCTACACAGCCACTCGCTCCTTTAAAAAACAGAATTTTCAAAAGCATTACTCACTTTCCATCTGTGTCAGAGGCGGCAGCATAGTGGAGAGGAGTGCAGCCCCGCTCGTCTAGGTCATTGACGCTGGCCCCAGAGCCCACCAGAGCAAATAGGCACTGGTAGTTACAGTTGGCAGCAGCATAGTGCAGAGGGGTCCTGGAAAAGCAAACACGGCGAAATCAGTTGCCTTTTCACATTTGACCAAGAAACTCGGAGAGCACAAAATCATGATCCAAACCCCTTAGTAAATGCCGCAAACCTGCCAAAGCTGTCCTTTCTATTAAAATCTGCCCCCGTGTTGAGGAGAAGATTGAGACATTCCAGGTTTCTGAGGGGTTAGGGAGATTTAAAAAATGATGAACGGATAATGAACATGAACCACAGTCTTAACACTTTAATATTAAACATGCTTTCCAGTTGTCCTGTACTCACCCTCCAGCAGCTGCTGCATGTAAACAGGTCCTTCCAAAGTCATCAGGAGTATCAATATCAAATCCTGCAGCCGAGTAAAGGATTGTGTATAAGATTCTGCATACTGTAAATGAGTTTTTATAGTACAGTAAACATGTTGTTTAGTTTGAAAATCTTTGGAACCGTGTCAATAATTTTGACTTAGGTCGCACTCACAGTGTCCATTCGTACCGTGCCCAAGCACTTATTAAAGCACTGATGCACATGTACGGACACGAGTACTAGCATTGAGGGCGGTCCTGATGTCTGTTTAAAAAAAAGATGCATCTAAATCTCCGATGCAAACAAAATCTCTGAGGGGGGATGACGTACTTCTACGCAATCAAGCCGAGACTTGGATCATTTTAAGTAATGTGAGTGCAAGCAGGCCTGGGCCGCGGGGGAAGAGGGAGGGGGGGGGCAATCACCCTAAAGCATGGCACAGATCATCTGGGCCAAGTGGGAGTTCACCATTATTAAACTGCAATAACTGAACCATTCAGATATAAGGCTTGCATCATGTTGTACTGTGATGGTTGAGTTAGTACTACTCTGCACAGCCACACAACATGAATTAAAACTTGCTCACCTGAGGACAGGAGCTTCCTGCAGCAGTCAGAGAACCCACTGAGGGCAGCCAAATGCAGCGGGAACATACCATGAACTCCTCGTCTGAAAAAGACATGTTGATTTACTCAGGATCGACCAACTATCACTGGTGCTAAACTAAGGGTAGAAAGTACTATTAGCAGTACAAAATAATTTGTATAAATTACATAACAGGCATCCGTGCTTGGAAAAAGTTAAACAGGCTCTCTTACTTAGCCGTATCAGCTCTGTTGGTGATGAGGGTGTTGATGAGGAGCTCGTGTCCGTATCGAGCCGCAATGTGCAGTGGTGTATTTCCGTTCTTATCTTCACAGTCAATCTCAGCACCTTCAAGAAAAATGACGATAACAATCAAAGCTCTTAGCCTGTGTTAGGCTAAGGAGCAGTCTTGGTTTTTTACGGTCCAGCATGAGAAATAAAGTCAGCGATGACTTTTTAGAGGAGCTCACCATTCTCAATGATTGCTTGAGACCTAGAGAACCTCCCGTGGATGGCTGTCATGTGGAGGGGAGTCTTACCATCTTTACTCTGGAGAAGAAAAAAACAAAACATGTTGGTATCACAATGTAGATTAGTATGGTTTTCAGTTATAAAGTATATTCCCCATAAGACTACAAGAAGTTATAATACTGCATTTTCTGACATCTATCAACTGTAGAAAATAAGTGTTAAGTTTTGGTACATCACAAATAAATACTTGTTTTAGCACTGATGTTTTAAACACAAATATCCAGTTCTTGTTGAATTTTAAGTGACCAAGCTTTACCTGGAAAAGGAGTGCCAGTTATGATGTAACGGCTTTGCCTGGTTACAATAAACAATCGATTTCCAAGTTATCAGTGTTCAAACTGCAAGAGGCAACATTCTGTTTTTTACTCACCTTGATGTTGACATCGGCCCCGTTGCACACGAGGAGCTCCAGACAGAGCGCCCCATGGCGAGAAGCGGCAGTAAAATGAAGAGGTGCGAAGCCCTTCTCGTTCACCTGGTTGACGTTAGCTCCGCACTCAATGAGCTCGTTCACCACCACGTCCTGCCCGTTGTAGCAGGCCACGTGGAGGGGCGTGTTGCCGTACGCGTTGGGCTCATTGATCTAGATGGGAAAATAAATGGAGAGTAGTCACGACTACACTGTTCCCCATCAAGACGGCCGCTCTTTTTAAACGGAGTATAAATATCTGTCGAGTCATTATCCAAAACACCACAAGTGCATAAGGCTAGGTTATATGTTATTACATATCTGTTCTCTCCTCTTCAGATCATAAGATCTAGCAGTGTCTGTAGTGTAATGACAATACGCTTGTGGGTGGAACTTACATCCACCCCCAAGTCCAGGAGGTATTTGACAACGCTGATCATTCCACTGGAGGCTGCTGCATGTAAGGGGGTGTAAGATTTCTTATCTTTGCAGGCCACCTCAGCTCCATGAGACGCCAGCAGCTTCACCACTTCTATGTGTCCTGAAAACAAAAAGAGCATGATTTCATTACATAAATATGCTATGAAGACATCATCAACTATTTAATTTAGTTATATCAGATCACGAGTATTCATTTGAACATCTAAAACCTTTTTCATCGTTTTAATGCCTTTACAAAATATAAATTTAAAAAAAAGTATTCTCAACTAGGTCCTGGTGACTTTTTATTGACCTTAAGATCACAGGTTACATAGAAAAATGAATAATGTAATGTAAAAATCCCTGCCGTTGATTTATTACCCATGTAGGCTGCCCAGTGGATTGCACGGCGGTCCCTCTTGTCAAAGGCATTGATGTTTGCTCCTCTGGAGAGCAGGAGCCTCACCATCTAACAGCAGCAACAGAGAGGAAAAAATAGTAGAGGAAAAATGTCAAGGGAAGTTACAACCTGAAGACTACTAATTCTGCTGCCTTTCAGTCAGTAGGTGTTTTTATAAAGAAAAGCCTGGGATAGCTGTAAACATGTGACGGGATGTGAAAAACAACGTGTGATGTACAACTTGTGCGTGTGATGTACAACTTGTGGCAGTAACACAAGTGCCATTTTCAAAACAACAACAAAAAAACCCGAGAAGTTTTAAATAGGTTTAACTTAAAAAAAATAGGTTACGTGCGGTCTCTACGGTCGATATTTTGCTGACGCGGTCGAAGTGATGAATAGGTGATGACTTGCTGTCTCTCGTTCCTGTGTTTCTCAGCTGTTTCCTGCTTTTAAAACTTCCGACTGTGGGTCATGCAACAGTCTGAGTCATCGACACCTCCAACTAATGTGCCAGCAAGCCACAAAACATTATTTACATGGAAATCGAGCTGCCAATATATATATATATATATATATATATATATATAGGGTCTGAGCCGGCAAAATGCAGCCAAATTGCCTGCTTGCTTTCCAGTGTAAAAACACCAAGTGTGGCAACTGACTGTGTATACTCGTTAATGCCTTAATACTCTGATTTACACCACATACATGCATATAGTTTACTTTGGTTTAATCTAATCTCATGAATTAGATGAGCTTCAACAACAAGACTACATTTTATTTTTAAATTTCTAAGCCCTTTGCATAGGCAACTCAACATAGGCACATTTGTTTATTTGTTTAATTTAAGGATCCCCATTAGCTGATGCCATGGCAGTCAGATAATCATGGGGTTCACACATACAAATTACATGATGAACACTTATTGCATTAATACACATACAATTACATTGATATATTTTCAACGCCAGTCAACACTGTACATATGATTAGCTAGAATACTAATTAAAAATCATCATATGAAGAGCAACATTATTTATTTATTTTTTTAGGCGGATATTGAGGGGTTCATTATTCCAGTTTGTCATTACAATAAACAATTTGGTCAAATAGAAACGTTAGCAGCTTTGAGTGAATGGTACAGCTGAACAATGTGGGCATGTCTGACAATATCCTTTGCTCAATGGAGAGCCATGAGAGGCTAGAATGGAGCTTTTCTGTGCTAGTACTAATAGAGCAGCCCAGAATAAGTTTAGCAGCCCTGTTTTGTGCAACTTGTAATTTGTTTTAGATGCATCAACAGGAGAAGAAGAAATTAAGCCTGAAACAGTCAATTCCTACAGTGCACCTGTGTTGAAGAATACACATAGGCTGTTCCACATGCTGCTACAACTACATGTCCTCACATCTATAATTTTTTGCCGCATAACCAAAAGGTCGTATGAAACGCTTTAATTATCTTGATTTGCATAAAGTCAAACGCCAGATTTCCACCTTTAAGATAACTAATTTGCATGCAACAATATGATCCAGTACAAAATGTCAATCTGCATCCATGTGGAAAAAAATGGACGGTCTGAAAATGTGTTCTATTTTCTTAACAAGCTATGACTGGTTCATTGGAAAGCAGCATTATTGTATGTTCAGCTGTGCCTTTTCCAACTTAAGCGTTGGCCAAGGTGATTGGATTTGTGTAACTGGCTCCCGGATTATATGGATGATTATTATCACCTTATAAAACTCTACTATACACCAATACAGCAGAAGCTTAGATTAGTTATTTGTCTGAAATGGAGTCTAAGAATAAGCCACACAGCATATGAAAAATAATATAATATGTTCTGTACTTTCCACTACGTGCAGTTCTAAAAAAAAAAAATTCAAAATGCATTGAAGTTTAAAACCAAATAATCATTGAGAAACAACCTATACTTAAAGGAAGAGGAACAACTGACCACATGTTTCTCTAACTCACTCTCTAACGCACTCACACTGTCCTTTCGCACCGCGCCCCGGGCTTTAGGGTACTTTTATATGTCGAACAGGCGCACATTAAATGACGTGAGAGCCGCGGTAGGCGTCGTACTCGTACATGTGCGCACGCTCGTGCTTGTACATGTGCAAACGCGCTCTACAAAAGCCCACCTCTCTCAAACGGGCTGTGGACTGCCAGCTGGCCGCAGCTATGCGCGGAGCGGTTGCACTCACACTGGTCAAACGCACTAGGCTTTAGCCGAAAAACCTGTTTTGGCCCGCTGCGGAAGGACAGTTTGAGTGCGCCCTAAAAATCTGTATAATAAAAAAAGTATTTTATATGGTTACGACAGTTACAGATATGGTAACTGGTGTAGCTTCTAACTGTATCAGAGCTACATGGGGGACATTGATTGTTTCACTTCTTGAAAACAGGCAGAAAGTAGCCATTGTTCAGTTGTTCTGTATTGCAATGCCCATTGTGTTTGCATATTTATGAGGCACGCAGAAAACACTTCCTTTCAGTAAGAGGAAAGGATCAGGAGCTTATACTAACAGCCAGGCAAACCAACCAAACAACAGGCCTGTTGTGTCAATATGAGCAGCACTTAGGTGCTTATACTTTTCAAACACAGCAAAGACAGGACAGACCATACAGCCACACACACGTCAGCAGAGACCCTTTAAGTTAGTACACTTTTGATTTCATCCTACAATTGATATCCAAATGTGCTGCCATTTCTATCCATTAAGGCACAACTACATTAATACTTAAGGCTTTAAAGCATTTACTCGAGTAAAGCTCACAGCTGAATTAAACAATACTCTAGGCTTAACATTACCTCCAGATGACCGCTGAAGGCTGCATGGTGCAGCGCAGTCCGGCCCGCTCTATCGGACACATTCACATTGCTGAGGAGTGGGACGAGGGCTTCAGCGCAGCGGACAGCTTTATTCGCCGCGGCGATGTGAAGCGGCGTCTGCCAGTTCTTGTCTCGGGCGTTTACGTCTGCAGAGTGTTTCAGCAACACCTGGACGGCCTCCTGCGAGAAGTCATCACATGTCGGTTTAACTTCCACACTGCTTAGATTTGTAAAACATTTCGTAATAGTATTCTATACAGAAACAGGGAAACGTTCACATACCTCACTGCAGGAGGCCACAGCCCGGTGCAGAGGAGTGAGCCACTTGTTATCTTTGGCATTTACTCTGGCACCTACGAGTCAGAGGACAGCAGTTAGACCATTTAAGGTCATACAGTTACATGACATCTAATGCAATATTTCAACAAAATGACTACAGCCTTTTTCACAGTTATGAAATCCTGTTTTGTCTCCATCTGCACAATCATAAGAGCAGACTGCAAAGACTGCATGTAGAGATATTTACAATATTGAACGCAGATGCACCATCTGGCCACACAGGCATCTGAAATTAGTCATTCTGCGCTGACAGGTTAACAATGATCATTTCATTTACTACTCTCTTCGATGCCCAGAATAGAGAAACCAGTCAGCAGGGAGAAGACAGGTGATGATGACTTTACCCAAAGCGATTTTCAAAGTTTTAAACGGCATGAAGAACATGACACTGCTATTTGTTTCTTAAAACATTCTTCTTTGACATAAATTTATGGATATCTGGCATTAATGTTGAGGATGAAAAGTTACAATTTCTGAACAAAGAATGGCAGAAAACCGTATGGTTGCGCTTGGCTTAAACAGCCTCTGTACATAAATCCTCTTTTGAAAAACATACCTGAAAGAATCAGCAGCTCTATAATTTCTGCATCTCCGAGATAAGCAGCAGCATGCAACGGAGTTCGCTTCTCATTGTCCTGTAATATGTGAACAGAAAGACTTTAATAGGACTTAATAGTTACAAAACAGTTTGCATCAACAACCTTGTGTGTTTTCTTTACTGTATCTTTACTTCATGTTAAAGTGGTCCTGATCTGTTGTGACATCAAAACCACACTTTTATTTGTATCATTACAATGACAGACACACAGTGAGCATTCATGGAAAAAAATGCAAATCCAGTAGCTTGAAAAGCCTTCCAATGCAACTCAAGCAAGTACAAACCAGTTTTATTTTGAAATAAACACCCCCACCAAAGCAGTAATGTTGAAGAATGCAATAAAATAAGCAGAACCAGCTCATGCAGTGGAAACTGTACAAACAAACGATGTGCTTTGTGTACTAAAAGAAATATTAACTAAAAGAGTTATGCAAGAACTTTTATGGACAAATATACATTAGAGGTTTTAAATGATGTGTTACAGGGATGTAAAATACAGCAATAAGAAGAGTTAAGCAGTTGAGATTACCTGTGCATTCACATCCTCTTTTTTGAATATTAGTGAGCGTACTTCATCTGGGTCCACATTGAAAATGGCTTTCAGCAAAGCAGGCTGTGAAAGAAAGAAAGACTCCGTCAAAATCAACTCGACATGCAATGTTATCTGAGATCTGAGACCTTTAAAGGAAACCCTTGGTTCACTAGTAACACCAACAGTATAGCTCAGATTTGAGAAAACAATAACCATACAGACCTTGGAAACCTTAGAACTTAAAGAGACTTCAGGATCCTCGTCGTCAAGCACCACAATACAAACACGACTCATTTGCTCAGACCTTAAACAATGTTTAAGCCACTAAAAAATTCCATATATTGTTAAAAATCTTTTTTTTTTTTTTAAAAAAAAGCACAGACTGGTTATAACAACAAAAGTTTATAGAGAGACACTAAAGCAGGTCGGTACAGACTTTCAAATATACATTTAACAAAACGATCACTATTTATTGAGGTAGACTGTCAGGATTGGTACTGACAAATGCTGAGCAGCCACTTTCCAATTCTGTTCTACGTTTACAGTCTGTTGGCAAGCAAAGCCACATCCATCCCCATATCACAGAGAGAAATATCACAATCTCTGAATGAATGCAAGTCCAACACTGTACTCCCAATGACTGATGCGCTGTCCATTTAACTTTTTGTCCAGACATATATACGGGACTGTCTGCATCTTTGATGGAGATGAAAAAAGGAAAACGTCCACAGCTGCTCTGGTTCGCCACGTCCAGTACGACAACCGGTTGCAAGGAAGATCAGAGTCAAACTAAGTTTCCAAAGTAAAACTGAAGCATTCCTGCCCTTGCTTCTTAAAGAGTAGCCCCGCCCTTCTTAGGGGTGTATACAAAGGGAAAGTACCGACTTTACACAACTTAAGCTGTGCTATATAGGCAAAAGCTAAATATTGTATGCACCATTATATTTTTTTATATTTCCATTTTGCACAAATAGTCACATTTATACCTTAAAACGCATGTAAGAGATTTAACTGAAACCAGATATACAGCAGTTTGTCAGTAACTGAAGCTATTAATTGTGACACTGTTGCAGCTTTTTTTTTAACCAACACTTCCTGCAAGATAAAACTCTCTTACACGTCTTGAATGTCTCTGAATAGTTAGTCCGAACTGAGAACGCAGTGTAACAACTTGACAAAGCTTTTGCTACATGTAGTTGCCCACATCTTCACATCAACTGTCAGCATTATGACAACCTCAGGAGATAGCTTCAATACCAGACTGCAGCTGCACTTGCAAACATTTCTACTTTTGACCACAGGCTAGTATAAAGCACTCATTTGTTGGAAAAGCAGAATTCTGCCACATCATAAATGACAGGTTTTAATCTGAAATTGGTGTTAATTTAGCATTACCACTTTCAACCTTCACGTTGGACAGCCTGGTACGACTGACAGCATCAAGCTGGCAGGTGATCAACCCCATTCAGGTGCTTATTTCATTCTACAGTACTAAAGTAGTCAAAAATTAATGTAAAATTATCTAGACAATACCCAGCAGACTTGTACGCGAGAAGTTACGCGTAACTGTCGATTTTGATTGAATTATTCCCCTGACCCTACTTATCAGACCGATACTTCATCCACTCCCTTATAGGTTCCTGATCAATTTTCTATTTGAAAAAACACAGTATTGATGAAATTAAAGAATATTTGTGGAACTTTCTTTTCATTTATGGTTTTCTTAGTCAAAGAAAATCCCTTCCTAAGCCTACCTGTGTGGCGTTAATGTTATTATATAACAGGATATTTACCCTCGGCCTGCCCCCTCCACGGACAAGCTGCTCGGTTGGGAAGCAGTGGCACTCGTAAGTAAGTCAAATACGTCAGTCAAGAGCCTATTTGAGGGTTTGACATCATTGTTTTGCAATGTGCAGGGGGGATTAATAAGCTCAAAGGCATACAATTCCAATTTGTTCATGGTTCCGATTCTCGATTCCCAATTCCCATCCCTAGTTGCGTGGTACATGTGTGAAAGGGAAATTTCGAACAATGTCCGCACCTGATTCTCCGGACATTGCTCAGAGCTCATATGAGACAACGGTTTAGGACTTGAAAAACACTATTGAGATCAACGCTGCTATCAACGGTCACAAACTGTATAATTACGTTTACCAAAAGCTTCATGTGTCATGTTAGCCAGCTCAAAGTGCATTTACATGCAGTTTAAAAACCTGATCATATACTGGATAAAGGCATACTCCGGTTTCTCGCCATATAAACACTGTACCCCAAGAATAAGTTTGCATACCCAGGTTAACAGGCCTAGATAACGCTTTCAGTACCCCTAGTATTTTGTGCATGTAAACAGCGTTCCCGGAGTATAATCGGGTTACGTGCTCCGTGGCTTATAACTGACCCTCCTCACTCCACGGCAGTGGCTTTTGACTCAGAAATAATATAGATCAGAAAGGAATGCCACAAAAACAATGTGAAAACGACAACACAAGCTTTACTTTTATACCGAGGGAGGACTTCTACATGCCAAGTAACATCACTATCAAGAGGATTTTAACAAAGGTCGATCAGAAGAAAAAGCCAATAGCCTATTCCAACCAGTTGTATGTTGGCACAGTGCCACAGTAGAGTAACTCACATAATTTTCCCATTTAACCCCTTTCATGTACACTGGGGCAACTACAATAACCTGAATATTCACCTAACCAAGGTAGGACCACACTCTGGTTACTGCTGTGCATGTAAATGCACTGACTGCTGCACATCCCTATCTGATCCACCACAACACCAACACAGAGTCTTTGATCAGGCAGTTTTCCACTGCCTGTGGGAGGAGGCCGGCATGGATGGGGAGAAACGTCAAGGGCAGGGGATCCCAAACAGAGTCTGCTACTGGTTACCCATGAGGGAACATTCCTGGCTTTCACAAAAACTTAACTCTTCCCTGACTTTAGTAATACTGACTACAACAACAACAACAAAAATAAGCCATTAACATGGATTTAAAAGTGGATTACTGTCAGGTGAGCAAATACCGAGCACTTCCATTACAAGTGAGCACTCATAACCTTTGAATGAGTGATGTGTACCCATGTATCCAAAACAAGACGTAATATGAAGAAGGGGGAGGGTTCTGTTACAAAAAAATGCCAAGAGTCAACAACAGGTTTTAAAACCACCTGCTGTAATGTTTGGCTGGAGTGAAAACCTGGATTATCTTGTATTTCCTTTGTCTGCCTCCAATACTTCTTCAGTGACAAAACTGCAGAAAGTAAAGGGGCCAATCCTAAATTAGCTTAATGTTTGAGAGAAAACAACACTGACCAAATATGCTATTTGAACAGTCCATCTGTCTGCATGCAATATCTTCCATGATGTTGAGGTCTTTCTGCATACAGTCAGCATGCAGAGTACATTTGTTCATTCAGACTTCATCCCTTATTTAACCCAACGGGCTACCCAGCTAGCTAATTAGCTAATTGGCAACCATGTAGCTTATAAGACTTTAAGTAAGAAAGACCTCTTTTTGGCATAGTTTGAGCCACATATTTTACAAACCTTATCAAATAAAACTGGCTTTGCCTGGTTCCAACTAGTCTTTCTGTTCTGCTTCCTCATATGTTTCAATGCCTCACAAAACAACATTGTTTTCCAGTATCATTCACTGTAAACTTTGTGAAAGTGAAGCACAAAACCAAGGTCTTACATCATCTTCAGCAGACAGAGATTATTTGTACTGTATGCTTTATGCAATAAACATTTCTGCTGCAAAATGTCTGGATTAAACAAACTCAAAAGTCAAACTTTGTAAGCAATGTCACAGTTAATTCAATACAAATCTACTTTATACTTTACTACAGATAAGTAAAGGTATATGTGGTGGCATGGGTATGATTATTCCCTTTGAGGTAAATTAAAACCAACAGGAAATGATAGTTATGTTATTCAAATTTGAGCCACATGATGCATTTCAGTAGTCCAATTCATGTTCAAGAAACATTTAGAATAAGCAAGACAAAGACGACCATTACCACTGATGTACCAAGTATCCTTACAGTCCCTTTTTAAAAACATAAGACAATGTTCTCATTCACTTTTTATAATGGCCATGGATATCTGCAGGGTGCAATAGTGCTGAGAGTTACTAGGAATGAATTCAGGGTAACAAACAGGCTCTTGTTTCATTTTGACAATTTCTGTATATCCCCCACAATGAAGACGAAATGCAGAACAAATCTGCATTTTGTTGTTTCCAGTTCTCCAATCCTGCACTACCAGTGTAGGAGATTTTCTATGCTTCTCTGGCTGCACGACTGTGTGCACCTCCTCTCCTCATACAAGCCAGCCTAGTTAATACCATCACCATGGAGACAGCTCTTTGGCAACTCCACCGGCTCACATGAGCCCAGGTACACGATCACACACACACACACACACACACACACACACACACACACACACACACACACACACACACACACACACACACACACACACACACACACACACACACACACACACACACACACACACACACACACACACACACACACACACACACACACACACACACACACACACTAAATGATAACAGAAAGCTATTCTCGTTTTCACAAGTAGGTGGCTGGTGTTTAATAAAGCCTAGTTAGAGGATGCATGTCTAAAACTGTCACACTGCAGATCACGTCATACATTTATGATAACCATTACACTGCAGTTTACCTCAATGTATTCCACTCACTCAGTACATTTTAGTACAAAAAAAAAAACACACACATACGAAATAGCTAAATGTGTTTGCAGTATTTACAAGGGGACAAATACTTGTGATCAAGGACGTAACTTATCTATAACATTGTTATTAACCAACTTTAGAAATTAAACATTGAAAAAAATCACTAAACTAAGCAGGGCACAAAGCCTCTCACAGACTCCCCACTTCCGCAACACAGTGGTGGTATTTAAACAAGATTAAACATTTAGTCAGGGGATTTGGTGCATAAAAGTTGCATCATTTGTTATGTGTTTACATGCCATCCAATCTTACAACAAGCATGAAACAGCTAACAAATCTCCCAGACGTCCAGTAGTCACAGTAACGTAGCAGTCAACAGATAGCTTTTGTTTGTTATGGTAATCATCTCACCCTATTACTAAATCATATAATCACTCGGAAGCGACACCTCAAGCCCAGTGTTAAGTCACAACATGCTAACTAGTCACTTCTCAACTTGAGTAGCTGGCCAATTTCACTCACAGGCTCTGGCTAATTGTTGAGATAAACACAGTATCGTTAGTTAGCTAATTGCAACTCAAACAGCCGTTTGAGCATGTGTCTCAGTGTGAATGTGATGCTCTCTTTATTATCGCCAACATCCAACACTCCAAATGTGATTCACTCAACAGTACTGTATCTAACTTTCACCTCATAAGTGGACAATGTATCACCTATAGCTCCATGTGAAGCGTTTAAGGAAATGCTTCTGAATTAAATTCCGCTGGCGAGTGTTGAGAGCGAGGCAGCAGCAGCAGCAGCTAACATTAGCCAACGAACAGCAACGTTAAACTTGAATGATCACTTACCTGGTCTCGAATTTTGAGAACCACCATATTTCTGGGTTTTTAATTGTTCTCATGCAGATTCATAAAAGGGATATTTTTCTCCTTCCGAACAGCAGTGCTTGATCTTGTGTAGGTCTCCCGCTGGTCAACTGGAGGCCTAGCGTGACGCTAGCTTAGCTCTCGTGCTAGCTTCCTAACCTGATGGCATGAAAGCAGAGGAGTAGCGGAAACCAAGGCTAATGGAAGGAGGCTGGGACACCCAAAAAAAAGGGTATGATACTTGCGCAGTGGAACTAGAGCTGCGCTATTGGAGGGTTCCAATAGATGGCGCTAGAAATAAAGGTTTCCGTTCAGGTGCTCTTTGGTTGCGGTTTCTTTCTTTCATTTTAATTTTTTACATCTATATTAATAATACAAATAAAGTTTACAACAGTGACCAAATCCGTGCTATACAAGTATGATTACTCTCCAGAACAAAGTCACAACTTAAACAAAATACCAGATATTATTGCGCCTGCGTATTACCCAAAAGACATTTTTTTGTATGTCCCGGCCTCCTTCCATTAGCCCTGGAGGAGAAGCGGAAACGTCATAGCATTGCCGCCACCATACTTAGCCCCACGAAAAGAAGCAATTCGATAGGTCGAACGCGTTGGACTTCCTAGTAAGGGAGTCAGTGGTTGGTTGTTGCTAACAGATGCGCTGTGTTGTGTTGTGTTGTGTTGTGTTGGATGTTGCATTGCATTCGACCAGTCGACAAATGAAACATACACAACTAATTTGATCATTCTTTTTTGCAAAATACTATATCCATAAAAATATTTTTCTTAACAAACTACCCTCCTTTTATATTTTTAAAGAATCAGATTTGAAATCCCATTTGACCACAAGAAAATACTTAAAACTAAAGAATAATAAGCCTGTGAATGTTCTCATTTGTCCAGGTCATCGTTATCCTCAAAGCAATTTCAGTCAAAAGCAACTGGACTGGTTGTTTGTCTAGGAAGACGTTTCACCTCTCATCCAAGAGGCTTCATCAGTTCATGTACGCATCTGACCAGGCTGGGACTGGTCCAACTAACTGGTGTGGAGATCCAGGTATTTAACCTCTCACAAGGCCGATGATGTCACTGGAACCCTTTGTGCTCCAAGTGCCAACGACCGTCGTTGGAGTGACAGTCGTTGGTGGGAAGTTGGTTACGACTTCGTTGGTGCTTTGTTGAGTCTGAACGACAGTCGTTGGGGTCACACAGGGCCATCTGTGAACAGTTGTTCTTTGAGGTTAAATTGTTGAATCTCCTGGGAAGGGATGAAAGGGCAGCATTGTAAATTGGAGATAAGTGGTGACCTCCTCCTCTGTTTGTAGAATAATAGACTATTAGATTATTTAGACATTTCAAATTTACTCACTTAGTTGAGCAGACCCCATACATTTTTGTTATTCATTATTCTTTTTTCTGTGTTTTAATGTCTCTGTACATTTGGTATTATTCATTCTACATTCACATTATGTATTGGTTCAACTATACTGTGCTGTGCTATTAACTGCCATAACATATAAGTCATATTCACATTACTATAAATATTATTATAGTTACTGGAAGTGTATCTGTCTCTGTCTTTGTGTCTGTCTTTGTCTCTCTCTGTCCATCTGTCCGTCTTTTCTCTCTTTCTCATTGCTTTTCTTCCTCCCCAACCGGTGCAGACAGATGTCCGTCCTCCACAGAGCTGGGTCTGTCTGACGTTCCTGCCTGTTATAGGGAAGGTTTTCGTTGCCACCGTACTCTACAGAAGAATTGTTGGGTCTATGTAAATCATAAATAAGTCATAGAGTGAGGTCTTTACCTAGTTTGTAAAGTGTCCTGAGACAACTTTTGTTATGATTTGGCACTATAAATAAAATTGAATTGAATTTAATTGTTTTGAATAAATTTATCAGGCTCAGTTTTCCAATCGGGCAGCTGCTTATTATTGTATTCAAACCCACCGTGAAGTTGCACAAAAAGCATAAACCATGCTATAATTCGCATCAAAGCTACTATAATAGAGCAATATTGTTTCTTTTTTATATTATTAACAATAGTATTCTCTCAGGGAGATAAGTTCCTCCAGCCAGAATTTGAAATTGTGTGCAGATATTACTAATTGATTAATATTAGTAGCTGTCTTCTGGCCTAGTGGTCACAGATCCTGTTAAGCAGCACTCCTAAATGTCTAAACTGTAAAACCAGTTATCTTCCTCTTTTTACTTATCATGTTGAAAACCTGGATGTATAAAGAAATAAATTGGAGCTGATGGAGTAAATAAAGACTATATATTTTTTGTTGCAGCCACATGCATTGCTTCACAAGCTGTTTGGAGGATAGTGGTGAACGTACAGACCTCAGACCAGACTCCTACTAGAGAATTTGTTCCATATTCTGTCTGTTGTCCAAACTCTTGGATATATCTTATTGATTGTGAGATATTGAAACATAGTGCCATCTTCTGTAATGAAAAGTGAGTTCTGAATCCCCAGTGTGTTTCAGGTCCTGTAACATAACACCACAGTGTTAAGAAATATGGCCCTCTAGCGACTTACCTTCAACTACAAGTGGTCTATGAAAGAAGCTGGTGTGCATTAAATTGAATAAAGACTTAAATGAGAAATACAAGTAGCTATAAAATGTAAATTATTGTAAACTTTGAGCCCAAGTTTAATTATTTGATATCTATTCATATCTATATGACACAGGGTGACTTTGAGAACATTATTGACTCATGCAACCTTATACTGTATAATCCCTGTGACAAAATGAATAATAATTTGCATTAATTTAAAATAACTTTTAGATCTAGACAAGATTATAAACTAATTTCTGCTTACACAAAAAATTTACAAAAAGAAGCATATGCATCAATGATCGTGAAAATAAGGGTGTCTGTTGAATCGCTCATGGAATGTTTCAGCCACAACAGCAGATGATGTGGGACAGTAATTTCCTCTGTGTGGTGAAAATACCACAGACTGGACTGACAGGGATGACATCATGGACGAGGGCCAAAAGGCGCGCACACAATGCTGTCTGTTTATGGTGCAAGTGACTTAGTGGTTGTGTCACAGACACAGTCAGTACATTGAGATTCGAAAGTCCACAGTGCAGCAATTCAGGACTAGAAAATCTGCTGCTACTGTACGTGGGAGAAATGTGTATAAGCTACCGTATAGTCAGACTATACTGTGACATGTTACTCGATTTTTGCAGCATACAGCTATTCAGCTGCAACAGCTCAGTATAGAAATAAAATTAGCACAATGTTGATGGTAGAATATTTCTACTATTAGTACTACTGCTAGAACAATAATGATACACTTTTGATGTTTACAGCTTTCATAACATAAAATGCAGAGCTTAGAGAGTGCATCAAACGTTGTCATTTATCTGTACTTGGCACCTTTTAAATAAATAAATAAATACATAAAATGAATATAGAAACAAGCCAATAACAAAGGTATTAAAAACTGATGACAAAAGGAGCAAAAACAATACAATAATAAAAGTTGTGATTAAAAAATAGGATATTACTATAAAAACAAGTTCATAATGATTAAAAAAAACTATTTTAGTTTATAAAAAGCTATACAAAAGTATGAGAAAAAGTAACTAGACCATCTTGCAAAGGGATCACACCAGCCAAATGGGGTCAGGGACTTAAAGAGCGTGTGTGTTTACTTCCGGCGCCCTTGCTCAGACCACACTCATCTTTAAACTCGGCCTTCATTTTGATTTCATCTACAAACCTGTCAAGATTCCTGACTGTATCTTACACAGTTATCGGACCAGGGCCATAAAGTAGTGGGGTCCTTTCCCTACTTCGAGCCCCCTTGCTCAGATCCTACCCAATTTCAAACTTGACTTTGATGCTATTGCGCAGAAAAAAAAAGACGGACAGACTAATAGATATACACCTGGCAAAATGCTTAAAACCACCTATGGGTTAGTTACTGCAACAGGTGCCTCCAGGACCAGATTTTCTCTCACACACAAACACACACACACACACACACACACACACACACACACAAACACACACACACACACACACACACACACACACACACACACGGCCTCAACGTTGCTGTTGCACCTGGTAATAATGATGTTAGGACGCGGTGGAATGAATTAAAAGCAAAATCATCAAAATATGTTTTGAGCTGTTTCTTAAAGATATCCTATATACCTAATAAACATATCTGTAGCTGCTACAGTAATAAAACACAAACAATAAATAACAATAAATCTTTATGCCACATCCCTACAGGAACATGTTAGAAATAAGCAACTGCTGTAACTTATTATATTACTCTCCACCAAGAGGCATCTATGCCATCAAGAAAAAATGCATTATGACAAACTAGTACAGTTTAGTGAGTGAGGGAGGTAGTGGGGGCCTTGTGAAGGAATGTGGGCTATGCTCACCAGACAGCTTTCCAGGGTAGTCTCCCATTTCAAGGCACTAGATATAAAGAGAGGGGAGAGAGAAAAGGTTGTGGCAGCTATGTTGATCATTTTGGGTGTAGGTTGTTTGCCTTTGCTGGGTGTAATCCTTCTGAATCTGTCCTAAGACCCACAAGGACCATAATAACCAAAGCAGGAATGATTTCTCCCTGGAGAGGCTGGTGGAGAGGGATTGCCACAAATTAGATTAAAAAGAAGAGAAACAGTGGACAAAGGAGTAAACGCATGAATGAAGAAAACAGATGCATACTCAAACACCACCCCAATCTGCACCGCTCTTAAAAACTGCACACTTCTTTGTTCAAAATACCCTTTGTGTGTGTGTGTGTGTGAGAGAGAGAGAAAAAATGTAATTAAAATGTATATATTTTACTGAACCTTCTGCAAGTTCCACTGGGTCTCTATTGAAGCTTTTGTTGGTTTCTTTATTCAAATATTTTATGTGATGAAAACATTTAAATTATTTTCTAGGCAAGGCATCCAAAGTCCTCCAAGCCCCACCAAAACAGAATAATGTAGTGACATTAATAGAAATACTTTGTAATAAAATAACAACCAAACAGTAAACCACAGTCTTAGCTGGCAATCACGTCCAGGTGCCAGCTGTGGGGTCCTGCACAACCATGAGACAGCCCCAGTGACATGCATGCAGGGTCATGCCTCAGATTCAGTGATGCTGGGCTGTGCCCCTGTCTGTCCAGCAGTCAGGATGAGGGATAGCAAACAGCTGGATGAAAGTGGTGTCACCCACTGGGTCATTCCTAACTGCTAGGACAGTGGCAACATGGGACGAGAGATTCAATTCAATTCAATTCAATTCAAATTCAATTCAAAAAACTTTATTTGTCCCCGGGGGGCAATTCAGGGCACACAGAGCAGCAAATAACGACAGTGCAACTATACAAAACATTTTAACCTAACAACAAGAATAAAGTGTAAAAGAAGAATAAGTGTCAGGATGTTAGTGTGTTAGTACAGGTAGAATAAGTGTCAGGATGTTAGTGTGTTAGTAGTTAGGTTAGATACGGAGGACATCGTCGGCGTGAGATGTAGAAAGACATGCGTGTATCAGATGTAAGCAGAAATGAGAACGGGTGTATAAGATGTAAACACGCAGTAGACTGTTAAAACAGGTATGAACAGAACTGTAGTGCAGAAAAGATTTAAGTGGACAGTGTTCGGATTCAGATGAGGTCAGACATGATACATGTGTGTAATGAGCAGACGTAAACAGAACTATAGTGCAGTAATAGAGTATAAATATAATATATAACTATAAGCTATGTGCAGATAATAAATAATGATGATTTCAGTTCACTGCCTCCCACCACGGTTTCTTGAGTGCTGAACCATAGACCACATATTGAGCAGATAGATCCAAATCCTTGTCATATACTGTCTCTTAAAAGTCTCAAGGATGAATAGGTGGCATAAACCGAAATTGGCCCAAGTGAAGCCTCAAAATAGTCCAAGAAGCATTAACAATTATGGTGGAAATGACAAGAATGGATGAGGATGAATCAAAAACATCCACGCACATTGAGCCGTGATGTAGGAGACAGGTGGACGGAGATGAGTATGTTTTGTTTTTCTGCTAAACTAATAAAGGGTAGACATTTGTCCTCCGGGCCAAACGGTAAACTAAGACCAGGCCCTAAAGAATGCTTTGAAGTGACAAATAAAAATGTGAGACTGTGGACAGCTGTAGATTTATGACGATGACAAATCTGCACATAATCTATGCTAATCACACAGGCCTTACTCCTGGTTGAGATGAAAGCATCTCCCTGTTTTACCAAATTGGGGAGTTATGTAACCAGAAGAGTGGGAAAGGGCTCCGTCGGTAGGTTCACAGCTTATTGTTCCCTATAGTTTAGCTATGAAGTGATGGGCCGGGTGTAATGACAGATTCTTTGATAACCTGCATTACAAACCTTGTCTAGAAATGTATTTATTAAACACATTTTTAAACACACTTTGTCCCAGGCAACAATAAGTGAGGGACTTGTACTCCGGGTCTGCAGCTGGATGCTACTCCCAGGCAAAGTCCTAGCTAATGACAATGACTAGTACGACCAGCAGATGGCGCTCCTTCCATTTGAATTGCCTTTTTGTGGACTCTACAGGTGCTATTTTTAGAAGGTGTTGCACTGCAAACTGTAATCTGTAGATGCAGCTGTCGTAGCATTTACACGTTAGGCAATAACAAGCAAATAATAGGGTCTTTACTAGCAGTGAACTCCTCGAGTGCCTCATCATACCCCTGTTATCATAACCCTGGTGCATCCAACGACTGATATAATGTAAGTAAGAACTTCACACTAGAACAGTTTATTGAAAAAACAATCTTGTTAGAATAGAGTAAAATGAACAGATGTTTTACATGCAAGCCAGTTTATGATCTGACTTTTGCGGAGGTTTATACTATATAGCAGAGTTGTCTGCTTCAAATGTGTTTTCGGTGCAACAGTGGGGACCACAGACAGTCTCTCCGTCACAGATGATCAGAGGAAAGTGGTGTCTGCCACTGCGTTGGCTAGGATTCAATATCGCATTTTTTTTTAACCAGTTAGACTATTTATAGCTCTGTCGTCGTCATAAACCCTTAACCCTGTCCTCAAGGTAACGTCTCTTCCCTTGTAACGAACAGAAAAGCTCAGCGCACATTTACATATTTTAAATAAATCGTTTTCTGTGGCCCGTTTGACCCTTTGTGACGGTTGTATATAAATGTTTTTTTAGCTATAGTTTTGATATGTATCATTTTCACACTGGTCTGTATGAATATCTATTTTTGCTTATTATCTGCTTGTTCCTAATCTGAAATAAAGATATCTAAATTGAAAAAAGGAAAGAAAAAAGGTAGATAACGTTTCTACTTATGTTCAAGTATGCGAGTAGAACAAATACGGCATGATATGTAAGCAAACTAGCGTGTGTTTAAAACTAAAATGTCTTATGCCTGGTAAATATATTTTTAATGCTAAAAATTACATATATGTTACAACGTAGCTAACGTTAGTGTTTGTGATTTTTTTTTAAATATGGTCGCTGAATTGTTTTTAAAGAAAATGACATTATAATGTTTAATAATTACTTAAGAATAATCATGTTTTTCCACCAAGCTATGCTCTTGAATAAAAATGTTAGCGAGGAAACAAAAAACTATGCTAATGCTACATACTGTAAGGTCGGCGCATTGATATTTGAGTTACCGGTTGGTACTGCGGTCAAAGCAAGTGTTTTTTGTAAACGAGTTCTATTGTGAGTCCGCCAATAAAAGTGTACCGGAACTGTGTGCTATGGCCATATCAGGCTGCTACATTCCCCACTCAACTAGAAAATTGGAAATGTTTTTTTTGCGTACTATTATTATTTCCAACATATAGGGTATTGTGCAGACTGTCATCTATAGATAGCTTAAGACTATAAAGTTGGTCTGAAAGTAGTTGATCAACCAGGCTGTATCACCCCTTGCCCCAGGCTAGACATGACTTGATTTGACTAAAAGAGCACTTAAAAAAACCTGAAAAAGGATATAACAATCTGTTGAGACTGAAAGCAGTGTGATCTATGTTTGAACAACTACGAGTCCACTAATATTAGCTCTAAATAGCCTATTTATAAAACCATCTGAGTACACCTCCACCCTAACCCTATATAATTCTACTTTAAATTGATATAGCCAGTGGTGTAAAAAGTGTTCAGCTCATTCAGCATGCCTATTTAAATTTACCTTGAGTATCAAAGGTAGATGTACTCATAATGCAGAATGGCTCCTTTCAATGTTATATTAGTATACTATTAGATGATTATCATTAGAGCAAGACGGATATATCTGTCAACTGATATTATCAGCAGATTTCAGCTTATCACAAACATATCAGTATCTATCGGTATCAGCATATTGTATATGGTTTCTGATACGTGCCTCCATGAAAACCTTTTCTACAGAACATATAATGCGAATACAAGGCTTGGGGTGATTTTAAAATGGTATCTATAGCTATTTTTTTTACTTTTGTTTATTTAAATGTCAATCAGTTACAAACTGAATGTTTAGTTCATTTTTTATTCATTAGTTATTTTCTAAATACTTTATGTATATAATTTAGATAATGCTAAGTATTCTTTATTTAAGTTATTTGTTTAGGAGAGCCGCTACCGCCACTGATTACACATGCTTAACATCTGTATTTTGGTCCATACTTTTGCTTTTTGCTCCTTTGATTTTCTTAATTTATGTGTCTTTATTTGTACTATAAAATATTTCTATTGAAAAAGAAAAACGTTGCAAACACAAGCAGATGAAGACATGAACATGCCTGGGTAGAGTCAAAAGTAAGTAGCTTTTTTTTTTTCTTAAATGCATTTTAATGCCAGTAATGAAAGTAAACTAACAGTGCAGCTGCTGAAATTAGGTTTATATTTTGAAGTTAGTTTGATTCTCAGTTGTTTTACTGGACATTTTATCACTCCAACAAAAACTTTTAACAGATGTGTTACATTTGAAATCAGCTCTTGTATGATGGCTTTGGTGACCAGTGCTCTTTTCACAGGTGTCATATGTTGACAGCGTTTCAATCTTCACTGAGCAAGGTAATAGGAAAACACAAGAACCACAGACCCTCCAGTGTACACATGACATTTTCACTTAGACAGCGACACAAGAAAAACACTGCTCATACTTTACACGAAAGCCTTTCAGAGGCTCCAAATGACCCTTCAGCCGTCTTTCCATTTTAGAATATTTATAATATTTTTACATTGGACTTGTTCTTGGCAGGTTAATGTTCACAGATGTCTGCACTGCTCAGATGGCTTGAGGGGGCAGGTACCATCTGAGCTGTGTCAGGGAGAGACAGTCATTTTAACAGCACCTTACACTTAGCCTAACACATAATTTCATAGTACCAATGAATGTGTTAATGAGACAAAATGTTTTCGATAGAACAAATTTTGGCAGGCATCTGTGAAATAATCACTGGACCCGATAACTTGGCATTTTCGGCTATACGATTGGCAAGCAGTATTCACAGAAGCAGCATGTTGCATGACATCCCTACTGTGTAAAGCATGTGAGCTATAGTGGGTTATTATTGTCCTAAAGTTGGCATCTGGTAGATTTGTGGCTGTAAAATATTCTATGGCCGAATAATCAGTCAGCTACTAACAAGAGCTTGTTTATCAAAGTATTTTTTTTTTCACAGCTAAAGTGATGGAAGTGATGAATTACACTTTGTCCCTGTGGATTTATTTCCTGTGTTTGTGTGCCATCCTTGACTGACCGTGATAGTGTGAACGCAGCCTCCATGTCATGCAGTACAAATTGCAGTTCCAATCAACAGAAAGAATGCTGTGGTGTTTTGTGCCAGGTGACGTAAAGTATGACATGACAAAATGATCAAGCCAATCTTCTGTCTGAAAAGCTCACAAAGGAATTGTAGGAAAAACACAATTATACGCCTGTGTTTATACGTGTGTGGGTGTTTACAGTTCAAGGGTGTGTACAGGTGTGCCAGTGAAACAATATGTTAGAAAATACATAGATAATTGACACTCGCAGTCTAGAATAGCAATCGTATTTGCTTTGTGAAGAAGCTATGTGTGTCAATACATAGTATTATGATGCTGCTTGACTGAGACTAATGGTTTAGTATTTTGACTTCTCATGTACTGGCTAAAAATAAGTAGGGTGGTTATGTTCTTATTAGAAAACCAAGGACCTCCACCAAACAATTTTATTTATTTTTATCTGACATTTATGACAGAAAATGTATAATACATTAATAGTGCCTAATGAATCTCACACTGACGGGCTGTTTTAACATAGATGACTTCTATGTTTATTTGTTTATAACGCTTAACAACAAAGCAGAGTTTCACTGCAATAGCCTCAGAATATATCATATTTGTGTTTGGGGTGACAAGTTTATAGCTGTTATAAGTAGAAGTGTAAGAAAATAACGATAAAATTGAGTATTACAACATTATGTTTTGTGATACTGTATCAACTCACTGTTTGGATTTTTTTTCTCTGTTATTTAAACCCCTGGTCGTTAGGCAGCATAACAACATATCCATATGGTGGTGTGTTCTCCATACCTCTGCGTTTTTTTTTTTTTTTTTTAAATTGCAATATATCGCCTTACATACAATACTGCAATATATTGCATTATATTAAATTGTAACCCCTGTATGATACATATCATATTGCCAGATTCTTGCCAATACTAAACCCAAGTTAGAAGTCATCTATTGAGCACAGGATTTTTTCCATGGTGCAAAAAATAATATTAAGAGGTTGTGTATGTTGTACCAACCAGACCTTTAAAGTTCACAGTGAATGCATGAATGCTGTAAGACATTAAGGAATAATGTAAAGAGTCCAAAAACACAAAATATACTACATACGATGACATACTGTGTATGTAACAAAGCAATTACAGGCAAATATATTATGTTGGTGACAATTTTAATTACATTCTCAAAATGTGCACGTAGCAGAGAGCAGAGCTGCTGCTCCACTATGCACATTTATGCACTTGAAACAGTAACTTCATTGATTTTTTTCAAAAGCTAAAAGTTTTAGTTCTGTTTCCTTTAAAACTAGTTTTTGTAAACATTTACAATTGATGCTGATCATTAAGTAAATCATTAAAGAAATCACTCACATCAATACAATACATAATTGAAAAAGCAACAGCCTAGAAATTGAGTTAAAACAATTAATTGGAGCGGTTGGCAGGTGGATAATTTAACCGTATAAGTGGATTTTCAACAAATCTACAACACACAGGGACCCACAGCAGCATTCCTCCTCCTCCTTAGTTAAATAGATTTTCAGTGCATTAGCTCTTATGCAGTCAAATTGTTGAGTTGTTAATGGGACAGGGGATTGGAAGATGGTGTGCTGGGTTTTTTTGGTGAGGAAACTCACTGTGTGCTAAGCTGTGGGTCCTCTGCTTCGCATACATGAGTTTCCTCACCAAAAAAACCCTGGCTTCTCCAAATTCCCTAATTTGCCATGTAAATTGCAATGCAGCAGGTGCAGGAATGGAAGTTTACACTCTGATTGTTCTGTTACGTTTACGCCCAAAACACACCCATGATAAATTAAGTGACTAAATACAACCAATTTGTGCCTAGACTATGCACCGTCTAACTAGCACAAGTGGAGTTAGACTTAATGTCCTAAATGCACTTGCACCATGCACTTTAGACCATGAGCCATACAGTACATCGTATAAATAGGGCCCACAATGTATAATAGCCCATTTTGTATTACAGTTAGGATGTTGAGTGTAAATAATGTAAGTTATGTATAAGTAATGTTCTCATGTTGCATGCAGAAAAGCTAAAAGCTAAAATACTAAAAAAACAGTCATGAGCATGGAGCATTGGAAAATACTGAGTTTTAGATATTATGTCTTTGTGATTCTGTGAAAGGTAAAATCTGTATGTTAGCTCTTTCAATTCTATCATGATCCACATATTTCTTGGAAGGGGCCAATTTGTGTAATTCTGTATGATCCAAAAGACTTAAAACAGATTCAGTAATTATTACCCAGCACCCAGTGCCAGTTTGCATAATGTGTCCTTTAGCTGGATTTCACACTTGGAAATTAGCTCCCATTCTATCCATCATTTCACTTGAAAAATTACAGTTGAATAATTATAATGTAATTTCACAAGTGGTTGCAAACACAGAAACACTTCCAAAATTCTTAAGAAGTGAGATTTGATTCTGAAGCATACACCTTATGATATGTTTCTCAGCTTCACGTTCATGCTTGTTGACACCCTTAAACATTTTTTTTGTGTGGTCTAGGATCTATTATTGGCTCTGGCTGTAAGTGTTTTCTGTTCCATAACAAGATGAATCCCCAACATGGCATTAGGTTACCAGGCAACAGTGTACACTCCACTGCCTGGTTATATTTTCTTTGTATAGTTATGATGCTTAATAGTAAGTGACTACAACGTAGATGGCAGTCGGCCAAAATTAACCACTGTTAGTAAAACCCGTAGAGCCTGATGTATGTCAGGAGGCGTAGAGGCTAGCAGTCTATATTTGGCTGCTGTGTTCCCTTCAAAGAGAGGAGTTCTAGGTCTGGACTTGACATTTCTCTTGGAAAAAATAGGTTTGGGTCAGTGAGTTTTTACAGGAGGAGGGGTGTTGTTGCCCAGAGGAAGGTGCTGGTCTCTATTCTGCAGTAGCTCATTGTTATGTTCTCTTCATCTGCATGGTTCAGGAAGCTTAAATGACAGGATAAAACTAGCAATTATATGTATTGAAATACCACACTGTCTTTACTACATGCTGTCAGGACAACAGATTAGAATTACTTGTGCCCACACAAGCTACCGATAAGAACTGGACCCATTTTTACTGTCTGGTCAAAGCTTTGTACATGTACGTTTTATGTTTTCTAAAAAAGTCAGTATATCACATGTTTTTCTCTGCTTTTAAAAAATGATCCAGCCTCTTAGGGTCATACCGTATAACCCTTGTTTAATGTGTATTTTCAAGCTAAATACATTGTCAACAACTGAAAACTATTTTGCTTATTGAAAATATGATGTGATGAATGAGATACAAGGTTAAGACAAATTATGATATGATGTACAGGCTTGTTCAATAGCAACTTGTATATATTATGTATATTACTCTATGGTAAACGTACCCTAGAGTGGCCAGTAGTCTCGTTGATCTGGCAGGGGCACAACATATTCACAGGGGATGTTAGAAATGAGTCAGCTATCTGTCCATCGGCCCAGGAATCATTGCTGAGCAGCTATGGACAAACTCCATGATGCTGTTTTCTTAGTCCACTTGCAGCCTCTAAACTCACAGATCATTTGCATTATTAGCAAACCTCACAGCATTTTCCCCCACTGCAGTGTTGGTAATATAAATGTCAACTTTTTCATTGGTCTCCTGTGTGTGAGTTGGATATGTTTTGAGGTTAAACAGAAGCATGCACAGTGCAGTCATGGGTTTTATCTCAGTGTGGTGTCATGAAAAAGAGAGTCATGTTCACACCTTTTTATTAATTTTGCTGTTCTTGGCTGCTTCTGCACCAGTGGAAGCAAGAGCGCTGCTGTACAGCAGACATTGTGCAGACAATCTGAATGTAGCCCAAGTGCCACAAAACTATTCTGACTTAAATACATTTTTACATTCTTAGAGTTTGTTGTTTCAGTTCTATTTTTTTGCAGTCACAAGTTATTAACATCATCTCTGTACGAGGCAGTTGTACAATACAGAGAAAACATTTGAATCAATCCTTAAACCAATCTGATGATGGATCTCCTGCAGGGTGAAAAAGTCAAAGGTGTTTTCACAATGCAGAGTTTGGACTGAACCGTTGGTGAATGAAGGAGTAGGTTGTGGTGTATGTGTGAGGAACATTTTTCTCCCTATATAGATACTGTAGTAGGAGAGCTATGACCCAGGGGGGCTCCTGTTGCAGCTGAGACATTGAGCTTGGTAGACCCTTTGGCTCTCTGGGGGGACCTACCTCCATTTATTTTCACTTCCTGTCCAAATGGAGTTAAAGAGATGAATCATTTATGTCTTTGAAAGGCCTCTTGTGTGAATGAAAAATGGGGAGATTTAAAGCTCCCGCTTAGAGTATTCAAGATAGATTAATAGCCTTTTTGCTAAAGCAACATATTTATGACCTCCATTTGCATTTTTTATGCTTTAGTTAATTCTTTTGTCCAGATTTTTTAAAGGCTTGATATTTTTCACAGTCTACTTATACCTAACTGCTTAGCTGTCTGTCAGATTGCCCATTGACAGGCGCCATGGAGAGTACCCTTGCTCTAACTCGATCTTGGTCTGTCAAATCTGCATGGTGAAATATCAGTGTAGGTGATAAATGAGCTGTGCTTCTGAGTTCTTTGTTTGCCCAACCTCACGAGCAGATTGTCACTTAACTGTCACAGGGTGGGGCCATTTTTCTTGATGGCAGAAACAGACAAGCTTCGGACTTCACAGGCCCATTAGTTGTCACTCCATGCCATCCCATCATCTTCTGAGGCCCTGACTGCGCTACCATGGGTCATGCTAAACATCTCTTTGTTGTTACCTTTCATCTGTGGGTACCTGTCACCTCTCTCAGCCCATCCTGTGAGTTATGGGGATGCAGGAGGTCATGGCCGCAACCCCTCCCCACTTGGCGTGAAATGTGCAGAACAAACGGATCCAGGAATTACACAGAAATTGGACATGCTGGCTGGATATCTAAGAGCAGAGCCCTCGTAAAGGTTTCTGTGGCCAGATAGGTGTGAAAGGGTTACCAGCCCATCTGTTACCAAAACAGAAAAATGTACCCTCTTTGAGGTGACAACCTTAGAGCATTCTTTAAATTCTCCCTTTTAGCTTTGAGTGTCATTATTTCAGTAAAAGCTGCTGGGAGAATGAAAGGCTTCTCTTTAGAACAAAAAATTGATAGTCATCTGGAAAATGAAGATTGACTCATGAATAACATCAGTGAATGACATCTTTTTATCGGTGAGCAGACCAAAAGAAGAATGAAGGTGCCTTTTTTTCTTCCTCTCATTTATTAGGTCTATTATTCTCATGTAAAGGTAAGAATCTTTATACTTTGTAGTTCAAAAGGAAACATCCATGTTCTCAACTTCATTTCATCTTTTGATTTTTCACACCACAGCTTTAAGGAGATCACACAGTTGAAACAGATTTTGTTTTGGTGCTGGTAAGTTCTGCATGTATAAAAGAAACAGCCAAAGCTTGTTAAGCGCTGTGTTATTGAAGGGGTTGGGTTGAAAAGTCAGTTTGGTTACTGGATCTGAGATGAAAGGCAGAGGTCAGGAACGCTGCAGCCACTCCCATGCACAGCATGGTGGCATTGCTATGTGGAATTGTGTGCTTGTGTATGCATTCGTGTGTTAGTTTTTTTGTGAATGTGTATTTGTTTGCTTGTAGACTGTCTTGATTTGTATTTCTACAGTATCTGTGCTCCTTGGAGCTCTGCTGCTTTAACACAGTGTTTGCTGTGTGTCAGAGTATATGTCTTCCTGGTCCTGAGAGTTTGCTATGAAGAATTGACTGTAATGTCTTTATAGCCATTCTTGATTGTTCCTGTTTGAAGCAACCTGCAGGGTGCACTGTTGCTGAAGGATGGGGGGTTTTACCCCGCTTGGACAGTGTCCCACAGTTACAGGTCCTGCTGCCTTAGTTACTTCAACATTTTCTAGTCTTAGTCCAGCTGATGAAACTCATATATAGTTGACTTGATTGTAGAGACAAACAGATGGATAAGGGATTTGTAATATATTCATAGTAACAATGTATGCAATGACAACAACACAGTCGTCAGTGTGATATAAATGTGATTGGACAAATCTAAAATGTAGACAGACAGAGAGGTTTAGTGGAAAAACCGCACTGGACTGAATACGTACATCACATATGGAATCTATCAGTTATTGAAGCACCTGTAACACTACTACTATTTTCCCACCAAACAAGTGAGATGACTGATTGAGCCATGCCTTTGCCTCTCAGGGGAGAAAGGAAATAGAAAGCTGTTTGCGTTGTTTAGGCACTCTCATAGGAATTGCAAAAGTAGAACATTGTTTTTACAATTTATTGGGGGCTTGTGTAACATAAGCCGATAACTTCCACTGCATAAGGATATGATAGCTCATCACGGTGAATTTGTGCGATGGAAAATGAATATAAATATAACTTTTTAGTCTGTAATAAGATCCAGAAATTCAAGGTCACCCCAGCAAAGTGTTTAAAAATACATCTGGAGCCCCTCCAGGTTCATGCATATGGAGCAGCCCAGACATTAACATTGTAAAAGAGGTGGCGGGTGCACTGTGGGACATTTCCCGTTATGCATAGCACTACCTTAATAATCAGAGGAAGAGCTATTTTTCAGAGGTATTGTTGCGTCCAAGACCTTTGAGACACCACAGGAGGCAAGTACTATGACTGTGCTGTGGTCAAGTAAAGAAGTAGTGGCGTAGGTGGAAGTGGCTTGGACAATAAGCGCCAGCCCACCCTTCCCATAATAAACTTGATTTCCTGAAGCATTTTTTTAAATGGACTGAAAAAATCCATGAATGGGGATTTGCTTGGGACTTTAAAGGTCATTGACAAATCCAGAATGGCAGTCAAGCAGTAAGCATAACCTATTAAACAATTATAGTTTAAATTTTGCCATTTCGTTAGTCGATAACTCCCTGTGCTTAACATATTCAGGTCACTGAAGTGAGATTTGTCTTTGCAACTGGAAACTGCTTGTGCTTTTTCTGTGACTGAAATAACAAAGCTGCTAATTTGGCAAAGGACAAACAAGCCTAATAAAAATGTAATTTTTGGTAATACCATATTGGTAATACCAAAAATACATATTGTATTATATTAAGGCAATAGCTCCAAGGCACTTGGTAGATATGATGCTATGATCATCCACTCATAAATGGGCTCATCTAGGAGGATGTGGTTTGGAAGGATGCCTCTGAACAGAGAACCTTTGTTTTTATTAATCCCTCAGAGAATTTCTAAGGTCAGCTAAGCTTGGCTGTATTCCATCCAAGTCACATGTGGTTGTTTGGGACTGTGTGATTGTATGATATAGATGAGACATTTGACTCCTGCAGGCCTTTCAATGACGTAAGTCTAAGAGCCACTGATGCAATGATTCTGCACACAGGTTTAAGGCTTTTCTCTGAATCCTACGTCATGTCCATTGCTTAAAAGCTTGCTAGAATGTCAGCTGACATTAAGAATGATCTCTCAAAGGCGTTAATGCTAAGCCTCTTGGTGTTAGAATATTATTATAGGGTCAATATTTGTGTGTTGCTTTGAGAGAAGGTGTTGAGCAAGGTGGACAAAGTGGAACATAAAGTTGACTTGTCATGATTGGATGTTGTACAACAACAACATGGTCAATTTGATACAAACAGTGGATCAATGGTTTCCAGCAGAGATGAGCACATTGATCAGTAAAAATACTGAGAGCTGCCCTCTGTTTCCAGTGTGCCTTTGTGCTCCATATCTATTTTTAGAAAGCCTATGGCAGCAGATGAAGGCAGGGCACCAGGGATCTATTCAAAGTTAGAAAGTAAACTGACCTCAAGGTCAGTGCACAATGAGTGGATTCTTTGAAATTGTCTTTTTGCTTTTTTGAAAGCATTATTGTTCAGTCTGTCTCTCACATATCTCTGAAGAAACACATGAACCTGCACAAGCTCATTCTAACTTTGGTATTATTGCAAAACTCTGTTGGCATTGTTCCAATGATAAGTACCAAACATGACTGCCTTTAAATGCTTTTTCATGTTATTTGATCCAACCTGTTAAGTGCATTCTATATCACCCTGAAAGTCCAACAGGAAATACCACAGGACGCCAGACAGAGTAACCCAATAAAAACAAGAGCGCCCAAATCATTAGTGGGGAAACACGCTCACATAACACATCCAGATGTACTCGCTAATTGAATTTTACCATCAAATCAACAGTTGTAGTGCCTTTGTGCTTTTATGAGACTGACCGCAAGGTAAATGGGAAAAATGGGCTGTTTGAAGTGACAAAACTTTACCCATGGATTATAGAAGTTAGAAAGGCTTGGTTGCCAATGCTGTACTCCACATGTAGAGACTGGGGAAGCATTGTGCCAGTGCTCCACTCCATAAATTGATCTAGAAACTCTTCCACAGTTAGCAACGGTGACTCATCACAGGCTGATGTAAGTAAGATGGCGGGCATTGAGGTAATTGGTGAGGAGAGGTAATTTCCCTTTTGTACCAGGGCTGCCCCTAGAGCTGCGCGTGGCCACTAGAGTAAAGAAAGTCAGGGACAGGGGGCATGGCATGGTTACGTCAGAAGTTGCTGTTAGTATGCAGTCACTCTCTAGGGAAGAACATCCCCTCTGTCTGGAGAACTCAGCACCTGACAATGATAACATCCGCCACAATCCTCCCAGGGTAGCATGATGAAATTCTGCATCCACACAGGTAGGAAGACAAGCAATAGGTAGGAAGTCAAAGAGGCGGTTTAACAGATTCTAATAAACATGTATTGATTTAGATAATGTAAGAGGTCTACAAGAGTCATCCTACTCATGGATCATCCGCTAATAAGGGGAACAAAACCTTTTCTAGCTGGATCATATTAGTTATAAGGAGTGCTGTTTGTCCTCATATGTGTTGCAACACTTAAGTTCAGCTCCCTTCCTTCTCCAGTCTGCCTCCCTGCTGGGTTTCATCATGTACAGTGTGTCACAAGGCAGCAGTGCTATGGTGATTAAGCAACAGAACATGGGAGTTGATCTGAATCTGGCATAGTAATTGTGGTAATGTGAGTCGGCTTATTTGGTAGAAAAAAAGTTTATGACCACAGTTTCTTCAAATAGAATGGAAAGAGCTGAGGTACCATGGCGGGAAGTATCTTTTTGTTATATTTCTAGTCCCAATAGATCATTTTAATTGGCTATGTAGAAGTAAATAACATAATGAGGATGTGTGATGCATGTGTATTAGTGTGCAGTGTTTACTGCTCTTTAAAATAGGCTATAATGGCTCGTCATTAAAATTCGGAAAGTGCTAGGGGCACTTCACTGGTCTGGCCCACTTGTTCCCTCATCTCTATTATTCCCCCACTCCAGTCAGTGTTCTGATGTCAAAACATACACGAATGCACACACACACACACACACACACACACACACACACACCCACACACACAGAGTTCATGTTTGATACGACTGAGGTGACAGATAGTCAGGCCCATGCCCCCAGAGAGCAGTGCGGAGTGACTCTTCAGCAGGGACGCTGACGTTCACACTTAAATGCTTTAATAGGACTAAAGTAGACAAAGGCCGCCAGTGACGCAGTAGGAGCTATAATGGGCTTGCCACATTGCAGGTTTACTGGACCCTGCCTATTGGACAGAGCTATTTCCAATCCCACAATCCCTCATCAGCCTCAGGAAGCTAGTTATAAATAAAAAGTGTAGGTTAATCGCTGCTAACGTGTCCCAGTGAAATGTCTCTTTGTTTTTTTAAGGAGCAGTAGGTCAGGTTGACCGAGGTTCAGCTATTTCAGATGATTCTGTGAACTAATTATTCATTCAAGTGCGGAATTTTTTTTTTATTTCTTTTCTTTTTTTTAGACAAAATAAAGAACAAACCTATTGTGCAGAGCCTTCTTTGAACAATCACTTAGCAAAAAGAATCCATGGATGATCAGAATTTAACGTAAAAAAAGAGTCAGTTTGCAGTATCTTTTATTGTGTAATAGTGGAAAACAGTAACAGGAACATTGCAAAATATATTTTGACCTTTTCATTTCAGGACTTAGACAAAATCACATTGTCATGTCATATAAATAGGGATTCCATTGTCATGATAATGACCATTCATATGACAGCCTTAGTACTTCCTCTTTTGAACAATTATGGCTTAGCTTTTGTTCAGGTCAGTCTACAGGGTTAGAGCTCACCCGCTCTGACAGATACTGTGACAGATGGAGCTCTGGGTTTTAGCCATCATTACCTTGAACTTGAAAGCTTTTTATCTCTCACACCATCTTACTGCCAAAACTAATTCATGAAGATCAGGAGTTTGCTAAATCTGTTCAACAAAAATGTGTCACTTGGGGAAATTGGAGTAATCTTTTCTTGATAGATTTGCCACAATGTCCAATGACTATGTTTGTGAAAATCACTCTCTCAGCTTTCACATAGAATAAACAGAGATGATTTTTTTTTAAATTTAGTTTGTTAATTTGAGTTTGATGTTACAGAGAAGTAGCAAGGAATCAAAACAAAAGTATGAGTCCTCTTGTTGTATGTGTTTGTGAATAATCAAGTAGCACAATATCATATATAAGCTTTAGAGTTGTTTTGCTGCAAGCTGTGCATTTCCTTCTGGGCTTCTTGGTTGTGCTGTGATAAAAGGATTGAGGGGTTAAATGTTTGTCCAGCTGAAACAACACAGTAAAACTCCTTCTCTGTGTCTCTGTAGCCCAGCCGTCAGAGCTCAGGACCTAAAAATAGCTGTGCTGGCTCCACGCCCCTGGCTGGGGGACAGGTCAAATTATGAAGGAAGATGAAAAATTTAAAGGCACAGGCTGCCTGGCCACAAACCCAGCCCTGCATCAGTGGTCAGATAGAACATTTGACTTGACTTTTATTGGCTGGAGTCAGATTATATCAACTACAGATCTTGGCTAGTTTGGGATGTAATATTAATTCTATTCCTACTATCTTGCTTCTTGGTGCTCAAAGTTCAGTTTTCAGGTTCTTGAGGTGTATATATACTGTAGTGTTTTGTTTTAAATGTTCCTGCTTTATACAGTATTAAGTGTGTTTCCAGGAAATGGGACGCATAATCCTGGAAAGGTGTTCTTGACACAGTATGAGAGGTTTATGTAATTGCGATCATGCTGTTACGGCATCTTACAGTTGGCTTCCTTGGCTAGCTGAAAGCATGCTTCCTGAGCAGCAGTACTGCCCTGGATACACACTGAACCCCCCACACACATACACTTAGCTAATGTATCGAGGTTACACTCTGAGTCTTAAATGAACACAGTGTTCACTTGGTGTCTGGCTTGGCTTAACACATATTGTTGGGTTTTTCTCACACATGCAGATTTGTACCTAAATTCAATTGAATTTGTTTGTTGAAATATAAGAATATCATCACCTTTTTGTACAATTTTTCAAAAATGTCAATACACTATTTTTGTTTTGTGAATCATGTAAAAGACAAACAAGCGTTTTACAAAACCTTTGACATAACATACTGCACAGAGGTGAATCTTACATGTTCCTCTTTTAGATATATCTTTTACATCAAGGCAGAAATGGATCATTCTAGTACCCATGTACCTGAGAGAACAAAATGAAGACATAAATAGCATGTGTGAGATAGGCTGGTTCAACAAATCATAAAAGAGAGAGAGGAATCAAGCCTCCATCTGCAGAGAGGGAGTCAGGAGACATGCCTTCTGGCAGGAGCAGAAGAAGACAGCTGTGTTTGGTGTGGTATTTTTAAACGCATCAATGCTGCTCCAATCCCCGCGCCTCGCCTGACCTATTTTTAGCCAGGGCTGGCCATTGTTCTATTTCTGTCACCTGTGGGCCACGCAGTTGTTGATTCACATGCAAATGAAGCTTGCTCCCTCCCTGGCTTGCATTACTGCCTCAGTGAGGTGCTCAGTGCACAGTACACGTCCTTCCTAGCAACTCAGCTTTACATTTTTCTCAGTCTCTGCTCAGACGCTTTGCTTTACTGTAGAGGAATAGGGAAAGAGGGAGATAAGAAGAAAAAAAGCTGGACTTTACCATCTTTTCCTAAAACTGTGTTAGTGTTTGGACCAGATTGAAGCAGGCACCGGGAGAGTGGCAACCCTGCAGAGAGAGTGTGCAGTTTGTGTTATTGCTCTACAGTGAGAGTGGTTAATCAGAGGAGGAGGCAGAGGAAGGGAAAGAGTTGCCTGTTGTCGTGGTCTCTCCCCTGAGTGGCTGAGGGGTGGCTCTTGGTGACAGGAAACGCAAGGCTTGCAATGAGACCTGAGCGCTGAGTGGAGTATGCTGCAGACGATTTACGAGGGCGAGTCAAGTTTCTCCACAACAGAAGGGCGCGTTGGACACCAGCAGTTCCCCTACCACAGCAAGATGCACAACGTGAACAACTCAGGTGATCACACACCACGGCGTTTCTTCTCCTTTTGAGGAATCCCAGTTTTTCTCCTTTTTTTCTCCCCCTTTTTGCATTCCAATCTCTGCCTTTCCTCTATCTCTTAATCTCTTCCTACTTGTCTGCTTTTTCACATCGTCTATGCCTCTCTCGCACACTCTGTCTCTCTCTTCCTCTCTCTTCCTCTCTCACATACTCTCAACTCTTTGCGCTCTGCCGGTCTCTCATTCTGTGTGAAAAGAACTCAAAAGCGTCTCAGCACAGCAACGTGGTAGGATCAGGCACTTCTTCCTCAATCAAGGTATTTGCTCTTGTGAGGGTAAAAACTGCTTCATGACTTGTCTTTCTCAGTGGGATTGTTACCTTAATCTGTGTTGAAATGCATCTTGTAAAGAGTTAAAAAGTGTTGTTTAGTTTAAAATGAGGAAATGTGTTAACACTATTCCTATGCTCTAGTTGCTTGAAATGAGGGGCTGTGAACATGAAAGGGATGTTGTGTTTGGTGAGCACTTTTCAGGGAACAGGAAAAACTGTGACAGAAATACTGAAGGGACAACTAAAAGGTTTCTCAGGATATTTACCACAGACATTGACTGTTCTATTTTTGACCTGAGAATTGAATTGAATAGGACATGGCTGACATCAGTATGAGTAACATGTATTCACTGACTCAAGATGAGTCACACCTTATTTGATTTTTATTTTATTTTTAGCATGTAGCTATTGATAAAATGTGAAAACTGTCTCTGGAAATTACTTGAAGCATTATGCTCTGTGAAATCATCGTCTTGTGCGTCAGTGAGAAGCATGTGTAATAAGAAAGTACGGATTGAGTCATGTGAGTGCTTAATTTACTTTAACATTTATTGTCATCTTTGAGTTGCAAGAAAGGGGCAACTTGATGTTGAGTAATTCAAATGAATTGTTAAATGTGCTTTTAGGTGCTTTACATTAACTAGTAAGTCAGTATTTTTGGTGTAAAAGACAAGTCAGAAACTAAAAAAGAACAAACAACAAAAAACACAACCCTAAGTCTGACTTCAGGCAAGCAAAATGGGGGACTGAGAGCATCCAGAGACAGTTGGCTAAACGTGAGGAGACTTATAAATAAGACGTGTAGATGACAGGGAGATGACACATTCCATCTCTGTCAATAGAGCAGGTTATTTGACTATCAGGCTACAGGAGCAGGACTTTCTTCTTCTGCCTTAGCGGCCTATGAGCCAAACAACAGATATACCGAGCGCCTGAATTCGGGCTCCTTGCTTATTCTGTGGGTCAGCTATTCTTAGGTGAGTTATTTTCAGCTTATGGCATTAGCCTGCTAAGATTAGGCGTCTGTGCGTTATCATTCCATCTCAACTTGCTCCTGATATAATAGTAGTTTGGAACAGATATATATAGAGAATTCTGTCATTTGCCTGTTTAATTTGTTCTTTCCACTTTATAGTAAATCACTTGACAGTGACTAACATTATCTGTCTAAAAATGCTACTCGCGCATGCATTTGTATGAGTTTACTGGATGTCATGTGAGTGTCGTTGATAGAGCAGACACATTCCTTTTAAAACAGACCCCGGGGTAGGTTTATTATGTGCTGTGTATATTAATGTTTTAGGATATTAATCTGTTGTCATGATAATTGTTGGTGAAGGGGTCCTTGTGTCAGCTAAATAGTTTTGTGAATTGTTTTCTAAAGCAAACTTCCTGACATTTTACTCTACTGTGTTGTTACATTTCAAGTGGAACATGAAAATAAAGGGCACAATCCCATTTCAATTTTGATTAGTGTCAGTAACAACAAAGTTCTGACAAAACATGCTCAGATGGGCTCTCCAACAAGGGAAAACTAATTAGTTTCCCCTGAGTAGAAAATGTTATGTAAAATATCATGCAAGCTCCCTTCAATAGGGTCTTTCAGACAATAACAAAGCTGCACCTTTCAAGTCCACTTGTCTGTATCCTGTATTCATTCAGGTTGCCTCGTGCGTTTTGGAAGAGCTCACCGCTAAAGAGACCATGTAAAATAACACAAAAGAATATGTGATTTGAACACTTACTTATTATTTTCAAACCATTGGTAATGGCAAGGTGAAGATAATGTTTAACAGAAAGCCCAACTGAAAGTACATTTGCTTTTTGCGTAATTTTTCACTTTGTCTTAACATGTGTGTTGTGGAAAAGCACTGGATTATCTAAGGGATGCATTTCCTTTGGGTGGAGTGTTTGCTGTAGCTCAAAGCAATAAAGCAACTGAATCTTTGTGATTAATTTATTAGGAATCTAATTGTCTGTAGGATCTGGTGCCAATGCTGTCAGAGGATAGGATACTGATTAAAAAGTATTTACAGAGGGACTAGCTAATTATTACCAAGAGTTTCCTGTTTTTTTCTCCTGGTTTTTGCTTGGAGAAAGATTTAGTATATGTTGATTTTGTGTGTTGTTGTTTTGTGAGATGATTAGGCATGATGGCAGGACCAGAGACGACTGGATTTCTGGCTACTCTCAGTGAAGGGCCTGTGGTGGTTTAGCTCAGCCCTCTTTGTTAGCAGATAGCCTGCAAGCCGCAGCTCTGGCTCAGCTGCAAGGACGAGCCTGAGTCTTAAAAATAAAGACCTGTTTCTTGCTTTAGACATGCCAGCTGCTCAAAATAACAAGGCACTTAATGAGAGATCCAGCGCCACATTGCAGTCCCAAGCATCAGCTTATTTTTGCCCTCAAACATCTTCTGCATCTCTGGTTCTATTTATACTGTCAGACAGGGAATTTAGATCAGCAACTATCTCAAGTGCACACTGAACGCATGCAACATACAACATATAACATGTTCAAAGTGTAAACACAAGGTAGACCATTATGTATCATGCAATAATGTATTTTATTGATAAAACATACACTTTATACAGATCCATGGTCAGAAACACATTGAGTTAAGATGCTCTCAACACCCATCCTTTATATACAATAATATGTTCTACAGAAAAACAACTGGAGCAACGTGCCCTTCAGTATGAACGGTGAAATTGTGGTGATGTTTAAGGGGTTGTGCTAGTCTTAAGTTTTTGAGACAAAAAGCAGTTGTGAGGGAAATTTTTAAAAAGCGAGTTACTCAACCACAACCTGTTACCATTTATAATATAGTAGTTATTTACTATTTGAGACTGAGACTAATGACAAATAAGCTCATTGGAATATGATTCTTAAAAATAATGGTTCAAGTCTGGTTTTTCTTTTAAATCTTGCAAATGCAACAATTGCAAAACTGCACAACATCATTAGCATCAAAAATAATATTTAAGTTAATATTATTAATACATACTGAATTCATGTTATTATTATTATTAAATATTACATTTCTGAATAATTTTTCTAAATAAACTTTTGCTTTCACAGTATATACGGAACATGTTTATTGTTATTACAAAAACTCCTCTAATATATATTTATGAAAGTAAACTTAACTTTTGTTAAAACGCCACAGGGCCCCTTTAATAACCAGTAAAACTGTTTATCATCACTTGCTTATCAACACTAAACACAATGTGCTTGGTGGAGTTGAGTAAAATCTAAATATGATATATATATATATATATATATATAACTGTATATATTACTCAATACTCTAACCCATCAAACAGTACCTCTAGGTGCAAACTAACTCATAAAGGTGTAAGAATAGCTGTGCCATTTATATTCAGCGGGTAATGTTTATCATGTGAACAACTCCTTTGTCACGTTAGTTATCAGGAAAAAAAAGATTACATTGAAATGTCAAGGTGTTCTTTAAAACAAAAAATCCAAGCACATGACTTATATTGATAATATTAACTATATGTCAATAGCTACTATATATATATATATATTTATTTATTTCAGACTCCTCACATGTAATAGTAATGTCACTGGCGATGTGTGTCTATCCTCTCTCCAGGGTGGGAAGCCTGCTAATGTGGCCTGAGGCAAAAAAAGACAGCCATCCAACATCTCAAATTAAGGCTGTGATTGTCACTCTAACCACCACCAAGGCTAATGAGAGGCAGATCGGTTATAGAAATAAACACTTTGGGGACACTGGCGGTGCGACGCTGCAGTGGGAGTGTGGTCACAGGCTATGAGTCACCCTATCCCCCATTGGCAGGCCCTCCACAGGGAGGAATTTGGGCATAGGGCAGGGTGCTTGTCGCTCCCTTGTGCTAAAAACACATTTGGGACCTGTCATTCATAAATCTCTTGTTTACCAGTGCCTAGACACACGTCTGTGCACTTTCCACCAATCAGGAAGCACCTCACTTCCACCTGAAACAAAGTATTCATATCAAGGGTCATGATCACCAATGGCAACCACTGAACCAGAAGTGGCAGGGTCTTTTTTGTGAGTGATAATTTTAAAAGTGACCCGAAAGTTACATAAATGCAACACTGCGCTTTTATTTTTGCCTGTGTTAAATTGAGCAGGCGGCCTCGCAACTGTGACAGTCTTTCACACATTGTCTATATTAAGAACCTGCTCAGAAAAGCATTTATATTTAGCACTAGTTACTGGTGGTTCTGTATTCTCCTCTCCCTATGAGTATTTTTGTAATACAGAAACAGCAGATTTCAGTTTTGGGTAGTTTCCGGGTGTATTGGACTTAAATGTCAATTTTAAATTTGTGGCAGTAGATACGCATGTCTAATGTATTCTGTGGTTGAGTAAAGTGCATAGACAGAGGTATATTTGTCTGTCAATCATGAGGAATGGAAGTTGTACATTTTTCATTAGTAGAGGCTTCAGCAGAGCTCCAACAAAGCCTACCTACCTCCAGGACCTTATTATGTTCCCTCAACATTGTCATTGCATCCGGTATTATTCTTGCCGAAAGTGAGTGAAACGGGCACATTAGGCTGTTGTAGTTTTAAGGGTCCATTTCATACATTCTGTTATCAAAGGTGGCTTAAGCTTTCACACTCCTCCTCCTCCTCCTCCTCCTCCTCCTCCTCCTCCTCCTCCTCCTCCTCCTCCTCCTCCTCCTCCTCGCTCCCTTCCCATCCTGTTAAATCACTGTCTGAGATTTTCTGATGGAGTCTCAGCTTGATGTGCTGATCAAAGTGGAGATCCTTAATGCCAGTCACAGTGAGGGTACAGAATGAAATATGAGATTAATTAGATATCTCAGTGGTGAATTCTCCCAGGCAGCAGGTGTTTTTTGTTGCTATATTTAGGTCCATTAGGCAAAAGTAGCACTAGGACTGTCTGACTCTCTCAGCCCTTCAATGATTCACAGGTTCTCATCTGCCCCTGGAACAACGCCCGCTACACAAGAGTCCTTTGTCAAGTACTTACGAGCTAAGATTAATATTCCCTGTCAGGAGAGAAGGGTCTGTTCTACAGGTGCCTGTTCTCTGCGCCTGCCGAGTCGATGCCCTCCCCTGTCATTTCATGGGAGCGGTTTTTAGAACACAGAAAGAAAAATGACAGAATGGGAGTTTCCTGTAGCTGTCTGCACTCTTTGAACATGTTTTAAGACAAGTTATCACTTAGCCACCGAATCTCTGCAGTGTGTGTGTGCGTGTGTGTTGAAGGGTTTTGTAATGCTTTCTCTCCATCTCTCTGCTGGGGACTCCTTTCTTATATAAGCGCTGAAAAGCTGATATAATAGTCAACATGTCACATTGCCTCTGTAGGCAGGAGATGACATGCAGTGAGACTCGATATCTGCAGGATGGGGAGACATAATTACGTCGCCAGCGTTGCCATGGCAGCGGCAAGTTAGGGTGGTGGAGACTAGGGTGTGGGGGTTGTCACAGACCAGGATTGCGCCACTTGCTTTTATGTTTCTATTTATAATCATCACCGCCGCATACACATGGAATGGTGGCAGGCTACATGACAAAACAAATGGGCGCCAGTGAGCTTCACAGCATCAGTGAACAGGAGGGCACTGCTTCTTAATTGATGGCTACTGTAGACTGACGCTGCTTCTTTTGGCAGGTTAAAACTCCTTTTTATTGGCATTTCATTATAGTTTATGAGGATAAATGCATGACTGGACACCAATAAGGTTATTTATGTGAACATATAAATTGAACTGTGTTAGCTTTCTCTCATGCTTACAAAGAACAGGTGGTGTAGTAACATTGCTTGTATTTGTTCCCTCAAATGTGACCCTTGAGAAGATTACAGCAATGAATGCACTTAATAAATCGCCCTCCAGCCACTGGAATTTTAAGTAGGTTTGAATATTTCTCCGGTCTCAAAATGGAAGAGACATTATACAGTCTGGACAATGAATGTTACATCATGAGCAGCAGCAAGTATCAGTGTCACTTTGACATTTTTAAAAAATGTAATTCTGATCAAATATAGGCCTAAAATACATTATTTAATATGGTTTAAAGATTTTTGTGTAGCAAGGATTCAACTGGATAGAGTAGTGTGGATCAAAACAAGTGTAAAAAAAAAGATGAAAATCACGAATCACTAGAACAATCACTAATCATCCTCTGTGGAATACAGAGATGAAGTAGCCCTGTCTCCCATGTTCTTAACTGGCAATCGATTTTCTCTGTGGAACAACCTATATATAGAACTTAGAGACCAAGGGGATGCCCTCTCACTTTGTATCTGGCAATTACTTATAATGGAGGTAGATGTCAAAGACAAAGGCAGTTCTTACGTATGTACACATTGCAGTGTCTGCACTCAAGAACAGAGATGGAAAGATCACAGGAACATGAATTCACAAGTGTATGCGGTTTCCAGGCTCACAAAGTACTTTGCCTTAAATCATTTATGTTAACAACGGATATCTGCATGATGTTCTGGTAGAGACAGGGAGTAGGACTCCCTTTATTTATTTATCAAAAGGGGAAGATAGGATTTATGTAAATACTTTAAATGACCACTTTAACATTTCGTGCCACATGTCCATTGAGTCTGTTGTACAGCTGCTCCCAGTAGACTATAGTGATAGATGTGATCTCATGTTTGTTTATAGAAACTATTATAATTAAAGGCTTGCCAGTCTCATGAGAGAAAACATTTCTGACCCTTCTTTTTCTCCCTGCTTATTCTTTATTTTTTGTTCTCATGTCTAGCATCGTCATTTTCCTGCCCTCCTTAACTCTGTGTGTTTTGTTCTGCAACAATATACAGATATACTATACACAGCCACCTGGTTTGATTTTATACACAGCCACATGGTTTGATTTTGATGACTGAGAAATCTGTTTTTCTCTTTTATTCTCTCTGATTTCCCCTCTGCGGCCCACAGTGGACATTAAACCAGAATTGGCTGTAGAGTCCTTATCTCCGTTGGACCTGCGTACAGATCTGAGGATGCTGGGTTCAGGCTCGGACCCGGGATTGTGGGAGAGGCAGCTGCAGCAGGAGCTGCTCCTTATTCAGAAGCAGCAGCAGATCCAGAAGCAGCTACTAATCAGCGAGTTCCAGAAGCAGCATGAGAAGTTGACCCGTCAGCACCAGGCTCAGCTCCAGGAGCACCTCAAGGTCGGCATTGCACTGAACAGTTGTACAGAGGACAGCACAGCAGTATACACAGCACCACAGTGTACAGAACAGCAGAGCACAACACAGCATGGCATACTGCAGATCAGTAGAAAACATTATAGCTCAGGATTACAGAGTGCAGGAAAGAAGAAACAACTCAGCACAGCAAGGTAGGGTGTTAAGCAATAGATTACAGAACAGTGTGAGTTTTGTTTTTACAGACGAGTACAGAGTAGTCTGCAGAATCTCACATAAGCCACTGTTGTTTTAAAAAAAACGTATTTATCAGTGTGCTCTCTTCATGCTGACTTGAGGCCTTGCATGTTTCTCAGCTCCAGCATGAGCTCCAGGCCATGAAACAGCAGCAGGAACTTGCAGAGAAGGAGCGTCGTTTGGAGCAGCAGCAGCAGCAGCAGAGCCAGCAGGAGAAGGAGCAGGAGAGGCATCGGCGGGAGCAGCATGTTTCCAGCCTGATCCTCAGGGGCAAGGAGCGGTCCAGAGAGAGTAAGAGCTTGACACCGCCATCAACACCATCTCCTTACCATCAGGGGTGGAATTAGTTATTTGGAGGCCCTGAGGCAAAAATGAGCATGGAGCCCCAAATCGTAACCAACACCCTTTCCAATATTTCTTTAATGCATTACCTTAGAGCGGGGTCTAAGCAAAATATACATAAAACAGCTGGATAGGAATGCTTTACTCTTGCTGAATGTTCCACTCATACGTATATTCTGTAACCATAATTATTACTAGAAAAAAGCCATTGATATGTGGTAGGATTGGAGTGCTGGTTCGATATAGCCTTTGTAGGGACGTGAGACATTATTTGGCCATGACATTTTATTGTAATAAAAGGGGCTAAAACAGCTACTCATCCTCGGGTCCACAAAAATGTGTTTACTACTACATAAAAAGTGCCGTAATCAAAACAACACAAAGCTGTAAAGGATCATTCCTCCAAAATTGCAGTTGTATCTAGTCATGCAGATATTTTTGATTTTATTTGCTGATGTTTTGCAATAACAACAGTGAAGCAAATGAGGTTAAATGTTGTTACATTTGAACACATGCAGATATCTCAATAGCTGATATAAAAAAGAAAAACTGTCTCAGATGTAATGTAAGTAAGTGGGGAAAATATGTTTTTATTTGTTCGGTCAAGCAACCCTTTAAAACGACCTCCTCTAACTTTCCAGGACTAATGACACTCAGTGGATTCATATTCAGCAGTGTAGCAGTAAGGTTACACGTACAGTATATCTTTCTCACTGCATGGGACAATGAGAGCTATTCACAAGGAAAGGAAAACTTAATTTAATTTGGTCATCAGCTAAGAAAAACATATAATGATGGTGTGATGATGATGATGACATAGTACTTAACCAGTACATTGAACTGATAATAAGGTTGGTCAGTGACATTTAAGCTTAGAGTTTAGGTAAAAATGTCTTTCAATAGCACGATGAAAATAGCCCCACATATTGTATTTCAGTTCTGTTTTTACTTTATAGCTAATAATAGACAAGATGTATGACTTTGTCAGGTCAGGTAATTTGAAACTGTGACCTGCAACTGTAACCCTCCAATGTGAGAGAACATCTCTCTGCAGTATCGCTTTAGCAGCTTGAAACTAATATAGTGCTCTGAGACCACTAGGGGGAGATCTTCCTACATAAGTTGCGGTTGCTTGTGGAGCTGAAGAAATAAAAGAGAAGAAAGTTGAATTTATGTTCTTCAAGGCAGTTTTTGAACTCCAGCAGTGTTACATGTGATATAGGAAATACAGGTGAGGGAATCTGTCACAATAGGGTTAAAGTTTGATTTGTAATATTGAGGCAATAATATATCATGAGTCATAACCCTAGGGTAACCCCAATCCCGTTGGTTCCGTCTTTTGGTCTCACAGGTGCAGTGGCAAGTACCGAGGTGAAGCAGAAACTCCAAGAGTTTCTGTTGAGTAAATCAGCAAAGGACCCTGCCAGCAACGGAGTCAATCATTCTTTCATCCACCACCAAAAACTCTGGTACACGTAAGTATTTTCTGTTGTTTTAGAGAGACTGAGAGAGAGACATACAAATATAGATACTATGTTTAAATCACATAGAAACCTATTCTACATTATGAATTTGATGTATTTTTTTGTGGTTAGGTCCACATCACTGGACCATAGCTCTCCACCTTTGGGCGGCACATCCCCCACCTGCCAGTATAATCTGCCATCACCCATAGAGAGCAAGGATGACTTCCCCTTGAGGAAGACAGGTTTGTTCCTTTTTGCGCGCGCGCACACACACACACACACACACACACACAAACACACACACACACACACACACACACACACACACACACACACACACACACAGCACAGACATAAAAATGTAAATTCACATATACTGTACACATACATAAGTCTACAAAGACACAGACCTAGAGACCACTGGACACAGATTCCAGTGTGAGTGTTAAAATTTTGCCTTATATTAGTAATTTTCCATTTACTACCCTGGGTTATAAATACATTGAGTGTCTTTTTGACCCTTGTCAATCAAGGGGTCGGTGTACCCATGGAGTATTTCCTGATGTTGCTGATGACCTGCTAATAACATCAGTTAGGCTCATTATGACCCCAGAACCCCCTCTCCTCATCCCTCCAGGGCTCAACACGAAACTTTCATAAGAGGTGACACACGCCAAAAAAGTAACATAAACCTTCCTTATGCCTATTTGGATTATTCTAATGCACACAGGCAACATCACAGTTTAATTGAATGTTTTCACTTCACAAGTTAAATTTATAATTAGTGTTATTTGTACTGAAATGACCATGTCATTATTTAAAAGGAACTACATTTGTCCCTATGTTACAATAATAAACCAAGTTCCAAGGCCCTTTGAGCTGTTTAGTGGTAAATGGGAGAATTAAAGCGGATAAATCTCTCATGAGTTATGGGCTTTTAAAGCTATTTTGAAAAGACACAGGTTCCCACCAAAAAGCAGCTCAGGTTTGTTGGTTTAAAGTTTGAGGAACCCTTTGGGGATGGTTGTATAAATAAGAATAATTCCCGCCTCTTGGTTTGCACGAGCCCAAGCTCACCAAGCTGAAAACTTCATAATTCTGCAATGAGGTCACCAAATTACATTATGGTCTTTTCCCTTCTGTGTCTCTTTTAATTACATTGGAAAACAATTATACTTGTTGAGTTATTTAACTACAGACCCGTCCTGTTGTACACAATTTAGAAGTCAGGCAAAGGAATTATATCTTGTAAAATAAAGTCACTGCATGACAAGAATAAATGTTAGAAAGGTAAATGAATGGTTTGAGAGCTTTCATTTATTGTAATCTTGTTTAATTATACCATCTTCTGAGGAGAGAAATACCTCTTGTAAATATATATTTACATCTTTCCAATATGCCTTTTAGACCCACAAGGTAAAAGGTTGTCTCACAAGTATAAGTATAGTTGAAGACTACAACACAGAGAGGGTTTATGGTAGCATTGTTTGCTTTTTACCGTGAAGACAAAAAGGCATGTTTAAACAAATAAAAAAGATAGAGTTTCAGTGTCTGCTGCTCTGACATTTTCATCTTTTAATTCATGTTTAAATCTTCTCCCTGTTGCCGTGCGTGCCTCTTTTGCAATGATAAAACTATTTCTTGCTCTTAGGATTCCTGAATCTATATGTGGTCATTTCCTGCTTAGGCCTTCCTCCCCCACTTCCTGTCTGTCTTTATTAAAGTCCTCTGAGAGCTTGGCACCCGAGGGGGAAACACAAAGGTAGTGTTGTTCCCAGAGCCACTGGCCGTCACTGATAGCTGATTGGCAGGTGTTGCAGAGTTAAGACGGGCATAGGCAGGATGAACCTTGACAGGACTGTTTGTTTAAGCAAAGATAGCTCTCTTAAAACAAAGTGGAGATGACTCCGGTGCTCCACGTTAGACTCCCCACTGCTTTATTTGGCCAGAGGGATGAACGACATCTTTTTATGGTTGAGGTTCACAATGAGGTTTATAATGTACATGTACTATATGTACATGTAATGGATCAGCAAGTCCTGCAAATATTACATTAAAGAAACAATCTGATCTTTATCTTTACTATTAGTTGTTCCGTAACAGTTATATCATCCTTAAAAACACAGAATAGCTGTAATGTCCTTGGTTTTTATTTCACCCTAGTTGAAAGAGTTTCACATAATGAACTTGTTTACTTGACATATATCCTCTTTGTTTCACTTCCAAGGCTTAGAATAGACTGGACTGAGGGCACGCGATAGTCTGTGGCAAGAATAGTTGCAGCTTAGCAGTAAGAAGTGCAACACCCTCTCTGGTCTTGACCTAGTTAACAAATGTGTGCATTCAGCAGGGGAAGGAAAGATTTTTAAAAGTAATCCTACAAAGGTAAAACTCAAAGCATATCAAAGTAAAGTTTGCATAGAAACTCTCTATTCTAGGATTAGTATCTGACCTAAACTCTGAGGGACTGTAACTTAGCTTTGGTTTAAAGGGATAGTTCATATTTTTTTGAAGTGGGGTTGTATGAGGTACTTATCCATAGCCAGTGAGTTATCTACAGTAGAAGCCAGTCAGCACACCCTCACTTTGGAGAAGCAGACAGGAGGACAGGCATAAAAGCTAAGAAATGTACTGCTGTGAATAGGGGCAGCAACTAAACATTTTTTTTAGCCACCTACAAAAGGCCCATCGGGAAAAAAACAAAACAATATCAGTTTAAGTGTATGCTATATTGAGAATATTTTTCGCTGCAGATTGAGTTTATGCAAGCGGAACTGATTTATAATATTAATGCTCTTGTCAAAACCACCAAACTCCATTGACAAAAACATTTTACCTCACAGATCATGGGAGTTGCTAGTCTAGTCTGGTTTGTTTTTTAGTTGTGTTAGTTCCTATTTCTAACACCAAAATTCCCAAAATATAACCTATAAAATTACTGTTTCTGTTGATGGAGTCTGGTGACGAGAGCATTGAACAGCTTCAGTTTCACCTGTGTAAACTTGAACAGGGCTTTCTGTTGGCAAGGTAAAGCGGTGAAAATATTATAAATAGCCTACTGTTAAACAATATTGTTGTTTTTTTTTAGATGGGCCTTTTTTACATACCTAAAATAGGTTTACCTGCTGCCACCATCCACAGTATACATTTCATAGCTTCCTTGCCTGTCCTCCTCTGCTTCTCCAAACTGGTGGTATACTATAGGTAGTACACTGATTATCGATAGGTACCTCATACAACCCCCAAAAATCTATCACTTTAAGCGTTAATGTACAGAACAGCAAGTACTGAGCATTAATTTATCAATCTCTGCATCACTTTAAACCAGCATGTCAGGAAAAATGCATAGCAGGCCTCTTTATGTACAGAACACCCACCTCAGCTTACCACAGCCATCTGTCCAGGTCTATGCTCTAATGGACACCAGCACTCACAGTGGCAGCAGGGTTCAAATTCTGATTTAGCGGAGATAGCATAACACATTCACTTGCACAGCCACTAGCCCTACAGGCAGCACCACTTTCAAATGTAATAAGGTGATTGATTTATGACTCTAGTATATTGCAGCCATTACTGTATGTTTTCGTTAACTGAGAAGCCGGAGCAGAAATGACCCAGGTGTTCAGTATATGTGCTTTGCGGCTGCCATCATTGCCTCCTGTTGCACCGTGCATCAGGGCATTTTTTTTTCCATGGAGACCAGTGAGAAAGTGTTTGTTCCCGAGGTGCTGTCTGGCGTTCCCGTGGCGACCAATTGGGATGCGTAGCTTGGTGGCAGCAGTGTGTAAAAATAGAAAGCAATCAAGGCAGCAGGGCGTGAAGCAGATTCATACGACTCCCAGCAGCATTTTCTCTCCATTTATCTCTCCTGCCTCTTTTCTTCCTCCCTCGCTCTCTTTCATTCTACCTCACACCCACAGGATTAGAGGTCTATGCCACGTATTAGGGAAGAGGGTTTTGCTGCTTTTCACAAAAGCCAGAAATAGCAGCATCTGGCCCACTCTCCTAGCTGTGCCCCCATCGCCGCTCCCTCTCCTCCTCCCTGCAGTGCTCCCACGTCATAGTCCCACTTCCCTATGGATAGCTGTATGTTGTACACATTGCAAAAGCCCTATTTAATTATTGATTTGAACTAAATAATTGAAACGGGTTGGCTATTGTGTAACAGGTTTACATAACTTCAATACAGCTTTATACTCTGGCTTTCAGTCAAAAGACCAGCTTATCTGTTCAGCTTGTTTATCTGAGTGTGTAAGGCTAGCTGTGGGATTCAATGTCTACAGGGTTGATGGGAAGGCCATATGAGACATGTTGACCTAGTGAGTCACTGTCACTGTGCCTAGACTAGCGCACGACTCAACAGTCAGGCACAAAAGCATTTACTTGCATTCATGTAACAGATGCTTTAATTATTAAAGATTATTTATTTACCGAGATTCAACCTCCCCTTTATTTCTCTTTTTTCATTAAATAATGTTTGCATATTGCATATTTTTCAGACTAGTTTACTGGTTAGTGATATCTTCTTATTTTATCAGAGATTGGTAGGGCTGTACATGTAACTACCATTAAGGACTTAGATTTATAATACTATACTATAATATTCTTTCTGTCTTTTAACAGTGCTGCCGCGGAGTACAATGTAACAGTGACTATTCATTTAGCAAGAAACACGTTGGTCTGCAATATATTCTTAAACTCAAGGCTAATTTATAGGTATTGTATAGGAATTACACCCTATATCCCATTCTCAGTTATGAACTGGAAATGGAAACTAAAGACACATAAACATCCTTTATAAAAATAATGGTGTAGGAAAACAAACATGAGTCAAATACAATTTTATAGTACTATACTATATACTGACTATACTAAATCCAGATTTTTGAATACAATGTCAGCCAACTCATTTACTTCAGTGATGGCAATCATCTGTTGTGTGTAATGGTGTTGAGTAGGGCGTTTCTGGAAAAGAGCAGTGCTCAGTAAATCTTAAGTAGAGGTTTTAAATTGATTTAATAATCTAAAGTGAAACAAGCTCATTTTTGATAAATGTCTGTAAATCCAACATTAATAACAGCCAAAAAGTTTGAAAACAATATGTCTATTGTGATGAATATTACATCAGCATATCTATCAACAATGATGAGCTGGATTAGTAAGTCTGGATCAGTTCAGGTCAGGCTGTGTGTGAGTGTGACTTTGGAGTGTGTTCGGACTGTGTATTTGGGTATCTCTGTTTTGCATTAGGAGAGAGGGGCGTGGAGCGAGCCTGAAACATCTGCGATGTTTTTGTGTTAGTTTAACTGTTGCTACTGTATCAGACTGTGGTCACCAGGGTGGCAGGTAGCGGACTATTTCACTTAGAGCCTGTGTGTTGCTCGACCTAATTTAGTCCAGATGAGGTGGAAATGGGCCCAATCCTGACTCATTTAATTTATCTGAAACCGGCTCTGAATTTCACTGAAACTGAAATTGTAAAATGTCAAACGTGACCGCATTGCATTATTTCTAACTGATTTATAGTCTCCTTATTGCTTTTTTAGTTTTCTCTTATTTTTCAATGTTACTGTTTTCTTTGATAATGTTCATTTCACCCAGGCTGTGTTAAAGCACAACATTTGACTTTATAAAAACAGTCACGGAACACCCCACATGATTGTATAATTTATCTCCATTTAATGTTTTTTTTTATTGTCCAAATAGTGTGAATTGAAACTTACAAAAAATATATATGTTGTTTATTTTTTAGCCTCTGAGCCCAACCTGAAGGTACGATCCAGACTGAAGCAGAAGGTAGCGGAGAGGAGGAGCAGCCCGATGCTCAAGAGAAGAGATGGAAACATCATGACTCCTTACAAGAAGAGGGCTCTGGAGCTAATGGGTATGTAATATTGTTTAAGTTATTTTCCTATTATAACATGTGAGGAGAATTGTCCGCATCTTATTATCTGGTGTTTTAAATGTTCTCTGAAAACAATACAAGCAGCACGAGTTGCATAATAAGTAGCCATTTTGCAATTCAGAAGCATATTATGGTCATTGCGCTTTCATGTAAGAAAGATCATTGTAATCAGGCAGCCGTGACTGTACACATTAAACTGTTGTGAGGCTGCAGCTGTTGTGCAAAGTGTGTTGTGTGTAGAATGTGAGCATGCATACTGTGTCTAACTCCTTGATGTTTTGTAGACTCTACACCCACTAACAGTGCCCCCGGCTCCGGCCCCAGCTCTCCCATAGGGGCCTCCAGTGCCTTGGGGGGTGAAAATGGACCCTCCTCTCTGCCCACTACCACAAAAACTGAGGTATGTTCATGAATAATCCACACTGCTATTGATTTGTCCAAAAATTAAGCAAAAGTCATGCTGCTTTTGTCATTTTTGCAACTATACATTTATGTCAGGGCTAAATATATGCCTGTCTGCCCTTCTGTTGCAGCTATAGAACAGCCAGTTGTCCTCCTTACCCCCACCCCCTCTTACATTAAAGAGGCACAGCTTGACCCCCATGTCTGATTAGCCCAAGTGTGCTTGTGTAAAGATGACACATTATGCAGTATAAAAACAACAGGAGAAATTAATGCTGCACATTATGGCTGTGCATTTTCCTATCCAACATTTTTCACCCAGATGTGCTGTACAATCAGTTTTATGTTTTGCCAAAAAAAAAAAAGAACTGTAGGCTGTAAGGTTGCTGTTGGCTTGTCATTGTATTCCTGTCATTGGCTTGGCGGCATGCCTCGTCAGAGTTGTTCAGAGGCGTTTCCCAATAGATTTATGGCTGAGTTACTGACCAGAGCTCCCCTTGGATCAGCCTCACAAAGAAGACCATTATAGAGGGTGGCAGATATGACACATCTTTGAAAAATCTTGACAGAACAGCTGTGTTTTCCTTAACCGTCACTGTTTACTCTCCTTGGGATGTCCAGCGACACAGAGAAGGGGGCGACGCCCTGACATCAGGCTGAAGGTTGGGGCTTAGGGAGGCAGACGAACTGTGGAGTTTAATTGATATCCCAGGCACTGGTAGCCAAAGACACCCACATGCTAACAACATAAACACACAGGATTGCTATTGTATCAGCCCAAGCTGAGGCTCTCATGAAAGTCATTGGTGGACTGCGGGGCTGCCCGTAGACCTCATGCCTGTTGCAAAAGCAAGGCATGTTTGTTCACTGTTACATTAGGTATCCTTTTTCAGAGGGAACGGGTCCCCTGGGTCAAATATGGGCCGGATATCCACATACAGGTCACTGAGTACTGGTAGGGGTTGGAAGGATAAACATGACTGTTCCAAAACCACATGCTGGTCGGCTGCTCTGCTGGGTACAGGAAGTATGCCCCAGTGCTGATGTTCTCTGAGAGAGTAGCCTGTGGGTGGGGACCGGGAGTAAGAACAGGCAGCAGGCCGACTGGGGACTGAAGACCTGAGGGTGGAGCGGTAGATTTAGAGGTTTGCAATATTATATAATAGCATTTCGCCCTCAATGGTGCCATTCCGTAAAGCTCCGGGAAATGTTTGCTGCCTGCCATACCTTTATATCATCCATCATAAAAACTCATACCTTTCCCTTTGCAGCAAGGAGGGCTGTTGTTCGTCATAGAGCATTAACATTTATGCCACTGCTCATGTTGCCTTTTGAAATTGTCCATAGTGGGATTTCTAAATCTGTCACCTCCTCCTAAATCTCTCTGTCTTTGCCCTGTCCTGTGTGTTTGATGTAGAGGTGGCCTTCACAGCCGAGATTATTCCATCCTGAGGGCTCTGTGTCGATGCTGAGCTTATACACATCTCCCTCCTTACCCAATATCTCCCTGGGGCTTTCCACTGCATCTTCACCCATTAGTGTGAGTACACATTTTTCTTGTATTCTTAGATAACCTAATTGTTTTAGATTTAAAAAAAATCTTGCTTAATACACCAGTTTAGTGGTCCTGTGGTGGTTTTTCTGCTCAGTCTATGAGTTGAAAAACCTGCCATCAGCAGCTTTCTGGGTTCTCTGTACGACTACAGGTCACTGACCTGTGGCCCCAAATGATTTTATCCCCCTTAGATAAATATTGTTCTGCAGTGTCTTGTGTCAGGCATGCTCTTATCTTCCCCTATTACCTCATTTATCACAGCTTTTAAAAAGGCCAAGTCTACTCAAGTGCAACTCCTGATTACACAGCACATGATATATCATCTTTTAGCTCTCAGGCACATTCCACGGAGGCCTGTTCATCAGCTGCAGGAACTTCTAACCATTGATGGTCTCTGATTTAATAATTGCATGATTTGTGGCAACATGAATCATTTTCATTCACAAATAAAAATGTTCATATTATTGACTTTGGCTTGTTAAAATTAACCTGTCACATTTCCTATAAATGTTTATAAGTGACTACCAAGCCTAAGCCCAACATATGTAGTTTGAATGAAAGAATGACCATAACTTTATCAATCCTCTCTCAGGCCGCCATGGGGTTGAAGGACAGATCAACAGAAATCAAGCATGGGCTGCCTGGGCACCTTCTGGGCCCTGTGCCCCTTCAGTCAGGCCTTGAGTCCAAAGTGAGCCCCAGTCACCAGGCCCTTCTCCAACACCTCCTCCAGAAGGAGCAGATGCGGCAACAGAAGATACTCTCCTCTGGTTAGACCATGTTACTTGATGTTAAACATAACATTGCGTTACATTGCACAATACTACAGTACATATTGTTATAATTTAAATTAAAGTCCTTTACAAAATGACTAATTCTGATTTTGATTTTTTTTGTCAAGGCCAAGGCACCATGTCCCACCCTCAGTCTCCTCTGGCCATGAAGGATCGCCCCTCCAGCAGTCGGCCCAAACTACCAAAACACCGGCCCTTGAATAGGACCCAGTCAGCGCCACTGCCTCAGAACACACTGGCCCAACTTGTCATCCAGCAGCAACACCAGCACTTCCTGGAGAAACAGAAACAGTACCAGCAGCAGATCCATATAAACAAGGTATTTGTGCTGTTCATCAATATTCGAATCACAGGGGAGGATTTTGACTTTCAGATTGCTTTTTGCAGCATTCTCAATGCCTTTTTAGGTCTTGTGAGGTCTTATTTTACTGCAGGGAGTCTGATTTAATCATTCTAAGCACACAAATGCTGATCTATTTTTAGCATATTGTAAAAGCATCTGTGGTAGCTCAGGTTTACAGAGCCGGGCTGTTGTCTGTTCTTCCCTGGAATCCTGGTGTTATTTCTGCGAAGCAAAGAACTTCTGCCTGACTTCAAATGGGGAAGAAATGCTTCCCCTGCACTAATTCTGTTATCATAGCTTAAGGCATCAGTGCTGTTCACATGCTAACTCTGTGAAATTCAATTCAGCTAACTTCAAATGAAGGAAAAAGTGCCCAGAATACATTTTGTTCTGCTGTGGCAATATTTGTGTTTCTATTAGCTGGCCGAGGTGACCTCGCCATACACAGAGTGTAATTATTCTGGTGAGGGACGTGTGTGAGGTGGCAGACACTGTGAAAGGCAGCATTGTGTGAGCTTACATACTGATGTGTCCCAACGCTGGGCCCTGAAAGAGCCATGGGAACTATAGAGCAACTCTTACCTAGAAGCAATAAAAAGCACAAAGTACCACAAGCATTTATTGAGTTGTACAGTACAGATGTACAGCTTTCGCTGTAACAAATTGTTTCAGTTTGAATTCCACTCTAACTTGCGTCACTGCGCAGGCAGGTGAAGTTAGTTTTAATATCAGCTGTCATTATTGAAAAGTACACTGTGAAGTTGATTTGATTTGAAAGGGGCTTTGGAATCATTGCGACATCTCATCTAGGAACAAGTAAACAGGCCCTACTCTGATTACTCAGGCCAATGAGATCGCAAGTAAAGCCTCTTTAAGTAGAGGTTATAAATGGCCCCTAATCAGGGATGAGCCCTCAGTGTTTATTGAGAGGGATCTCCGAAACATTGCCCTAATTAATTTCCTAGCAGAGGCTCGTCTACGGTTGTTTTTAAACGCCCTTCAGTGCCTGGAACAGTAGGGGGCACTAATGGAAATTTACAAGAGCTTAGGGATTTGAGGAAGCGTTATGAACAGTGTTTACTAATGCCAAGCTAAGGAGGCTAATTCTTATAGCTGAAAGGATATTTATAAAAGGCCTACATTCTGTAGACAGTACCAGCTTGGGAAGGTGCTTCCTTGTCCTGCTCTTGGAGCCCTCTTGTGGCAGACTAATTAAATCATGGCACCATTACAGTAGTTTTGATTTAGTAAAGTTGCAAAACACTGAATTATTCTTTTGTGTCAAGTTCCTTTGTCAGGCTTGATTTTAAATCCAATGCCTCTGTTTTTGGTCATGCATACATGTCCTTTTGACATTTTGACATTTTTGTCCCTGACACTTCGCTCAAGATGCACCTGTTAAACTATGGAGAATTTATACTCCATTACACTAAGGTTTGATTGATGAAAAGATCTTTGATGTAAGTAAGATGAAACATATTCAGATTTTGATGATGACATGCTCCATAAATGTGTGCCTTCAGAGTGGTGCTCTCTTGAGCAGATATCTCTCTCTGTAGCAAGCTTGTACAATCTAAAGAGTATAGTATACAATATCATACTCTCTACGTCATGTACCTCGATGCTACTGTTTGCATAAAATAAACACAATTCACAGGAGAAACACATGATTTAGCATAGGGTACAGTTTTTACATTCTGAACTGTACTTTTATTAAAAATATTGCAAGTGAGTGACACTAATCCATTTACCTGGGCAGCCACAATTACTGGATTATATTAACTCATACCTTACCTTAATAACCTGAATAATATAAATGTCAGTCTGTTTTCCTTTTTGTGTTTTGTTCCAGTGTAAGACACTATTACACTTTATTTTACAAAATACAGTGTCAGACTGAATTTATCAACATGAAAATTCTCCCACTGTGGCTTGTGTAGCCTTCATTTTCCATCACAGACTATACTGTCTTCCATTTTTGTTTTGTTTACAGTATTATTAAACGGTAATGGTAAATGGTAAAGTAAAACAAATCATTCTGCTATTCTTTGGGTGTATTTGCATGCTTATTGTTGTTTATGCAGGCAAAATGTTTTTGTTTGCTCTGATAAAGGATAAAGGTTTCATTTGGTGAAGATCACTGGCTGCAGGATATCATCACTAATATGGAGCCAATGTGTTTTGCAGCTGCTGTCCAAGTCCATCGAGCAGTTACGTCAGCCCAGTGCACACCTGCAGGAATCAGAGGAAGAACAGGAGGATCAGCACAGAGAGCTGACAGAGAGCATGCAGGAGGACAGGCTGCCCCCTGGAGGAGTCATCCGGAAGCACATGCTGAGCAGTAGCAGCAGCAGTGGCTCGAACGGCGAGCTCCACGAAGCTCACTACGGGGTTATAAAGGTCAAGGAGGAGCCGGCTGATAGCGAAGATGAGGGCTTGACCAATCAGAGCTTAGAGTCAGAGAGGCAGAGCACCTATCTCCACCAGGTCAAAGGACGACTGGTGATAAGAGCCATGATCTGAGAAGGGAAGAGGATGAGATCACACACTCCAACATTCGCAGATAAACAAGTCTCTACAAACATGTTCATCTACATCCCTTCAGTTTATACACACACACACACACACACACACACACACACACATACATATACACAGCAGCCATTGCACAGTAGGCCAGCTCTCCATGTCACAACATTTGACCCCTTTTCACTTAGCTGCAGCCCACACTCTAAGACTCTCCGTTTGTGATCTTTGTGCAGTGATCTCTGTAAAATATGTATGTTTCACTTTTGTGTATATAATATGAAGACAATTTAGTCCGTTCTTTTTAAGAGCTGCTTTGGTCACCTAGAGTCCGCTCATCTGACAAAAAGTTCTATGTGTGTATATATACTGTGGATTTAGCAACAAAGATTTCTAGAGGGGTAGGTTGAACAGGTGTACACCTATGAAGAGCCAACTTATGTTCCCATCATGTACATTTTTGCCATAAATATTTGAATGCTCTTCCATCAACTTTAACTTTGAGAGTTATCATAATTTAAAACACTACGTACTCAAAAACCTGTGATGATCTTCCACGTTAAGTGGTCTCAGAACTGAAATAATGAACGTCTATCTTAGAGAGAATGTATACTTAAATCCTAACCAAGGATGCTCCCTTGGGGCAGACTTTTGCGCTCGGAGTGATCTTGCCATTGGAGTATGGTCCACTGCTCATATTGCAATTTATAGGATAAAGCACTAAATCCCTGCTTGGGTTTGCAGGCATCTCCCTACACACCCCGAGTCTCCATGTCTCTCTCTCGGAGTGGTCCCAGAACCAGGGCCCTGTGTTAAGCCGAGCTCTCCTCTCTCTCTCTCCCTCTGGGTTCAAATCAAAGCTTGCCGGGTTCCTGCCCAGCTTTCAGCAGACGAGTCAGACAGAGAGAAAGAGAGAGAGGGCCGGGCAGGAAATGCCTTCTAGAAGCCAGGAGTTGGAGTGATTCATGTGTGCAGGAATGTTAAGAGAGGAGGACCTAGGGTTGGAGGAGTCCAAGGGGCCAGGCTTGAGAATTGATTTACTGTCAAAGCGAATTACAAAGTGAGTGGGGATATGGTTAAGGGAGTCCCTTTTAAAGGGAATCGCTTCCTTCGTATTCCCTCGTGGCATGCTTACCTCAACATGCAGGTTTGATGTTACTTCAATAAAAAAAAAAAATGGACAGGACCTTGCTTCTTCTTTTTCTTTTTTGGAGCCTGTTTTCCCCTGAAAGTGCCCATTGCGACATGTATAGCCCGTCTTAAAGTGATCAATCAAATGTATTGCATAGCCGTAAACCTTCCTGTTTCATTTGTACCGTTGACTAAATGTAAAAAAATGCTAGTATGAGGTCCTGTGTTTGGATTCATGTGAAAATCAAAGCTGTCTGTCTTATGCTGTACATTCAGATTGTCCGGTTTTAATGTTTTTAGTGTAAGTAAACACAATCAGAACAATGCAAGTCTTGTTGTCTTGCTCCTTTGATTTGGTTGTAACGAGAACCCCTTTGCTGCCAGTGGGGGGTTGGGGGTGGGGAATCCTGTGGTCTGTTCATAGCAGTTTGCAATTCTTCTCTTTCTTGCCTTGTGTGATAAACCTTTTTTTTTTTTTTAAATAAAGTGAATTTACCTCTGACGTTCTTTTGCTGATTATTTATACACATTAAGAGGTTGCATGCATAGGAAAGAAGGCAAAAACACCATACTCCATTAAGTCTTTCAAGTACTTTTATATTATATTAATTCACATTCTTAACCCTTTTTTTTTGCATCATCATCTAAATCATTAGCCCAGCTTGCTTTTCCCACACTAGGTCTCATAACCAAGCTATTTATTTTCAGTGGATCTTTGTAACCCTTTAAAGGGAGCTTAAGAGGCTTTCAAAACACTTCTTTGATGTTAGCAAGCAAGGCTTCTTGTGGCAGTATTAGAGCAGTCAAGATAAGGTGAGCTGCGAGAGGGTGATATATTACTTGCCCAGATTCTTTCAAACCAAGCTTAAGCAATTTCATAGCAAGCTTAGTTCATGGGACTGGCCTGATATGCTATACACGCAATGATGCCACTGGAAAAGTTCACTCATAGACTAAAGTTGCTCTCTATGAAACACCACTCTGAGAACATCTTTCAAATAACTGCCTTCCCTTTGCCACACATAATGGCTCAAGTAAGACCTTAAAAAGATAGTATACTTTTATAAAAACCATACATTTTATACAAACTCTTTTATCAAACTTCAATGAGAACTCCTTAAGTATTTTCTTAAATGTAAAGAGTTACTATTTTTAGACACTGACTCCCCATCTGTAAGGCTCTTGTGATTTTAAATGAGCTATTACAAAGGCAGACAAAATAATGAAGCCCAAATCCATCTGGGCTGCCCCACCCCAGCTGCCCACAGAGCCAGTTGTAAAAGCAAACAAGCATTTTTAAAGGTGTGAGGAAGTAAGGACGCCATAAGCCTACCTATTTCCTCTAAATGAATTAGACTGTAAGTGAGGCCGGAATTTTTTTTATCACCTGCGGTGCTATAAAAACAAGCCATTTGGATGCAGTGGGCACACATGCAAGAATGTGTTATAGGTGGCGGTAATTATGACTTTGTAGAGTCTAAAATCTCAATACTTATAATCTCAATTCTTACACTCAATTCTTACAAAGCTTGTCAAATCATGAAATTATGTATTGATGTTTGCAAGTAGTCAGAAAACAAATGCACTCCAAGCATTGCGTTGCACTTAAAGACCAGGGCTTACGTATATCCACGTGAACTAATAGCTCAAACCTCATGATTTGAGTTGCATTTTTGCATCACGGCTTTTTCAATATTGTTTTTCATAGTTGAGAATAGAATTTTTTATCATTATTTATCGTTTCCAAATATGGTGCATGGTGTTCATTCTATTGTAGCCATCTGATTCACACCAGATCCAAAGTGAATGTAATTAACTGCCACTGAGAACTAGAGGCTATTGATTAAAAAGAGAAAGAGGCATCAATCCTCTCGGTGGCCGAGGATTAAGGCTTCAGACCCCTCCCTGAATAGCATAGCTGTGAAGCTCAGGCTCTAGACTGGAGAGTTAATGTTGCAGCATCATGGTAAATACACGCTCCGCACATTACATGCTAACCTCTAAGGGGAATAATCACCACAATTTGACAGGTCTCTAATTTAAAAATGACGGTTCTTTTACATTGCTTTTCCCGCATTATCTCTTAGATTGTCCATCCCCTCTGAGATTCTCTCTTCTCTCATTAGTTGATAACAATCCAAATAAATATGATTCATCCGGAAACATATCCAAATGTTCTGAACTTTTCTTTGGCTGCTATTTAGGACTCGCTAAATATGTCTCTGCGTCTGCTTTCAGAAAGAACATCCTGGAGTGACACTTAGGGAAAATTATTGTGGGTTGTTATATAATTGCTTATGTCTCCTGGTCTTTTCCAGTAGGTGGATATTCATATAATACAGTATGAGTGAGGGCAACTCTGTAGGGCAAGTCCAGATACCCCAGACAGACGTCAGGCTCAAAGAAGCCACATTTTCTGATCAATCACCAGCCACCAGTGGCCAAGCTTGAGAACATTATGCTTCTTCAGGCTTTGTTTTCCAGGTCAAACTCAGCATCTTTCCTCAGAGAACAAGCTTCTTACTTCTATTGGAAATCACCAATCAACGAATGAACATAGACTTACACTTCCTGACTAAGATTCACATCCTCGTCTGATTCCGTTTGGATTCCTATATGTTCAAGGAGTAAGTCATGACAGGATGTATGAGTTGTGTAGGATTTGGTGATAGGATTGTCATGATGCACAGAGAGACACTGATGGACTTTTTTACACAGATGCAAACGGGTTTCAGCTGCAATAACAATATATTTGCAACAGTTCCCAGAATAAACCTGCAGATGAAATCACACATGATAATGGAGATAAATTGCTAAAGAGCCCTCTTATATACAAGGACATTTTGTTGAATAGGACTGTGTGTAACAGTACAGTAACACGGTACAGTAACAAAGAGTCGAAGGATCAAGAAACAGATTCACTACAGCCTTTGCGATCGGTTTGCAAATTGAATTTCCCAAGGGGATTAATAAACTAATTCTTGTTCCTCTTGTTCTTGTTCTTGTTCTTGTTCTTGTTCTTGTTCTTTTTCTTGTTCTTGTTCTTGTTCTTCTTCTTCTTCTTCTGCGGTGAAAACCCCAAAAATGTAGGAAGAATGCATTTACTTCTTAATCTCTGAGAATTACTATCAGGGAACACAGTGTGGTAGACACTAGTTACACAGCAACAAAACGTTTGCATCAGTTTTCCCATCTATAAAACTTAGCCAGATTGCACATGTTGCAGTTTGATGATTGACAGGTGAAGATGAAGCGTTGCTGCTAAACCTAATGTTACTCAGCGTTTCAGGTTTCTGTGTCCTGATATCAAAGTCATCAGCAAAGAAGTGGAACATTGACAACATTGTGATATACCGTATAACCTTTGTTGCAATGATCCCTAATTTGATAGTTTAAATAAAGTGCCAACTAATAAATTACAACCTAAAAAATATATCACATTGGCCTTATATCTTACCAATCAGAACGTGTATGTTGAGGGAGCTAAATTCTATTCATGCCGTTAAGATATATTATAAAGAATGTGTTTTAATGTTGGCTGTTAACAAGTTAAAAAGGTTTGGATTTTCATATGTTAGAGTTTGACATGTACATAAATATGTTTGCTTCATAGGTTGATGTAAACAAGGAAGTAATTTGTTAGATGAACCTACCACTTCAAACCCTGACCACCAGAGTTGAAGATGACAGAGGACAAAAACAGCACATAAAGGAAATTTTCCAGCTTTCTTGTGTGCATGTCAAAATTTGTATGAATCTGGCATCTAACAGTACAACGTGGTGTTTTTCTTTCCATGTGCTGTTAACTTTGCTCATGGTACAAATGAAGGAGACTGTTTTGTGTGCTGGTGTGAAAAAGTGGACCTCGTTTTTTAAATAAAAAAGGACTGATGTCAGATGGGTGTACAGTCGACTCATTTCTGCTGGATTGGTTATGGCCTGTGTTGTCTGTGAGGCCAAGATTTCTTTCTTTGATGGCTTGTGTGCCTGTCATTTTACATTAAATCATACTTTACGAGATTACATCTAAAACTGAATTTCAAAAGTAATGTTGGATTTGATTAGTAAGCATTTCAAAGAATTGTATACTTGTGAATGAAATATGTGTTGTATCACATTTGTACCAACCTGAACCACAGGAGACATCATTTTTTTTTAAGAACAGAAGAAGAATTTCACATCCTTTCTTGTCTCCTGAGATGAAACATTGATGTCCCAACATAGTGTTTATATTACTGTCAGTCTCCCTGACTGCAGTCATCCATACTGTTATCTTAGCCTTTCAAAGATTAATATACCTTTTCAAGTTTAATGAGATAAGAAACCTGGGGGAGTTCTCCTCCTGCTGTGTTCAAAGACCATCCGGTCTGAGGAACTGCTTTATCTCAGCCACTGATTGACCTGGCTGATAGGTGATACTGAGGAACCACAGTGGCCCAGGGAAGTGGCCTCTCCACTGAGGTGATGGGGACTGGCAAACTTGGCCTCTGCTGTCTGAGAGAATACCATCAGTGAGGCTCTGGCGTCCTTGTGATGCCGTCTGCTGTCTTTGATTCCTGCAACCAGGCACTTTTACGTGCCTACCTCCCTCACACCGTCCAACCCAGAGCCCATAAAGCAAGTCTGCTGCTCTCCAGCTAGTTGGACAGGACGTGTTTGTAAGTGTTGCCTGAATGCACCGCCAGGCAAAATGACACCCAGAGGGCTCGTAAGACCTGTGATTTCTTCTCCAAGCCAGTGCCAGGAGACCATTTTGAACTCCAGCTCAGTTCTCCTAAAATTTGTGGTTTGCGACCATGGACCACTGGGGTTTGTCTAGTGATCTATATGGCATGGCAAATGTAATGTATTAACTAAGGACATAATCATAAGAGAAACAGAGAAAGCCAGTAATAACGGCCTTAGTGTAACACCACATAATAACCTACCACTTCATAGAAATATGTTCTTGAAAAAATATTCAGATCTACATTAAATTCTAACCTCTAAATAACAATAATATAATCATTCACATTCAGACTTTCAACAAATATACATTCAACACTTTGTCCATATTATGGAAAGCATGACAAATGTCTCATTATGTGGTTCATTTCTACATTTTAAAGAGGCTGTACTTGATATTCAGAGCATTAACATAGCAGCAAACAGTGAAACATGAAAAACAATAAAATGAAACAATTCGTTTTTTCACATATTGGGTTGAGAACTGTTTGGAGGTAATCCCAGCTCACTTTTTTCAGTATTTCGAGTAGAGCACCTTTAAGATATTCCAGGAGATTTAAGACACAAGATAGCGTGGTATGAGGAATGCAGCCTGAGGGAGCATTGCTCCAGGGAAATATTTTGCAAGGAGGGTTTAAGGGCTCTCTCATTATCACTATATATTGAGAGAATAAAATAGGGGGCCCCTGAAAAGGTCCCTGAGGCATCTGCATGCGTGGGAGTTCACGCTACACACTATATCACAGCTAATCTCTGAGGGAATCCTCCGTGTGTGGATACATGAGGCACGTGTTGGTAAAACTGAGTAGCAGGTCATAGACAGTGGGAAAAGTGGGTCTCCAAGCTCCATTAATGTTGCTGCTGCCATGTTTGCTCATCTGTGCAATTTCCAAATAACGTCATCACTAAAATACACTGGAGGATACGCTTGATGTCTGTGAGCTGTCTCATGTTAAATTTACTGCTATATGTAAAGGAATTTAGAGGTATCATTTTGAAGTACTGTTCAGTTTATTTAATATCAATTTTACAGAAAAAAAGATATTTGTCATTATGTACAACTAAAATGTAGTCGTATGGTACAGGTCACAATACTCTCACATGAATTGAATGTATATTGTCATGAAACCATTTCCTTCCGTTCTCAGTATGTTGGCTAAAGTGGTCTTTTTATACAATATCTCATTCTAAAATATTATGAAAAATATGACATGCTAAAAACTCTGCTCTCTAGTTTAACAACGACGACACAGTGAGATAAAGGCTCAGACCTAAGCAGATTCAATATTCAGGTTTGAACTGGGGAGCTTGAACGGATTCACAAACAAAATCTCCACATAAAGTCTAATTTAGGGTTGGGCGATAATTCCCTATGTTCTTTCAATGGAATTGATCGAAAAATCATATGATGTTGTGATACACTTATCTGAGGGAATATCATTTGTCAATTGTAGTTGTGGTTTTATAATAAAACTTTACATTTCCACACAGATCAATGTGATTAACATCAACTGGATAACATAACCCATGAGCTCACATGCATGAGCAGATATAATGATATATTGAGGTGGTGTGCTGGTTAGCACTGTCTGGTTTGCTTGTTCTCCCTGTGTCCCATGGGTTTCCTTCTGATTCTCCGGCTTCCTCCCACAGTCCAAAGACATGCACATGTTAGGTTAATTGTCCGTAGGTGTGAATGTGAGTGTGAATGGCTGTCTGTCTCTGTTTGTCTCTATGTGCCCTGCGACAAGCTTTTTCCCTTTGGATCCATTGAAATTGATTTTGACTGACATACACAATGTATGTGTTTTCTTTGAATTGTTGTTGTCCCTTATGATGATGTCTTTGGTCTGTTTGTTATATAATTTGAATACTGTATATTAACTTTCATGTGCTTTTGTTGTTTTATATGTACTGTAATCGGGATCTCCTTTAAAAGAGAGCTTGCTCCCAATGGCCTTGTCTGTTTAAATAAAGGTTTCAATCAATCTATCTATCAATCAATCAAAAGGACACTTTTTGGAGGATGCTTATTTTATTAAGTTCTTGAGAAAATGAGAAAATGCTCAATCCTGTTTTTCAAGTATTTAATTAGCACAGGTGTATACAAACCTAGGTTTTACCATGTGATTCATTTATATACAGTATTTACTTATTGAATTACCAGAAAATATGAGAAGAATCATGATATCTCTATTGAGATATGAAATGACCTATATATCGATATACAGATGGAGAATTCTGTCCATGTTGCCTAGCCCTAGTCAAGCTTTCAACTTCATTTTATGGCGTTGTTCAGTCAAACAACTCAAGAAGAAGGCCATGGGAAGTATTTAAAAGCTTAGGAGACAACAAGAAAGTTGGGCCTTGTGTTGAGATTTCTTTTGTCAAATTAAAAAATTCTTAATAGATTATGTTTGATGTTTAAAATTAAAAGTTTGTAAGTGAAAGCCTGACGTATGGATTTAATTACGGATCTGTTCTTGCAGAAGACAAATCAAATCAACGCTGCCCTATACTGTATTTGAATTGTGCTTCACTTTGGTAAAAGTTGTTTATCTTCGCTGTGTGAAACCACAGTGGAATCCTCAGGGAGCTTGAAAAGATTCAAGTAAACGTTTCTGGATGATATATGAAAAGTTTTCGAAGTCAGTAAAGTCATGATGTGCCCTTGAGTCACTGTATAATTCACATAATTCATGGTGAGGAATGAACAACAAAGTTTCATGTGTGACTGGTTTGGGTAGAAACTGTGAAACAGCCCTGTGACAGATCCAAGGGGCTACATCACAGTTTTAACAGAACAGCCACAGTGTAGGCACATTATTGACAGAACATAACGCACCACTAATGTAATGTAAGAATGTGTTACCCGACCAGATGGGAATTTGTGCCCACGCTAATGCTAAGAGTCGTGACAGAGCATTTCTTTTGACAGAGTGGGAAATCACCATCTATATGAGGATCATGTGATTTAAATGTATAGGATGCCACAAGTTGTGATACTCTGGGGTTAATGGCAGTTCTTCTTGTGTTTTGAAGTTCAGCTGGCACTGCCACCTCATATGGCCTGGTGTTAATCTGCCATGAACAAGCCTGCATTATGCCAAGAGTTTAGTAGAAGTGAGTGGGAAACAGGTGGCCTCGACTTTCTCTCATTCCTGGTCAGCGCTGGCTCTTGGACGCAAAGTTGGACAGCCTACATTCTTCAGGGGGGGATTTCCTCCCAAGCCACTTTATTAGTTAGTGAAAATAAACCTCAAATATTACTGAAGTGTTTACATATGTGGATTTTTGTAATGCAGAGTCAGTTTTAGTGAGTGGATTTAAAGGACAAGTTCATCACTTAGGTAAATACGCTTATTTGCTTTTTTGCAAGAAAGTAGAGGCTACTGGGAAACCCCATTCATTTCTTTATATTAGGCCTATACGTATTAAGCCCATAAATTCTGCTCCATAATTTGAGAAGATTGACAGGCTATCACTCCCATGTTCGTACAGTAGCCTACATACTGTATGAAGCTACCGCTAACAGCCAGTTAGCTTAGGTTAGCACAGACTGAAAACCATAGAAACATAACGAGTATAAAGGACATTTCCATTCAAATCAACATAGCAGGATAGTTAGGATGGTGTAAGCTATTCTTGTCAATGAAATAGTCTAATTTCCATATAAACTTCCGTTTAAACCGATTTGCAGAAAATCGCAGACTCACTGAGGCGATGTTTTGCAGTAGCCTAGCCTAACTACCAAACGATCAGTGGAGTTGTGGGCTAACATTACAAAACATAGAGAGCCAGGCGCTAAATGAGTCAAATTTAACAATTTAATGCTTCATTCACACACTCCTGTAACAATGTAGGAAAGCCCATTGCTAACGCCAAATGAGTGACAACTTTGTTTGGCTCATTTTCTGTAACCAGTGTAGCATTAAAGCATTGCGGAATTAGCAAGATAGCTATCTACCTATGGACTGTGCTTTATACATCCATGCCCTCACCTCATTAAGAGAACATGGAGTTGCAGCAGCAAAAAGCAACAACAGTTTGAGCCAGTTTAGTAAGATCTGTTTCGTGTGCAAAGTTCCTGATTTCATGTAAGTTGATTTCAGTTCTCCTGGTAACGTTGCAAGATGGCAAGCTGCTCTAAGGTGACTGAAACCCTGAGACCGCAGGTTGTCCAGATGAAGGCCAAAGGGATGACCCTCTTAGCCATTGCAAGAGAGGTTGGGCGTTCCAAGTTCAGTGATTTCAAGAATATTAATACTTTACAAGCACCCAGATTCATTTCAGTCCTTAAAAAAGGACGGTCAAAGTGAAAACGGGTGCACAATAGGACATCATTATGTGAGGACTATCAATGGGGGTTCGGTTCAACACTGCAGCTGTACTTGCTCGCCAGTTCAGTGCTGAACAGGGCAAGGATCTGTCTGGCCACACAGTGTCTCATCATTTAAGACAATTTGGACTGAAAGCCCACTCTGCAGTGACCAAACCTCTCTTCAGCAGAAAGAATGACAATTCTAGACATGCCTTTGCTGAGGAGCTTGTTGTGTGGACAGAGGAAAACTGGTCCAGAGTGCACTTCAGTTATTAGAGTGCATTCAATTTATTTGAGTCTGATGGGAAACATTCTGTTCAGTGTAGGACTGGGGAAAGACTGAACCCAAAGTGTGTAAAGAAGTCAGTTAAATTTGGAGGAGGAAGGGTCACAGTTTGGGGGATGTTTTCTGCTGCAGGAGTTGGGCCTCTTGTTCAGCTACATGGCAGGGTGAACGCAAATGTTTACGTGAACCTCCTTCTGCAACATGTAGTACCTTCACTGCAATTATCTCCCAATCAGGCTGCAATTTTCATGCAGGACACTGACCCCTGTCACACTGCAAAACGGGTTAAGCAATTTCTTCAGGCTAAGAATATTGAACAATGAAATGGCCAGCCCAATGTCCAGATCTAAACCCTACAGAGAATCCTTGGAAAATCCTTGGCAACAAAGTAAGGGGTAATAAACCCACTACAGTTACCAAACTGTGGAAGAGAACGGACCAAGATCAAACCCCAGCAGTGTGAGAAACAAGTGATGTCCTGTGGGCGCAGATGTCATTCAAAGATGTGGCCTCTACACTTCCTATTCATTTTTTAACCCTATAGCCCTAAGAAATCATTGTTTAAAATCTTTTTTTCTGACACAGTTGCTACTGTTCTCTAATTTTGCTCACTGCTTTTTTCACATAATTAAGGTTTTTGTTGAAGTGCCTTAGTTATTTTAAAAAAACATGCTAGGACAGCAGATGTATAGCCACAGTATATATTCTATTAAAAAAAAAATTCTGGAAAATAAAAAACAACAGTATTTCAGAATTAATCAAGTATTTATGAGTTTTTCTCTTATTTTGATCTCCACTGTAGATATGCATGTTTGGTGTAAATGAGTAGTTGAGTGTTGCAGAAAATATACTGGCATGTTACAGAAAATGAGTCGAACAGCGTCATAGGCCCGACTGATGTGTGCTGTCACCATAATGACTAACAACAATTGGAATTTTCTTTTGTACTAGTCAAATGACCACAAAAACAGACTGATGTCCTTTCTTTTACTATTTATATGCTGGAAACAGGAGGAAACAACTAGCAACTACCTTGAATGCTGACTAATAATACGTCATTTGTTTAATGTGTTTAGAGGTGTTAGTGATGATTCTGGCTAGCTGTTCGTCATCTTAACACATCTTCGGCTCCGAAAAATGAAAGGATACAGAATATTGCTGTATATAAATTACTCTATATATACATGAAAGACAACAGGCTGTTTTGAAAGAATGTCCACATCTCATCTTCAAAAGACCTTGTCCACTGTTATCACTTATATCTTGGCTGCAGCACAGAGTGTAATTCCATGGATTTGAAGAAATTGATAGCAGATTGTCTGTGAGACTTCTTCTGGCACGAGAAAATGGGTAACACATCACGACTGTCTGTTTTCCCGACAAAGTGGTAAAAAATCAGAAAGCTCATTTAACCCTATTCCACACAAAGATGAAAGGACGTCGCTGCTGAGTGGGGTTTTGGAAAACTTGATGAAAACAGGAAGCAATTCTTGGCTCTTTATTGGGTGGAACCCACTGTGAGTTTCAGGTTTTGGTTATGCCTTATTTGATTGGCTCCTATATGAGGAAAATCACTTTTATCCCTCAGATGTAAAAAGTCATTGGTGCTTACAGAACCCAAGCAGTTCTTGGGTGATTTTTTGCAATGCACCCGTCCCCTACAGCATCATTTTTGCACAGGTAGTATGTTGTAACCTCGACACACGAATAGAAACAGTCAGGTGTCAGTCAACAATACACAGACAGCCTGGGGAGTCATGGCAGCTCCAGTCCTCTGGTGCTGCACTTGGACAGAGATGAGAGAGCGCGGGGAGAAAGAAGGAGGCCTGCTTTCCATAAAGTTCTGGTATCCTGTGAGGCAGCTCCACTTCATAATCATAAATCGCCTAGATGGAAATTGGGGGTTCGTCATATCCCAACATAACAGGGAAGTTTCAAAATCAAAAGATGGACTGGCGGTTCTTGTGACAGTTTAATATCAATGGAAATATTTTGAAATTTCCCAAGGTCTCTGTTCGGTTTTATTTGAAGTTTTGCTGCGGGAGGAGGCGGCTACAGAATATTTGGAGTTCAGTGTAAGTTCAGTTAGCAAAGAAAACGTTATTTTTTATGATGGACTATTTTTCAGTTTTCTCTTACCCTCAGGATGTAAAAAGTTCATATCTGTGATTCTGAATTTTTGGGTCTCCATATGATCCACCAAGCTACTTCATGTCTCTCCTGAAGGCTGTGAAGGACTGAGGTCCCTGGCCTATCCCTGGTTTGTGCTCCGGCCAGCTCCAGCCCATGCGTGTAATGCTGTTTGTAATGAGAAATCTAAACAGGGAGCAGCAGTGAGGCATGACAGGAATGTGTTTCCATTGGAGGGAGCTCCATGCAAGAAAAAGAGAGGAGAAAAAAAAAGAATAAGAAGAAACGTTGAAGCAGAGTTGTGTCCAGAAGGAGCGTTAACTTGGGCCAAAGCGGAAGACTAATGTTATTGTACAATGGCTGTCACTCTGCCAGCCCTCCCTCACCAATTGGTTCCTGGTCTCCTTAACAGTTTCTACCCCGCCTCTCTCTCTCTCTCTCTCTCTCTCTCTCTCTCTCTCTCTCTCTCTCTCTCTCTCTCTGTCTCTCTCTCTCTTTCTCTCTCTCTGCTTCCCCAAGACTCTGTTTGCTCAGGTGGACAGTGACACAGTTCTGAATGAGCCCCAGTCGCCCCCTCCATTTGCACGCATGGCTGTAGACTGTGTCATTGAGTCAGTGTCCGGAGGGGCCTGTAGAGAGCTGGAAGTTGATTCTACAACCCGGGTTCACTCTGGATGGGGAGGGATCAGGAAGTTAAGAGACAAACACTGGAGGAGGCATAAAACAGAAAAGGAGGGAAAATGCATATGCAAAGAAATGAGTGGCATAAACAAAAGGAGAATAAACAGAGGGAGAGAAGAAGTTGGGGTGAAAAAGGAGGAATAAAGATAAGGAATGAGCGAGATGTGGAAAAAATCCGACCACCCATTTTGAAAATTAGAGAGTTGTAGTCTGTGGAGGCCGTCTTGGTTTATGGTCCATGGAGGATGTCTTGAAACAGTGCTGTTTAGAGTTTATTTTATCATGCCACGCCGTCTCAGACCCTCTGTCAGGAATCTCATTCTGCAAAGACTAATTATAGTGTAAACACTACATTAAAGTCTGCAGGCCACTTCACTTCACTATTTACCTTTTCTTCCTAACAATCCTGACATCCCTCCACAGATTGATTTTTTCCATAGAAACCTCCTCTGCTGGTGTTTATTTGTTTTGAAATGTGCATGCAATTCATGCTGGAATGGATGGATACAGATTTTAGAGAGAAGACAAATAACATAGCTCAGTTTGAAAGGTTGCAGAGTTGGTCCCACCTGCAAAACACCACTGCATTTCAGTCTGAGCATTACCAGGTTTCGAAGAGAAAAAAAAAAGACTAGAAAATACCAACGTTCAAGTTGCCATAACATTCAACAGATACAGTACATTAACACTCAAGGGAGGCAAGAAAACACAAAACTGAATATCTCACTCCTTAAAAAAGAAAAAGAAGAAAGAAAGACAACCAGGAAACTCTGCTTCATTAGCACAAGCATGGGTGCTGAGGAGTGGTCACTCAGTGTCAGTCACCTGCATGGCCCGAGCCAGAGAATGTAATTACTACCACATGGCGGCTAAAGGTCCGGAAGAGAATGCTTTTAAGGCAGCCAGAGAGTTATGGCCCCCCCAGATCTTTTACCATATAAAATAAACAGGGGAACTGCTACTGCGTGCAAGAGTATGTGCATGTGTCACTGTTTGTATCCTTTATTTTTTCATTTTATGATAGCTGTAGATACCTGACCCTTGTTTGCTGACGCAGAAAGTCCCAAAAGCAGCTTCAAATTAAGTATTAATATCGTTGACCTCAGTAAAATAAGAAATACTAAACCTTTGCAAGAAAAATCCCTTGCACTTTTAATATTAAAAATAAAAGTACTTGTGTTATATTACTGATTTATTACTTACGCATTAAGGTGTAAGCAGCTAATTTGTACTACTTTATAGGATAGTTTAATTTGTACAAATGCATCATATCTTACCAGCAGATCATATGTTTTATATGCAAAATCTACAAGTATTTATATCAGTTAAATAAAAGTAATGGAGTAAGATATACAATATAAGTCTCTTACATGTAGGCCTATCTAGTAGCCTAAAATGGACATACTAACAAATATTTAAAGTAGTACATGTACATGAGTCAAAAATGAATAAAATAGGACACACAGTTGCACAAAAATCAGCATTATCCCTCCATATTCGCCAGTAGATGGATGGAGCAATGTCCGACTATAGTGTTGGTGTCTGTTGTGTGATTCTTACACTGACACCTGAGGAGTGTTGATATTCAGGCTGGGCCAGTATACCCGGCAGCTGCCTGGGAGGTGTAATAGGTTGTCTTACAAAGCACAGACAGGAAATGAACCCTGGTATCAAGCTTGAATCAGCTACATCTGGACTCAATTATTCATCCTGGTTGTTTTTGGCTGGTGATAAATGATTTAGTCGCACCACTGACACCATTTCTCAAGTACGAATATAGCTATGATATACCTCAATGAAACAAGAGTAGAGAAAAATCAATTTTGTTCCTTAGATTAAATATTTGCTTTCTTTGTTGCTTTTTCATTTATTTGTCTCCTCACTCAGTTTTCTCTATTGTGACTAACCGTGTTCTTAGACAATCAATGCACAATATACCTATTGTATTTTTTTTAAAAAGCAAACACATTATTATCCTTATCTTGACACAATGATCTGATGTCGCAGCTGATTCCAGTATTTTGTTGCACTTGCACGCAGGGTGGAGAAGAGAAAAACATTCAAATATCTTCCCAGTCCAAATCAAACACTGCCATTTCTTGTGTGACCACAGGAGGAAGTTTAATAGCTCCTTGGAGGTTATGAACTGTTGACAGTTAATAAGTCATAAAATTTCCCCTTAAAAAGGATACTAGATTCCATCTGCAGGGCACCCAGTACAAAGAGCCGGAAAGTAAATATCTTGCAATGGAAGTGGACTGGAATCTCTCAATGACTGCTCATGGAGAGTCTCTAGAGCATGTCCTTCAAGGTTTCCTGATTTCTAGAGGCATGGAGGAAAAATGACCACATTACTGAGTAATTTTCCCTTAAAGTACACTTTTTTTTCACTTTGGGAGAATATGGGGCCTTGAGAGTGGAAGCAGCATATTGCAGGCAACTGACCTTCGTGATTACAACTCATATTATTGTACTTGTCATCTATTTTCTTTGGCCCTTGGGATGTTTGCCATGGTAACAGCACACAGCGGGCTGTCTGGGCTGACCCATGCTGTCCTATGCATTTCCCAGCTTGGCTGTGATGAAGGGAAGTCTCTACCCATGATCCCTAACCCCTGATGAGGAGGGTTCTCAATTTCAGCTCCAGGTCCTGCATGGGCCTCACATCCCTCTCTGCTCCTTTGCCACCATCATTACACCCCCCCTACCCCCCACTACTATTCAACCACAAAAGGGCATCCCTTCCTTGAATAAGCAGCTATTTTCTAAGATTACCTAAACTGTCCCCTCTGGCCTCTCAAAGACAACAAGCGCTGGCCATCACAGCCTGATCACACTTGACATTTTGTTTAAAGAAATAATTAAACATTTTGGGAAATATACTTATTCCCTATCTAACCAGTGAGATGAGAAGATTGATACCACTGTCATGTATCTATGATCAATATGACAATGACAGCTAATTAGCTTCTCAGAACTGACTGAAAACAAAGGGTTGTTCCAAGGTGACAAAATCTGTCTGGCTTTGTTGCTGCAAAGGGTTCGTCATATTTGGCATTGACAATCTATGAATTCTCAGATCATGGAATTAACCAACGTATTCTTATCAACAGATTTGTATGATGTCTTGTGAGAGGTGCGCAAGAATTCTTATGAAATAGGACTTTCTATATAACACTATGAAACGGGTTGTATGATATATATTACGAAATATGGTATGTCATATTCTAATTAACACTGTGAAACTTTGTCTGGTAGGTACCATGACCACTCAAGTGAAAGCAACAAAAGGTGACGGTTATGCATGACTACCTGATATGATTTCTGGAGTACAGTTTAGGCTATAATTGTAATGTACATGCTGCCTTGACAGGTGTCCGTGCCATATGCCATGACACCGGCCTTAACAACCTGGAGCACTGGAGCAACCAGGCTCCACAGACATTGCTAATGAAGTACATCCACAGATTGGTGTTAAAAAATCAACAAAAGTACAGACACGCTCACGCAGCTTAACCTGAGAGCAAAACTAACAATGTTTTGGCTGACTCCTCAAAATTTAGGATGTCCTTATCCTGGGATACCCAGAGAAGAAAAGTTGTGTTTTTTGTGTCCTGTGGGGTTGAAAGAAGAAAATCTATTTACAAAAGCATGAAAATATTTTATCACTAGCAGCAGGGGCAGGAGTGTTTTAATGACCTGATCCACAGGCCTCTGGCTGGCTGCAGGCTTTCTCAAACTGCAAAGAGCCCACTGGTCTGCCTGCCAACCCTTGGGGCAGCATTGAGATGAAACAGATAAGATGATTGTCTCTAATGAAATCCAGATCTCTAGGTCTGTCTGGATGAGGTCTAGCTGGGCCCTTTTCTCCTTTTCTTTTTTTTTTTGAAGGGGGTGTTCCATATTGATCTTGAATTTGAAGGGCGACTGTGGAAGTCACTCCTTAATTCAAACCAGAGTGCCTGTACCAGCCCTGGCAGGGCTTTGATACCGTTTGAAGTTCTGCAAGGAACGCGGCCCTGTCAGCCCGCTGGACCCTGTTGTCATGACAACCCCAATTATCTTCCTTTACGGCTTAGTTTTTACACAGGAAGGGGACCATTATGTTCTTTGGGCATTTGCATCTCTCTGGGGCAAGTGTTAAAGGTCAGGGAAATGAACCAAAATAACACATAACATGAATACAGCAGAGCAAGCTTATGTGTGTGTGTGTGTGTGTGTGTGTGTGTGTGTGTGTGTGTGTGTGTGTGTGTGCGTGCGTGTGTGCGTGTGTGTGTGTGTGTGTGTGTGTGTGTGTGTGTGTGTGTGAGAGAGAGAGAGAGGGAGAGAGAGAGAAACGGTGACTCACTGCAACACAGCCGATACTCTGGAAGGGATTTCTTTTGTTGAATATTTCTTGAATCACTTACTGAAACATGTGTTCTCAAGGACATGTTTAAACTCCAACTTTCTGTACTTTTTGTCAAGGTTACAGTAAAGAGCCTCTTTGTACCATTACATGTTGCTTTTTTGTGCTTTTTTTCTTTCTGTGCACCATTAAAACTCGGCTTCCTGTAAAATTCTACATATTTTTTGTCAAATAAAAAGGCCAGAAAACTGCATACATTGTTAAATAATGAGCCGCTCTCCTTTTATTAGATGTTTGACTTTGGTCTGAAAACCCCCAGTGTAATGACAATACATTATTCATTTTTATAACGTGATAATACATTTGTAATACAAAATAAACACAATGTTGTTTTTCCTGATGGGTTTCCAGTTGTGTTCAGACCATAGACTGTATAAAAGATACATTTATACAGTCTATAGTTCAGACATCGTCCTTTGGTAGTTAATGTGCCACATGTATTTCTTTGCTCTTGGATAATGTATGCTGGTACCAGACTATTAGGTTCAAAAACAGCAGAACATGGCCCAGAGTAAACTGTTGCTTTTCACACAGAATATATTTGGGCTCTGACATCTTGTTCATATATTTTAAAAAGGGGAAAAGTGAATGACTGCCAATCACCCACATCAAAGAAGGGCTTTCAAATGATAAACAAAGATTTAATTCATTGCACGAGTGGTTTAACATTTATTTCCTGTTTTATATACTTTGGATGAATACAAAAGAAACACAACTGAAGCCATGCAAAAGATGATGTTTATACAATCATGCAGTTATAAAAGGATGTTGCATGTATGAAAAGGAATTAAACTCTTAAACAAACTTTCAGCATTTGGAGCTAAATAAAATGAATCTGTTCAGTTTGTCTGTGAATTAATCATAGGTAGGTGAATGTGTTTCTCAGACTTACGTGAGTTTACTGCTGAGGTATCCAATCACTCACATTCATCGTTTCATATAACATTTTTTTAAAATCTGATTTCTGTCTTTTACTAGAGTGGGACCAATCCATGAGAGGGATTTTCTTGATATACGTATAAAAAGGACAAGATATTGTGTAAAAAAATGGCAATTAATATAAATTCAAGAAGATTGATAGTCAAGTCAGTCATCACCCAGATCTTATCAGACTGATCAGTGTGTCTGAATGAAGGGGCCTTAAGTGGTGTCGCTCTGCCAGGGGTCACAGAGAGCTGCGAATCAAAGGGGGAGCCAGAGGTTGACCAAACACGCTGTTCTCCCACTGCCCTTGTGTAAAACTATCTGCCAAACACCAGTGGTCCTCTTTGAACTTGATTTAGCAAAAAGGTCACAGACAGCCAGTCCTCTGTTGTAGAGGATGAGGCCAGCACCCTGATGACATGGAAATAGGGGAGATAAGATGAAGTTTATGTTGTGTTACACTGAGATTATCCCTGGCCTCTCACTGTGGTCTCACATAGACTTTTCTGTTATAATAGTTGAATATAACTATTATAACTGCTCAGGCTATTAGACTTGCAGTTTTTCCATTCCTTTTATATATGTGTAAATATGGGCGTTTTGAATATGTGTAATTTATGGATATACAATTTTACATGTTTCAGTCATACTTTATAAATCATATAGTAACACGTTAGTTGTTTAAGTAATGTCTGTGCAATCTGCATATTAATGCATTAAAAAAGCAGACAAAATGCTTTAAAATAATTAGCATAAAACGCATTTTTCTCAACTGAACAACCATAAAACTAATAACAGTTGCTTATATCTACTGTATCAGATAAACAACTTATTTTTCAGATTGTTGCTGTTGTTGTTGTTGACGTCATTGTCTTGGTCACATGACCAGGTGGCACCTCTGTCCTCTGTGCACTGAAGGATCCTGACGCCACGTGTGAAGAGTCAGCGTCCTGCACCGACGCTCCTGCTGGGACGTGAGGAAATACATGATGAGTCATAACTTACATAGAACATTAAAGCCAGGTGAGAACTTGCCTAAAGAAACACATATGAAAATGTATCCTGTTTATTACTCAGTGACGAATGCTTTGGCAACAGTTGAAAAGATGACTGAATTCACAACTTTTTTTTTCATTTATTTATTCTAAATAAGCAGTTCAGCTACACTTTTGTTCAGTTGGAAGCTCTGTAAATCAGTCACTTAGTGCTATATTTGATTTTAGTACAGTATATGTGTTATTTTAGCTGTTTTAAAGCCATTTAAGAGTAAAAAATCCCCTAGAACTTTGCTACAAAGCTGATGAAACACATTGCCTCTTCACTGTCAATGAGAAGAGCATTTGAATTGAGAAGAGCATTTGAATTGAGTCCATTAATTAAGTTAAATTTTGGCTTGGCATCATGCTACCTTGATGACCTTCAGTAGGGTTTTCATTTTTTAATGCTACTATTTTGTGCATTTTGTAGTTATATACATCAATATAATTATACATTATAATGAATAGTGGATAGTATTGTGTCTGTATTAGAAGTTTTGCAATTAGATTCTCTCTGCATCCGCATGATGCCTACTGAGAAATCACTAAATTGGATAAGAATAGAGCATTTAAGAGGCTTCAGAGGGAATAAGGAGATCATTGTAACTCATCGTAACAACACATCAATTATCAGCGTCGCATTAGAGTCCCGGTATTCAGTGTTGGTGGGACCAGTGGGCCAGCAGGTTAATGAAGGCAATGGGATTAATACCCGGGGAGTGGTGGGGTGCCCTCAGGGACAGGAGCAGGGGCCGCAGTATCATTAGAGCCCTATTAACCCTTGGGCAACACAAAATAGGACTGGATGTTTCACTCATTGTCTCAATAAGTGACAAATTGTGCTCTGCCTTTATATCCAGGAAGACGTTACTTTAATTAAGTTGAGATTTTTACACACACATTTTTATTATAAGACAATAAAATTAAATTTAAAACATTTCAATCATTTTTTTTCACAGCGTTTTCGGACACTCTTGCATGTGCTTTATAAGCTTCACTAAAGAGTGAAGCACTCATCAAACAGTTTACATTCTATAGTGAGGTATTCTTTTCCCCTCTTCCCTCCTCCTTTGTATTTCGTGCTCAAACTGGGGCTACAGTTATATACTCCATCTTGATTGAACATAAACATGAATGTTTGAAATCACTGCGTTGGACTATGACTGCCCTCCACTCCATCTGTATGTTTATACTTCCTGCGAGAGGCCCTCTATTTATGGACAACTGAAGAACACAAATAATCATCCCCCTCCGGTGAAAAATCTGCTTTTATTATCTGCAAAGTTTTGCAATGCCTTTGTGTACGCTCACGCTGCCTTCTGATTGCCTGTTTATTATTCCAGCGTTTGTGCTGAGCCAAGGGGATCTGGCCAATTCCAAAGGTGCCAAGTCTTTTCTAACCTTTTCCTGTCTCTGACATCATTGTGCATTCCCCTAAAACAAACTGATCCGTGTCTTGTCTGCAGCCTGGGTGGCACACATCACACGCAACAAAGGTTAAAAACAAGGTGTACGCGTTTGACTGTGCCCTTTGGACGTGTATCAAAAGTCATCTCTGGTCCTGGATCAGATCGCATGCCTAAATCCTGCCTTCATTCTTCATAACCTTTGTGCCTTTTACTGTGATGAAACGGTGACCTGTTACAGCTTCACATTTTCAGTTGAAATCTGTAATTTACTAACTTAAACACGGTGTGTGTCCACAAGCCTTCAACCAGATTCAAACAAGCATCTATTTAACATTTTCTCCAACAGCCACAGATGTACAGTTCCTCCTGCTGTGTCCACTTTTATCCAAATATCTCGAGAAATTATGTTTCAACACTGTAACACTGCCATGGTGCATTAAGCTCAAAGGCCACACAACTTGTCAGACCAAAATCCAGGTTGTTTTATGAGATCAGGATAAAAACACAAATTAATTCTGTATTAAAGTTTTTTGTTTCCTTTATGCAGGTAGACAATAATTATTAAATGCATAAATTACATGATCATGACATGTGTTCTTTGACTTTTGGAAGATGAGAGATTAAAAAAAAAAATCATCCAGTATGAGGTTGTCAGGAATTAGTGAAAGTTTGAACCTTCAACAGTCAATTATTTTTCCAAATACCTTTGTCGTCAAATACCCTATCACCCCTCTTATTGTATTATTTTTTACATATATCAAGAGAGTGGCACAGGTGTCTGCGCTATTTAAACACCAAATGTTTTTGGCATGAAGTATCCTCACTTCTCAATGCCCGGTTGCAGATACAATATTAGACCCTGTCTTGAAAGTTAGATTCCCTTTACTATTTCCGGTCTCCAATTCAGTGTGCAATGAATTATCAGAAACCCGACGATTTTTGCATAAAAGGAAATAAAAGCATCCATTGTTGCATGTTTTGGATTTGAGAGGATTCTCATTTTAAACTTGAAGTACGTTTAAACATCTACGGCTCTATTTCAGCTCTATTTCACAGTAAAACTGATTCACCTTGTTGCACAAATCTGGTGACAAAGAAACTCAAATAAACGAACGGCCAGTGATTTTCTTAAACTTGTTTGTCTGTTTCAGTTTAAATGTTTACACCAACACAGGTTAAAACTAAAGATGGATCGTTCAAATCCTCCATCTTTTATTCTTTGACACACATGGTGTTGTTATGTGGAAAAAGTCTATGCAGCGGCAGGTAGCTGCTCATTTTCAACAGCAGTGACGGTCATGGGACATTTAACAGATACTCTTAGCTGCCATCTGCTCAGAGATGCATCAAGATTATGGATTTTAATCTATTTTTTTGCATGTATGTCCTATTTTCAACCCAATATTTCTTCAAATGTATTTTCTCTGCCATTTTTTTCTGCAATGTAGATGCACTAAAAATCCAGACTTTCCATAAGATGCCTTTTATCACTCACCTCCATAGTACACAATATGGATGCTTTCAACTTCTTTTTTGTGGACAACTGTTTTGACTTTTCTTGTGCGTATCAAATAAGATGCCTTTGCAACAAAAGAGCTGCGTAGATGTTAATGTATTCAATAATCAGCAGACTCCAGATGCAGGAGGTATGCACTGGAGCGGTCTGTTTCTGTTTAGCCTCTCTGTTTCCTTGCCTCAAGTGCAGCCCTGTACTCTGATCTAATCTCCCCCAACTACTCCTGCTTTTGATATTCACTTTCTGAGGCATTGTAAAAGGTATGGATCAAACTGTGTGTGTGGGCCTGAAAAGGTTTGATTACCAACCAGAGAGAACTTTTTTTTATTATTATTATTTCTGACTAAGACTCAAAATAGGAAAATCTGGAATTTCACTTAGAATTGAGGAACTGGCCGTAAAGTCTGCACCTGCTCTTTCCTGTTGAGCTCAGAAATACACTTTTTAATGCAACTACATAAAACAAACTTCAGTCATCTGGAGTGCATATTATATATTTCTAAAGTTATTCTAACCATCTATTACATTAATGTATCTGCTTTTTTTTCAAGTTATCTGCACAAAGATTTCTATAAATGAAAAAAATAAACAAAAGTAAAATATGAATGAAAACTTTAAAAAAAATAATACATATGTTATTGTAATATAATTTATGAATATTTTGTGAAGTGATTTATCACATTTCAGCTGCAAGTGCACGTGAATAAACAGCGATATTTGGTCCAAACCCGAAAACCTTTATTATAGAAAAAAATGAAGACGCCCATGACCTACAGTGTCAAGTTATTTAACTATTGATAATAATAATAATAATAATAATAATAATAGTATATTATTAATAATAATAATAATAATATAGGTTATTTAATGATTTTTAATTTACTATCAACATTAGCGAAGTTATATATTTTTAGAAGCTGCACATCCAGATCAAAGGAATCTTTTGGAAACATGGGCACATATTACTCAGATAATAAAGAAACTCAGAAAAAAAAGTCATATGTAATTTGATACTGTTGTCTGTTTAGTCTATTGATTGTTATTCAGTCTATGTCTGACACAACACTTCTCGTATTGAGGCTGAGTCAGGGATTTATATGTGTCATGCATTTCTTTTTTTTTCGCCCAATAACTGGATGATAAATTCTCGTCCGTTTCTCAGTTACTCACCTTATGCCCCCTCCCTCCCTCCCTCCCTCCCTCCCACACACACACACACACACACACACACACACACACACACACACACACACACACGCTTCAAAGTCTGAAGCTTCGGCGGCAGTAGGCCCGTTAGTGTTGGAAGCTTTGGAAAAACTTCCTGATCTCTTCACATATCATCTTACAGCCAAATAATCAGCGGGTCAACATCTCACACAGTCATAAATAGCTTGTTACACACTGTCTACCTTTTCTTACAGCCTACCTTTGTCTCAGCGCGGTCAGTCAGCTCCAGGCCCATGTCCCTGGCTGCAGGTGCCCCCCCCCCCCCCCCCCTTTTAAATTAATCCATTTTAATCGGACCTACTGGATGATGAATTCAGGACTAGATACTCGCAGAACTCCTCCGAGCTCTCTCTCTCTCTCTCTCTCTCTGCAGAGTAATGCTCCGCACGCTGAGTCTCTGCGCAGACTGAACATCTGCTCGTTTCACGTGACGTTTTTTTTTAAAAATACTAACATCTGTTCTAAATAGGTTTCATTCGGTGCCTCTGCATCGTGTCAATTGCCAACTCCTCTCTCCTGCAAAATGGAGAGGAAACTAATTTAAGCCTTTGCATTGCGTAAGGAATGAATTGGATACATTTTGTGATACAGCTGCTATATATTGGAGGCCCTGTTTATTCACCCGGTATTGACTGAGAGCGTAACTGTAAACGTTTAATGAAAAGCTGTTTATTTATCTGGACTGTGTGTGTGTGTGCGTGTGTGTGTGTGTGTGTGTGTGTGTGTGTGTGTGTGTGTGTGTGTGTGTGTGTGTGTGCGTGTGTGTGTGTGTGCGTGTGTGAAACATGTGTGTGTAAACATGCCCCCCCCCCCCCCCCCCTCCCAAACATTTCAGTGAGAATGCCTACGTACAGACCCACAGCCTATACCTTCATGGTCTCCTTAAATTTCATAGACATCTGGGAATTCCATACATGCCTCGCAAGCCAATTACACACCTTCAAACGGGCACACACTTTGTTTTTAGACAGTTTCCCATATCAATCACAGTGTAGTAACAGTATGAAAGATTTGTTAAGTGACAATAATCGGGCGTGCCTTTATTGGCAATTATGTTGCAAAACTGCAAAATTACAATGGATTATTGCCAATGCAATATTTACAATTATCCCTTTTAATTGTTTGATGTTGCCATCGTGGATTTATGTAGGCCAGGCATTTTTATGCTGCAATAAAACATATAGAATAAAGTCGTGTTAGTCTGACATAATGTCTCAAATCCTGAGCACTTAACTGCCCGTCTATTTATGTACAGCTGGAGGCAGGAGAGACTGTAGCATGGGCCCAATAGCAGGTTGACATGACCCCAGTGTAACGTATTTACTCATAATGGCAAGTCTCAGGTCCAGTCCTCAATCCAACTGTAAACAAATCCAGGAAAAGAGAGAGTGAGAGCGAAACTGGAGACTGCACGAGGCTTTTAAAAGTTTAATTAAAATGGAATTTTAACTTCATTTATACAGACTAGGTCATTTTTTTTGTTGCAGCAATAAAACTTTTTTTCTCACGTTTAAATTGTGTCTAAAATAGTTTTAGTCCCAAGAAAAATGTATTTGCCTTTGTTCCTTCTGGGTGTGTAACAATATCTATAAAAAGTAGCTGCATGTTTCTCCAGCGCTTTCACTAGAGCCAATAATAACTCCATGTGTTTTCCCAAGTGACTGCGATATAGTGGAAGCTTTTGTCATTAAATCTGATGTGAAGCACCAAAGTCCAGGTGATACATGTATGAAAGTTATTTTATGCATGTATATATTTCATATATAGGCCCACTTTACGTTGTGTGCCAAGTTCCATATTTTGCTAATCTTAATTTTGGCCTCAGCCGTTTGTTATTCACATTAACAATTAAATGAACTTGACACAAAAAAAGAAAGTCAACGGCAAACACTTTGTAATGTTCTTTAATGCAAAAAATATACAAACATTTACAAAAAAAACGATAATAAAAATAGGAATGTATTTGTATTTCAGACACAGGATCTATTCCTCAATGTAACACGTTTCACCAATAAATAAATAAATGTATTCTGAAAATATTTTTTTTGCACAGGTTAGATCCACACAGCCAGCCTATAATGTGAGCTACACACCAGTTGACAGTCTCACAACTGCTTCAATAATGCACTTTGACCTCCACAGAAATAAGTCCGAAGACAGGCATTAAAAAAAAATGTCTTTTGCTTTTTTAAAAAAAAGAAAAAAAGATATTTTCAACATTCGTCGTCAACAACATGAAAACGCATCAGAATGGGAGTGTATGGAGCTAACACACGGGTGCAGGTCCCTATCGGGCCTCTGCACAAAACGATCCCCCAGAGCTTCTATGTCGTCTTTGTTTTAAATAGAGTGATCCCATGTATCCAGCATTGGACTCCAGATTTGTCCCGTCAGAATGTGAGAAGTAGAATCAGCAGTCACCTGTGGGTTAGAAAATGCATTTATTACCACTAGACAGTGCAGGGAAATCAACACAAACAACTACAGCACAGGCATAAAAGAACATTTTCTAGTGAGTTATTTTTTTTCTTCTCTCCCCCACAGTTTAATGCATTTGAGGTGAAAACCAAGCGTACCATAAAGGGCATAATTTCTCCAGATGTTAGTGAGATGTTGACATGGACCAAGCGCCCTCCATCCTCCACACGGAGAAGGCGTAGCTCAGCCTCTCGTGAGCCACATAACTACAACTTGACATTTTGGCGTCCAGCTCGTCGCTCTGCAGCACCTGGTAGAGGAAGTCGATGTATCTGGCTGCGAGTTTTAAGGTCTGTATTTTGCTCAGTTTGTCCGAAGGCAAAGTGGGGATAATTTTCCGCAAAGATGTGAACGCCTCGTTGAGAGACTGGGTCCTCTGACGCTCCCGGACGTTGGCCATGACCCGCTGCGACTGGAGCTCCTCGAAAGACTGGGGGCTGCTGCTGGTGGACTTCTTCCCTCTTTTCCCAGGGGTCGGGCTATCTGAGTCCTCCCCGTTTTTCCTACTCGGTCTCCTCTTCCTCCCACACCTCTTCGGCTGTCTGTCCAGCTCCCCCTCGCTGTTGCTCAGGCTGTCCACAGGAGAGACAGGAGAGCTGCCCGATTCTTCCCCCAGATTTTCCTCAGACATCTCCACTTGGGTAGATGGCGGCAAGAAAGTGTCCCCGAAGCGATTCCCCTCTCATGAAGTCACGGAATTGGTCCACCTGTAGGTCTATGAGGCTTTGAAGACACCAAAGTATCCATAGATGGGTTCCTGGGAGGACAAGTCTGTTTCTGATACTTGAGAAAGTTAGGCAGTTCTTATAGGCTGCATGGCGTAAACTTTTTTGGGGAGGGACACGATTGGCCAAGAAGATGGATTACGTTCAAGCGAGGGGTGGGAGCATCCAACGGACTATCAGAAACGCTCCTAAATCAGAGCTGGGGGAAAAAAGATAACTGGGTAACGCTGCTATTTCACATCATTTCACTATTATTACAAAACAACAACAATTATGTCAACGATGTGGTTCATTTTAAAACGAACGAATCTTGTGGTGTTCAGTTAATTAAGTACACATAGACGAGGAGAGATTGCATATTTAATCGTCTCATTATGCTAAAAGGGGAAATAAAACACGTTTAAAAATACAGGCACACAAGTTTAAATAACCTTGCTTTTCCTGGAGGTCTGTGCGAAAACAATGGGCAATGTATCCCTTCATCCATCCAACATCTTGATGCATCGGCATCCCAATAAAACGCCTGTTGTCCCATCACATCCCCTCTTCTTTATGTCTGCTATGAGTAGGCTAATCATGTGAGCTGACACTTCTTTTTATTATTATTATTTTTTTTATTTTTTTGCAACACTGGCACATCTCTGTAGACCTAACCCACAAGGATTCTGGATGCAGTTTCCACGCAGTCTTACTTAAATCAAAAGGCTTTCACGTATAGGCAACATATGATCTCAGTGTTACATTTTTGACATGCAGCCAGTACTGTAGATTTTCAAGCTTTTCCTTGGAGAACTGCTGCATGCTCTTATTCTATTCCCCACAAGAGGGCATGTTTTTTTGCATACTGTAATATACCATAAATAAACAGTATGTAAAACTATATGGGGAGAATAAAGTTTATATATCAGTGTTCATTCATCCATAAAACAATACAAGTAGTGATTATTCCCTACTGGCTCTTTTAAGAGACGAGGGAAGGGCAACTCTGTGTTTAAGTCCTTCTGGTATTTACTAGGTTGGTGATACAATATCCATCTTGTTTAGTGGAGGATTACTTTGTTTAGGTTGAGATGGCTGTGGTCCACAGGAGCAGCATCTGGTTCAGGAAACAGGGGGGCAGTCAGGGTCAGAGGTCACAACACCAGCGAACTTCTATTTACATCCTCATGGAGGCCTGAGAGTGAAGTATTGTTCCAGGGGAAACACAAGCTTGGTTAAATGTAACATTTTACATTTGAACCGAAAGAAAGAAACGTGTATTACATTTGTTGTACCCTCATTTGTTTATATTACTCTGCCATGCAGTAAAGGTCAAATTTCACACCTAAAAGGTTGCAGCTCGCATATATCTGTAAATGCAGATGAAGATGTTGACTTAAAAAATAACATGAGAAAGAGCAGCTCAAGCCTCTTTAAGGTGAGTGTACCTGTCTGCTGGCCCTGTCCATGGTGCTGATCTCAGCACACACACACACACGCACACACACACACACACACACACACACACACACACACACACACACACACACACACAAACACAGACACACACACACACACACACACACACACACACACACACACACACACACACACACACACACACACAAACACAGACACACACACACACACACACACACACACACACACACACACACACACACACACACACACACACACACACACACACACACACACACACAAACACAAACCGTATTCGGTTTTACTTTTATATTTAATCTTGACAGCTTGCTTTGCTGTTTGTTAGATCCATATAAAGTATAAAAGTGTGCTTACAGAGGGAAATATGCACTTTTTGTCTGCATGTTACTTGATTTTAAGAACAAGATATTTTTATGAACAGTTATCAGTTATGATTACCTGTTACATATTAAATACTTAGTTCAAATTAGCTACACCTCAACTAACTACTATTAAAGTACTCCTTACATGTTTAATGTTAATGTATTAATAACAATGCTCAGTGGTGGAATGTAGCTACATTTATTGTGTGTTTTTATTGTGTTATTGTGTTATGTTTACTTTAAGTACTTTAAGTACATTATGCTGATAATATTAACCGAATACTTATTCAACCGCTGACAATGATGCAGTGATAGAATAATTTAACACTGACTGGGGTTATTGTGCATAACGAGTACTTTTACCTTTGATGTAACTACATTATGTAATACTTGTTTTTTACTCTATCATTTACGTGCAGTAATAGTGTTGTCTCACTACAATAATTTTCCTAGAGTAAATTGATATGAAAACTTGTTCCAACACGGTGCCTTTATTAGTGCACTTTAAAGAGGTGCCAGGGAATAAGGAGATTGTTTTTTCTTGATGACTGATTTTTCTTATTTCACTTTATTGAATCTCAGAATGGCCATCTTCCTCCCCTGCACATACCAGCTGAGCTTCATGATTGCATGTCTTTTATAATGTTTTAATTGAACAAAAAAAATAAAGAAATAATAAAAATAATAATGCAAAATCTAGCATTTACTCCCACTCGACATTTACATTTCTTGGCAGATTGCTCTGTATAGTTCAACTCTTTGCTGCTGAACCTGACTCTGAGAAAACACAGCTGCTTCTCGGGAATATGATGTCATCACAGGACAACTCCTCCAGTGTTGATCTTTAATAAAGACGAAAACTTCATCAGTCAGTCACAGACTGTTAGGGCCTGACAATTACAAGTACATGAAGAGGAGATAAACAGTGCTGATTGTTTTTTTTCGGTGTGATTTACCGAACATTGCTGTCTGCTCAGCCTGGAGCAGTGGCTAATGACTGATGAAGAAAACCATTGTCCTTATCAATGAGCAGTGAGTGGGTGTTATGATAAAGTCAAGTGTATATATGGTATCTGACTCATGCAACTTGACACAGCAGTCATGAGTGACCCCAGGGCGTCATTAACCATCCCTCCCCGAGGTCACATCTAGGCAGACACAACTCAGGCTCTCACTCACTAAGTCCTGAGCCACAGCCAGATCCACAGAGACCTGTCTATTTTCTCTGCTCCAGCCTCGGAAGGCAGTGTTTCTCTATCAGCCTACTCATATCTATTGAAATAACAAACCACAGTCCTCCACATATACGAGGCTCCCACAATTGAGAGTGATATTCATGTTCACTCCATTAAAGTTTAACCACAATGAGTGCATTGCCAGCTCGACAAGATGGATAGACTGCATGGGAGGAGAAAAGACAGGGGCGCGTTCTTCAAAGAGCAAGTGCTAGATAGCCTCTAATAAATCCTTGGGACTAACAAGGTCAAACAGCAGAGTTGGATGACAGCCTGTTTCCTAAGCGCTTGTCTCAAAATGTCCCATTCTGTAGAGAAATCCAGACATCGTATCAGGGAGATTTCTGATAACAGTGGTCCAGCGGTGGTGAGAGAAGATCGGGGATGTTGAATTGGGAGGTGAGGATGCAAACAGGCCTTTATAAGCTGTCTGGACACATAGGAGCCAGGACTCCTGAAGTTAGCTGTAAAATGAAAGCCTTTGAAAGCCAAGTGCTTTGATGTTGCAGGTTCTAATCACAGTTCAAGTCCTGTATTCCTCTAGCAGGGCACAATTTCCCATTGTCAGAGAAGACTGAGCAAAGCCTGTCAATTACTGGAATTGTATCTAGTAAAAATGTATTGATTTTTGTAGAAACGAAAGGCTGATTTTTGTGCATGGAAACGATGCACATGTGCACATGCACATGCACAAGTGTAATAGATGTTCTGTTAAATCTATTCAGGTCGGCCTAATGACTCTGTGGGATATCAGACAGCTCTACCACACAATGACACCTTATTAGCCACTAAGAACTAACAAACCTCCGGTATGTTTTCACAGCTTGGCAGCTCGGAGCGATGTGGGGTCTGTGGAAGTACTGGCATCCCAGCAGTATATTCTCTGTTGCACACACACACACACACACACACACACACACACACACACACACACACACACACACACACACACACACACACACACACACACACACACACACACACACACACACACACACACACACACACACACAAACAAACACAAGCCTTCCTCCAAGGCGTTTGAGAAAGTGTTTCACTCAACTTTACTCACAAAACAACAACAATTTACATATTATATATACCAAGAAAAACAAAGAATGGGGGGGATCACTAAATTCTGCATTTAACTCACATCTCACATATCCTCATTTTCTGTCAATGAAGACTAGAGAAACATCAGCTCATATGTTTTATTCCCTAAGCTGAAACCTCAAGACCACTGAGCCATGCCTTCTGCTGCCTATAAAGCCCGCTGCCACCCAGCAGACCACACACACATTCACCTAGGCTGCTGCAGCATGGAGACCAATGCACTGACCCATGCAATGAAAATATGTGTGTTCGTAGAGTTACAGTAGTTTTACCGTATTGTGGCAGGACTGTAGTAGCTTGACAGGTGCTGCTGTGAATTTAGAGATAGCCTGTCTGCATGTAGCTCATAAGGAAATGTGATTCATTTGTCAGTTGCTAGTTTATGCAATATTCAATCTACAACAGTCCCCAACTATGATCATTTTGGAGGCTGCAGTTTGTGGTGCTGTTGAATTGTATTGCATTATACTGAGAGGTGTTTCTAATATTTGGTCTAAACTATTTTTAGGCCTATCAATGAGTTCCAGTAGGCTAAACGTCATACAAAATACCACGTAGGCCATAATAAATAAATGTATTTGTGTTATGAACAAGTCTATGCTAAAAGGCTTTGGAAATCGAACAGTAGGCATGGCTGCATCTTTGTGTTCTGTGAACGGTGTTAAAGGGTTATTTCACTCAAATTACAAACTAGAGTTTCTACTTTTGGCTTTGCTATGTGTTTTTGTGGTTTCTTTCGTCACCCTACTACAATGCAATTTTGTTTGCGGTGCTCATAACATTGAAAAGTAACATTTGGAAACTTAACTGTGGCATGTCTTTCCAGAAACAATGCCCCAATTATCTTTGACAAGCCACAGACCTCCCTGTCAAGAGTTTTTATAAGACATGTATTCTGCTGGTGAAATAGTCCAGATGAAATGCATATTGAAATATAAAACAGGCCACATATCCTACAGAGTTCCTCTGATGTAGTAAATACCTTCGAATAAAAGCTGAATGTCAGCACTTTGCCATAAAGCAGGTTGAGGTGCTATATAAATACCATGAAAGTATCAAAATGCCCAATCCACAGCATGTAAACATGTTCTAGCGACAGCAGAAACCAAAATACATGTACGAAACCTGAAAGTAAGCATAACATGGGACCTTTTCACTCATCATTAACCTTTTCATTGACGTGTCATGATAATAAATGACATACAGTCAAATAAACCGTACAGTCTAACTCTTGACACTAAATCTAGCAGCACAGGCATTTATTCCTTCTTACAAAACTCTAAATGATGGCATCCGTGGAGTCTTTTCACAATTGCACACCCACATCCAAAATTCTTTGCAGGTGCATGCTGGGTAACGAAAGCAGGAAAAAATAAATTATTTTCGTACACTGCTGACATGTTCCCACAGGCTAGTTCTTCTTTTATTGTTTTATATATTGAGCATAACTGACAAGACGACTTGGCACTGGTTGAAATGTCGTCAGTCATGTTCGCAATATGAAATAATAAAAGAACTCACTGCAGTGTCTTTATCTTCATCTGTGGCTTAAAGCCCAACAAAATAACTCTGGCACAGCACATATTGGAAAGAAGCGTAACGTGCCATGTCACATAGACTTATGTAAGTGATGAGCATAATGTCAGTAGTCCAGTGTGGTTCTTCACTCTGACCGCAAGTGCTGCGAAGAGTCCCACCACAGTCCCTTTTAATAAGGGCTCTGTGAGGAAAGAGGAGGTCAAACAGAGTGCTCCAGCTGCACGAGGATGAATAGCATACAGGGGGATGATGGGCAGAGGTGTGGGGGCGGGGACGCGAGGACCTGGGGAGTGATCAGGACAGAGGAAGGTCTCCCATCTTTTGCCAAAAAAAAAAACAGAGGAGTGTGGAGGATCACGTCGGCTGCATAGATAGATATATACATGTATAGATAGATAGATATATAGATAGATAGATAGATAGATAGATTTCAAGCCAACAAGGATAGCATAATAAATTCAAAGACACTCAAACAAGTCTTTGCAACCAGTAATTTCTAAATGACGTGAGGTAGTAACGACACTATGTCTCCTTTGAACCACAGCTGTGTTCCCATCTCCCCCAGATTTCTGCTCACCTCTGCTCCTCCCTGTGTGTCAGTTAGAGGCGACCTCCTCCGCCTCCTTCAGTCAGACCAATCTGTCAGGACACAATAGGCTACCTCTCCAGCTATGTTGTTTTTGGAATGGGAACCCTTCAGCCCCGCTTGTTCTCCCTCTTGGTTGACAGAAATTAGTCAAGAAGACATCTTCTTTGAGGGATTTATCTCAGCTGATGGTAGATTTTGAGGTTTTTCTTTGCTCTCGGGTTGTTGTTTACTTTCACTCAGCAATGTGGAAATTGTGTGACCAACGGCCACCCAGCTGAGGATCTCTTGATCACTTGATTATAACCTTTAAGGTTTTCAGTTAGAAGAGAATAAAGAAAGTAGTTAGTTAAATTAGATGTCCTCATCAATATAACCAGCATTCTGGATTGACTGAGGGATGAGTATTTCCATTTTATGCTACTTTATATAACTCCCACACATTCACTTTTTACTCCACTATACATATTTGATGGCTATTTTTATATAGTTACTTTTCAGGGAAAGATTTGACATGAAAAGCAAACAAACATACATAATATATCACAAATATTCTTGATTGTTAAAGACTAACCAATCTTCCTCAGCGTTTTAGGCTTGTGACCCTGCCAAAAAAAAGCTGTCTTTGGGGCTGTGTCTTCAGAGGTAATAACTTGTCAGTCACCTGTAAAGTACAATGCATTGCAATGATAGACAAGTAGCCTATGGGGGGTGCCATAGCCTAAAATAAAGTCTGATTGATTGATTATTGGGATGTTTGCAGGCCCACCACACAACAACTTCTCAGAGCCACTGGACCTTTGTAAATTAACTTTGGTGTGGTCCAGCATACCCATCTGTTGTTTTTCATATTTGCTCATTTGTGTTTGTGTATGTGTTTTCTTGCTTGTCCCGTTACTTGGGCTACATTCAAGCGACATTATAAAGGGTGGTGCTTTTATTTTGAAAGAGTAATGCCGGTAAGGGTAAAGACACAGCTGCTTCACTTGTGTTTTATTAGCACCTGGCTGATAAGGGCACAACTTGTGCTGCACAAGGTTTTTAGATATTTTGTCTCCTATTGTCAATAAGTAACATTGCAATGTTCATGCCGTCAAACTGCAACTTATTTTCAATTGTTTTAAACCATTAATTAAATCATTTGCAGTTAATTTTCACTTTACCTGGTTCTCAAAGTAGACTAACCATAGTTAGTTGACATAACATTAGCCTGTTTCACAATAAATTGCATTTATTTTGTCACATTATTTTAATCGTCAGGCTAGTAACAAATATTGTCTATACTACTTAGATGTCTCTGCTAATAATTAGCAAAAGGCTTAATTTTAGCCATGTGCATCACTTTTTGGTCTCCCCTGGAAACGGTTTCCTTGTCGATGGGAGAAGTTGCTTTCTGATAGAAAAAGGTTTATTTTAACCCAAATAATATCTAACCTTTACCAAGTAGTTTAGTTTCCTGTATAAAACTAAGAGACTGCTGGCAGAAAAAATGTCCAGCACGTATTATTTGCACCTGTGTTGTCAAATTGGTGAATCAGAGCCACCGTACTATGTACCATTATTATCGTCATCTTAACCCAATAAGAATTCCTTGGCTTTGCCAAAGTATGTACTGCATTAGCTACAGCAGACTATATGGGACAAGCAAGCTTGAATTGGGATGGTTGGTCTAAAAAAAGTGACATTTTAAAGTTAAATATGCTGGGCTACTTGTAATTTTGTTTTAAATAAATTATTTTATTTTGTTTTCTTCGTTTTTACTGTGTGCACACATCATGCTTTTAAAGCTATAGTATTATCAGTAAGGCTTTTGTAAATCATCAGTGAGTTAAACCCTCATTCACCTGGGAATGGTTCAACAAATGGCTAATTGTAAAGTAGTATAAACTAGCTCCACCAGCTACAGCAAAATGCTGATCTCAAACTGATGCATTAGCATGAACAATCCAATAATACAATATGTCACTGACGGGGACATCTACAGTATCTACAGAACAAGTACTTTCTGGATTTGGAATGTGAGACTTTTAGTTGTAATGAAGTATTCCTACATTATTTACTTCTATGTAAGTAAAAGATGTGACTACTTCCTCCACTCTCCAGAGTCATACTTTATACCAAGACAGTAGTTTATAATTTCTCATGCGGTGAAAAGGCCTGAGAATCAAGGATGGACTGCGGTCTATTAATGGAGCTTGTGTTGTGATATTTGTGCACTTCTTAAGAAGAAAGAATCCCAGTAGTGGAGTACTCATCATCAAACTGTTGTGCTGCATGCAATCCCTAACATTCCTGTGTCTCATACCCAGCCCTCCTCCATCTGTTTTTTAGATTATTGACGAACTCTGTCACGGTTGGTACATCAGGCCTGTCAGCAGACACGCTCTTTGCACCTCCCCCACACCGTCGTGGTAGTCCTACACCTGGCAAAACCTCTTACTACAAGATAGGATGTGATCACATCAACAAAAATAAACGTCTGTTCTTACAGGGGGAACTAGGGAAAGTCTTTCCCATCACTCCACTGACGGGAAAGTAATCGCAGAAAATCAGGGACTTTGTTGTGGTCTGAGGTTTAGATGCTTTTCTCGGATGTATATCAAGAACATTGGGGCTTATTTATGTCTTCTAATTTCCCTTAATTATTATCATGGTGTTCTGCCATGACGAAACTCGTTTTTTGTTAGGTTAGTTGATGGAAAAAGTGAGAGTAAAGTGAGGTGTCCAAGGAAGTGGATGGTGATTACTCACAAAGCCGCACCAAACACTGCCAAACCCTTCAGGTTGTTTTTTTTCTCCCTGTGAGTCATTTGGTAACAGAGCTTCCTCCTTCCCAGCGGTGGTCATGGGTAGAGGCTCCAAGCAGGCTGTTAGTCAGCAGAAAGGCATTGAACTCTGGGCAATGATCGACACCTTGTAACATACCCCACACACATTTTCAGCTAAAATTGGAAACACACAATCCCTGATGTTATTATTTAAAAAAAAAAACAGCTCTTTGTTTTCAGGCATAGTGTGCATCAGTATGTGTTATTAATGCAGTTTATATTTCCCATTTTACTGTTTTTCTCATTTGCTTTGGCTCAATTCTCAAATGACAGTGGAAGTGGCCAAGTCGTTGTGCATGACATGACCGATTATGTTTCTTCTCAGTTAATAGTTTTACTCTCCAAAAAAATGTTTTATAGTTATTTCATTATGTAAGTCATCACATGCAGAATAGTCCACCTAATCGTCAAAATCTGCCCAGCCTGTGTTTCATAAATGGCATTGAATGGAGTGGCCAAATGAATACATTTGTTGTTGCGTGACGTAATGTACGTAACAGCAGAAGTGTGCAGAGGATGCTTGCAGCACAGAGATTCTTCTCCTGTTGTATTGCAAGGGAGAGCATTAGGTGTGAGGTAAATGAGAAGAGACCAGAGCATTACAGGATGTTCAGTGATTAAGCACTTAGCTTAGCTTTGTTACCGTACTACTACTGCATATAGTAGGCCTATGCTTACTGGTATGGATAGACTACATCTTCCTTTTCTCCTGTATTGTAGGGTGACCAGGAACAATACAACATTTTTTCTTTGTATTACATGTAAACATTTTTCTTTACAAAGTGGGATTTGAATCCTTGTCTTCTTGAAATCAGCATCATTTTGAAGGGTATTTACTTTGATACGTCAGTTAGCTTCAGAAAAACAACTGGTTAATTTAACTACAGTAGGCATTCAGTGTGAAAACATTTTAAGAGATAAGAGAAACACACTTCCAGAGTCCACTGTCATTCTGACAAAACTTATAAACAGACAGTTTTCACAATGTCAGAGTTGAAAGCAATGACTTATTCTTTGACACAATAAAGTTATTTTGACACATTATGTTCCATCTTTGAGACAAAGAAGTTGAGGAAAAACTTTAAAATCTCAGCAAGAATTTAGCTGTAGGTGTCATCTTGTGGTAGGGTTTCCTTTTCCTAATGTATATGGACTCCAAGTATAGTGCAGGTTGCTGCGGTCTCACTATTTGATCCTTTACTGAGTGACTAAAACACCAGTGATGAATGAAGTGCAACCACAGAAACTGAAAACCTCTTTCTGACTTTTCTAATTGCCGAACTTTCTCCTCTTTCACATCATCTATTACCAAATGATTACGGCGCAATGAAGGACGGTGGGGGGAAGGGTGGTGGGGTGTAGGAGATGAGACACCACCACTACCTTTTGCAGCATGCATACATCACCAGGTTAATGAATTGAAAGTTAAATGACTTCTTGCCCTCCACATATATCATGGAGGCAAACGAAATGAAGCCTTATATACCCCAGAGAACAGAGGAATGCTTCTGTTCATAACAGTGATTTGTGGATGGCCCCCATAGCTGTCAGAAACTGTTTGGACTCATGCATGTTTATTTATAGCAGCACTATGTACATGTATGCATATTATCTTTAACAGGAATTAGTGATTAGTTTAAAATAGCAAAATAGGTCCCGAAATCCAACAATTTCCACTCCATTTATCTGTCTCCCTTCTCATATATACTACCTATCGAATTCTCTGGAAACTGAAATTTAGGTTTTAACCACAAAGTTAAAAATGTATAATCATGTGTACCATAACTTTATTTTATTATTATTGTGTTTTCATGTTCATTAAATAGGTGTTGGTTAACCATTACATTTGAGACTTGACACATGCTCTATGAGCAACTGTGGACGAGAACTGAAAATCAATGAACATTGAAACAATGGCGCCCCCCACTGGAGCGAAACCGGCAGGTTGTATATGCATTTAAATTTAAATGGATTAACTTGTACATATATATGGCACCTTTCTTGCTTCTGACCATTCAAGGCATTTTTTACACTACTTTTCACATTCACTCATTGATATAGACTGTCATACACTGATGGCAGAGGCTAATCTAATCATTCAAACCACATTCACACACCCATCCGCAGCACAGGGAGCAATCTGCGGTTCAGTGTCTTGTCCAAGGACCCTGACATGTGGACGGGAGCTGATCTTCAGAATCAGACAACCCGCTCTACCTTAAAGGTGTTTTGGGTCTACCATGAAAACACATAGTACTGTATTGCAAATATACCCTGCATCTAAGGATGATTTAATATTAATCTCAATGAGAGTGAATTACAGATTTAAAAAAAACAACAACTTTGAATTCAAAATTAGAACCCAATGATTAAAATTTTCTAGAAAGTTGTGTTACTGGGAAAACATTAAACCTTTTGAGGACCCTTCAGGATAGTCAACATCGTCTCAGTCAATGCATCATTCAGATTTCTATTAAAAAAAAAAGATACACTAATGGATCATTCAGATTTCTATGAAAAAGATACGCTAACAGACTGAGTTTTTCTTGGCAGCTTGCTGGGATAAAAGCCAGATGAAACAGCAATTTCAGATTTTTTCCTCTCTTCTTAAAGAAAATAGAATCCTGCCAACCTCATTTTAATCCCCCCTGGATCACACAGCAGACTGAGCAGCTGAGTTGGGCTTTGTTTGTGAGGTCTCACCTTGTCCTCATGAAGAATAGGGTCTGTCTGACTGGGACACTTCTTGAAATGCAATCTGTGGTGAGTATTTGCCTTGACTGAAGAAACCATAAATGTGAAGTGTGCTGAAACATAACGGTGCATGGCAGAAACAAAGCCTCTACATTCTGTTAACTGTAATTATATCAATTCTGCAGTGTGTGAGAACCTTTTCAGTGTCACATTTTGTTCTTTAAAGATTAAATGAGACAGATACGGTTTAATATTCTCACACTAACAGGCAGGACTCTGTGTTTGCACAGGTTTAGCAGGAGTGTCTGTGATAAGGAATACTTAATGTGTTAATTTGCTGATGTGTTATAAGGAACAGCAGTGGCTCATGCTGGCATGGAGCTCTTGAGTGAAACACAACAGCAGTCTGGATGACGACTTGGGCATAAACACTCTGTGATGGTATATGATGTTATTTTAGATCATATGATTCACTGAGAACAGTCTACCCAGAGTTCAAAGGAGAGATGCGTCCTACAACTAAAAGCGCTCTTTTGTGCGTTAAGTGACAAAAATAAGACTGACAGCGGTACTGAGAAGCGGATGACTAAATGTAGTATGTTTCAAAAGAAAAAAAAAGAAAAATCCAGTTGCTTGAGGCGAAGAGTTGTGGCTCTGTTGTGGTATAGGGTTGATTTTCCTGGTGTATATTTCCTGCGCCATAGACTGGGTACATGCCAGAAAACTAAATTTGAAGCAAGCAAAAATAGTTCTTTCCTAATGAACTGGGTCATTCAGAGTAACAAAGCCCATAATTAGGGTGAAAAAAGGCTCACTCAGTTATAATATATAATCGATTCGGATGTTTTCTTGTTGTAAATAGTTGACAATAACTTTTCTGGAAGCTGTTAGTAGCACTTAGTTTTTTAATATTACATTTACAAACCATTTCATTTGGATCCATTTTTAACCTAAAAAGCAGGGGTGGAAGTAACAAATTACGCTTACTTTCAAACAACAAAGTCATTTTTATGTATTACTGTACTAGTGTCCTACTTTTTTCAGTAATTTGAGTAGGCCTATTTAAAAAAAAAAAACAGTAATTGTGGAACAAAAGAAAGAGGATGAATAAGCATGTGGGCCAGGGCTTGCACTTGTGAACAGTACAACAATGCAATCAAAATAATGATCACACCCTTATGGGGTTGAGATATGGTTAGCATTATTTCGTCTCGGCATCCGAATAAAAAACATCTGCGGTGTTATGTTACCAACGTGCTTTTCCAGACAGAGGGTGCATAGGTATATTCAGACAGACAGTTTGAGAAAAAAAAGTGTTTTTTGAAAATCAAAGCATGTAAAACATGTTCTAGTAGAAACACAAAATACAAACCTATAATGAGCATAACATGGGACTTTTAAGTTTATAATTTAAACATGCAGAGGTTTTTCTGTCAGGACTGACAATATAAAAACAGTATTCAACAATGCAACATCATCCAGATACACAAGTTTGTTTTTCATTTCATGTATGCATGTTATATCTAAACATGACTCTTAAAATAATGTGTTATTTTACATAATACCAGGTAGGAACATGTGTTTGTTGTTGAACTTATTGATCCACTTAGTAAATAAGACTTGTCAGCAGATTAAGCAGATTATTTTAGGGCTCTTATAAATATTTTGTGATGTGCAACTTCTTTTGTTATTTTCTGTTTTACTCATTTTGTGGTCAAAAACAACACATCCTCTGCTGCAGACAGGTGACCCGGGTGACTGGTGAGCAGTCTTTGATACCACAAATGTGTAGTAGTGCTGTCATACATGTGAAAGGCTGTTGTTTGTTGTCATTCTGCACAGCAATGTGCAATAACATGATGAGGTGAAATATTTTCTCACAGGAACATTAAGTCTCAGACAGGCTACAATACTAATCTGACTACTATCTGCACTCTCACACTGCTACTATAAATCAGAATCAGAATCAGAATCAGAAATGCTTTAATTATCACAGGGGGGAATTGTTTTTGTTTCAAACTCCAGCTATACAAAAAGGCTAGTCACATTTCATTAGTCACAAAGTTTAACGCCCCACTGCGTCTGAAAAATGGGGACCCAAAAAGGCAATGTCCATTTTTAAAATTGGACGCCTTTTCATCTGTGTCCCTCATTTCACTGTTTTACTTTCTGTGCTTCATGCTGTATCTTGTGACAGCAAAAGCTCCATACTTCACAATATATATAATATATATCAATATATACAATTTTTTACTCTAACTGAGCACACAATGAGCAGCAGTATTCAGTATTGATATTTAATCAGTGTTTGGTTCTATACCTTACAGTTAACTATTCATCTATGATGAGTCATATGTTTGAGAAAGAGTTCAGGTAGATAAACTGACTCCTACATCTAAAACATTTGTCCTCCATATTCCAGGGACTCTGTTATTAAATGCTAAAAAGGGAAATAACTTTGATTCAAATTGCAGAATTCCTTTACGTTTTTAGGAGAAATCCAATTAATCTAAAAGTTTTTGCCACGATCAGTAAATAATGCACTAAGATTAACACCTAACCTAATAATGAGGTACAGTCCCCTGATATTTCTTTACTTGCTGCCAGAAAAGTGACATAATTTTGGCTGACCAGGAGGTATTAAATGGTAATAAAAAAAGAAGGATGTGACAACTCTGATGGATTTTTATACGAAATTAGTTAATATTTCAGTGAGAGAAAACTCTAAATGTCAAATCCAATGTTTAATAATATCCTTGAGTTTGTCCTTGAGGTGTACTCTAAACTCCTACACTGTTATTCATCAGTCACTACAAATAAAATACAATCTTACAATCACTCTCAGCTTTGAGATTAAATCAGTTCCCTCTGTTGCCTGATACTATTTCTCTTTATTTGATTTACTTTTACAGAGGTGCATTCAGTGACCCATAGGGAAGTCAGTTCTGTGTTCTCTCTTTGATAGAGAACCGGCACACACACAATGCATTGAGCTGAAACTAGCTTAAACAAACAGTGCCGAGAAAGGCAAACAGTCAGGGAAAATCAGTGGAAAACACTTCATGAAAAGTAATTTATTTCTATGGTGTGATTAAACACAACTGGAGATATGACAAATGTCACATTGAAATAACTAGTTTAGTAGCTCTCTCTCAAAATCGCTTTGGTTATTTCATCCCTGACATGTATTAGAAAACAGATCAGATAGTTTACTGCAGTTAATATTTATTCACGCAACACATTTCCATTTCAGTATAACATATATCAACAGTGGATGAAGGCACTGCGTACTGTACAGTTATTACAGTACATTTGGCAATGAAAACATGATCATACAAACACAATGCTCACATTGTGTACCTTTTATGAAATGATCTGCTTTGTATCTAAAGCATAACAGTATAAAAAATGTCAAATACAAATACACTAATGACAATAAGGACAATAGTGTATGACACATATAGTAGCATCTTTATGGTTTGTTTACTGGCATCAGGAAACTTTCACTTTGGTAGAACATTCTCATTTTCAGCACACAAAAGATGAATAAACTGTTAGTACTGTAACCCTTGAGACTGTTAGTTATCAACATTGTTCACATTTGTATTATTGACTACTTACAGTATATTCTAAAAAAAAAACACTGATACAAACTTTCACAGGATTCATGAAGTTGATGTGCACCCTGCTAATGTGGATCCCTGTAAAACAAAACAACTGAATACAGTCTGAAGAAATCACTACACCAGTTGAGATTATTGATACCCGAGGCGGTTTATGTCAGTTGGGAAATACTGAGCTCATAAACATTTTACTGAAAATTATCTACCAAAATGAACTTTCACGTTAAGGCTTCATCACATTTGCACAAACATACATAATAGGGAAAAGTGACAAACTGCACTCAATTTTCTTCTCCTTGCAAGATGAAGTAGTGTTCCTTCACAGTTCAAAGTTGTGAGAACATATTTTACATCCAAACATTTAGTGCAAGTACCTGATTGGATTTTTTTTTAAAGTAGCTTCTAATGCTTTGGGTAAAAATGAGTGAGCAAACTATACAACAACTAAAAAAAGAGTAAAAACAAACAAACATCAAAACCCTTTTGCGGTGTAACATAACCTCTCTGTTTTGCCCAAGTGCTTGGATGTTGCAGGTGGGCTTGCATAACATTTAGGAGTTTGGGTATGCAGAAGCTCGGAAGATATCGAGACAGTTCGCTGTGATGAGTGCACCAGTCAACTGCCTCCACTGTCGGGTGGCAGGGTGTTTCATTTTGTCCAGGACCAGGTGCAGATCCTGGATCATGTCCCTGTAGCTGTCTCCATACCGCAGACTCCAGGAGTACAGGAAGTCATAGGCAGGCTTCCACATTGACTGAGAACAAGAAATACAGGAATCAATTTGTAGAACAGAAATCATAATCACTACAAAAATGCCATAAGATCAGTGGTGTCTCCTCTATATCCATTAACTGCTGTGTCAATGCGTACTGTTAAACTCACCTGCGAACTGACTTCTCCGCTCTTCCCTCGGTGCGGCGCCTCATAGCCTGCTATCTGAGCACTGGAGAATTTCCCCATTTTCTCAGCGAGCTCCCGCCACCTTATTCCCAGCTCCACAGCAGTGGAAAGAATGACTGTGTTCTGAATCAGCTGGGCCACAAGATTTACGGAGTCCATCTTCAATAGACCCTGTGGAGAAAAAGAGAAACTGTCACGGGACATCAGAGCATGTAGCCTGAGAAATTGCTATACCATGAGTCGTGGGTTGTGTGCATGTCCATTGTCTAGTGAATTTGCTGTGCTGTCACAGTTGTTTCTTGTATGTAGTGCACGCAAAGATTCACATGTTTAATAAAAAAATGTTTCTTTCTTTGAGTGTGAATTTAACAGAAATATTAAATATATTGTTTTTCTTTTACTTACCACCATTAGCTCATGCAGAAACTTTTTCTTGCTCTTCTCAGCGTGACAGTCTTCCTTAAGCCTCTCCAGCACGCAGGCCACTTTGTCAGCCTCAGTCTCAGCACTTCTTCGTGTAATGGTGTCCAGGGACAGATTGCTGTACCCTAAAGCATCAGCCAAACCTCTCCAGCTGGTTATGTGTTCCGTGACCAGCGTCTGGATGGCAGAGTACATGTAAGTAAGCTTCTTGAAGGGCAGCGTCATGTTGTCCAAGAGGACATCTGTGGTGATTTGAATGCCGGTGAAGTCGATCACTTGGTCTCTGGTAATGAGCTTGACGTTTTTGCAGTGAACCAAGCCAGTCCTGCCTCGGAGGAATCCCACATACCACTCCTTTACTTTTGAGTTGCCCACTGACCTGACTGTCTCTCTGGATAGGAGAGCCACAGTGTCCCCCTTGAAATACTCCAGAAGGTAGTCTACACGTGGCTGACGGAGGACTGACTTTATGGCGACGCCATACCACTGTAGGTTCACAGGTCTGTCTGTGAATTTGGGAAAATCTGGGACACTTTCCTCTGGAATAGGTGAGCTTCTTGTCATTTCAATTCGCTTTTCCATCTGCCTCGGCATTCGCTTTTCTGATCTGATGGGTGCTGCGGGAGGGGAAGGCACCTGGAAATGTGCAACTGTCGCGGTGTTTGATTCCTTCACTTGTAGATCTAATCTAAAAGGAGTCATTTCTGTATTACTAGCACAAGATAATGCAACTGGCAGATGCAAAACTGTCCCTATTTTGAGCTGACTTTGTCTCACTTCTTTCAGTTCGTCCTCAGGTTTGATTTTAAACATTGAGCCTTCAAGCTTAATTCCGACTAGCAAGTTGTTCAGTTTTTCTGGTTTAAAACCATGTTTTCCCCAAAGCTGTAGCACGAGTGGAGGCACGTTTTTGTTTCCTCTGCAGACAGCTGAAAACGGAAGCCTTGGCGGAACGTCCCCGTGGCCGCAAACCACTATTACAGCCTTGAATGATGGATGGATGTACCTGGGGCCATAAACAGCTACTGTGATTTGGCGGTCAAGGTAATCCCACACTGATGTAGCTGGAGACTGGATTGCAGAGGCCTCAGCGACTGCAATCACATAAAAATGTGTCTTCAGGTCCTGCAGCTTGATCTGCATCATGTTCTTGTAAATGTAACAGTTGTCCACTTTAAGATAAGGTCCCTCTTTTTTGATGGACACCAGCCCGACCACAGTAGTCATCAGCTGACTCAATGGGTCGCTCTTCACCACTCCTGACAGTTTCATCTCCAGAGAGATGCACTCCTTTATGTTAATGTTGCTGAGAATTACCTCTAGAATTGGACTCACAGTTGTCACATAGTTGTTATTGAGCCCAGGAGGAGGGTCTAGCATTGCTTTCAGTGTAACTTCCTGGATTTCTCCAGGAGGAACATGGCCTTCTGGGATATGGATGCTAATTTCTGAGTCTGGCAACTGTACTGAGCCTCCGGCGTGGCCGATCTTGCAGATGACCTGAAAGTCAGTGGCCTGTGTCTGAGCCCACCCTGGACTCTGGCTCATCAGATTTAAGTCCAGACATGAGCGGGTTAGCTGCCTGTGGCTCAGCCAGGCCATCTTGTAGGCCTCTCTGTCATTCTTTAGCCACTCAAAATCTGGGTTCAGCACCGGCCCGGGCGGTTTGAAGCTATTCTCTCGTTTTGGCACTTTTCTCTCCAGATCATCCAGGATATCTGAAGCACTTCTCCATCTCCCAGATCTGTTGCTGACTTTGTGTTTGTTTTCCAAAAACTTCCCCACGTTGCCTTCATCTGAAGATGTGCTGATGGCATCATCGTTATTTGTGTCCATATGTTTTTCATTGTCTTGTTTTACATTTGATGTGTTGGAATTGCGTTTGTCTGCGCCACTGTGTACGATGTCATCTAAGAAAGGGTTTGATCCGGACAGTTTGTTCCAAAAGGGATTTTTCGACCGAGATGACTGTGCGACTTCCGGTTGTAAAAGTGTCCACTCTGAAATCTGTGTCACGTACCCACCTGTGAGAATAGTAAGAGTTTTGTTAGGATGTCTATTATCATGATCAGGTTTTCAGATTTAGAGCACAGGCTGCCTCTGCTTCAAAGTTTACCGTTCAGGTTGTCACTGGTGGAGACTTTGTCGTCCAGATCAATCAGTGTCCCCTCAGATTTACTCCGCATGAGACTCCCAACACGATGGAAGGACCCTGCTCTTCGAGCTGCCATATTTTCATCTGTAAAAAGATATATTGTTTTAATTTAGAAATGATCCTGCAGCTTTTACTACTAAAACATGACTTTATATATAAAAGGATGCATCCAGGGGGCCTGAAGTTGAACAAAATGAATAACCAAAATAATATAAATATTAGATCCCACACTTAATTATACAACCCAAAGGATTGAAACAATTAGTCAATGAACTGATTAGTTGTTCAACAGAAAATTAACAATATTAATGGCTTATTTAATTATTATTATTATTAAAACAAAAACAACTAACAAAAGATTACTCCTGAAAATAATGGGCAGATATATCGATGAAACACAAGTGATTGTTAGTTACAGCCCTAAACGAAATGCTGTGACACATGAAAACAACCTACCCAATAAAAGACAGAGTAAAGCAACTGTTTTGTCTCAACTAGGTTTCCTTCAGTACAGTGGCCTCGGGCTTTCTACAGTCTTGTTACAGCAAAACTGTTCCAAAGCATGGAATAAAGCCTGAACTCTTTGAGTCTGTCACTTGTTTGCGTAAAAGGACACTACCCATTCATGACTTGTCACAGTGAGTCAGTCATTAATAATGTGGTTTTCTTACACCAGTGCACAAAAACAGGTTGTTCTTGTCAAGCCTATGACACAGTAGTCGGCTCCTCTCAGCGCTTCTTACTATGATCAAAGTGCAGTGCCTCTGTACTACTGACAGCAAACACAATGTATTCTGATCAAATACTGCATGACAAGTTTATTCAATGTGCATTTCACTGTGATTCCTGTAGTACAGTAACTCTACTCAGTGCTGTGTTAACTAATGTGATTGCAATCTTATGCATGTTGGGATTTTTTTTTAGATCCAGCCTAATAAAGTGAAAACATCCTCAAAAACAAACCTGACATTCGTAAACAGGAAGGAAACCCAACAAAAGCTTCACTAACTAGATCCGCAACAGCCTACAGTCACACTGACCTGTATCCACTCATCGTCTGAACAGGTGTGTGTGTGTATATAGGCTACACAGTAGTTACGCATTAGTAGTAAAGTTATCCTACTTCCTATTATGCAAATACGACAAGAAAACCCCATCAAATACGAGCAAGTACAACAAATTTGAGCTCACCGTCGCATGAGATGGTTGTAGTTTTGCTTCAGCGCGCTGACAGGAAAGGGGGCCAATCCACTATCTTTTACACTTTTTTTCTCCTAGGGCGTATCTTTGATGTTCACCCTCCTCGCGTCACAGTTCTTCACTCTGTCTGTTTGCTTTTGGGAGCGGGGCATTTCGGGACTGGGAGTTTAAAATAGTACAGGAACAACGGCGGAGGAGTGGCCTCTCGCTGGCTCTGGACTACAATACCCGAAATGCACCTCTGTGTTTACGCACGAGGCTTACAACACCTGAAACTAAGCGATACCTGTAGTATCGACAGTGGTCTGAGTTCAGGGATAAGCTCACAAAGCTGCAAACACATGCTATCACACAGGTTGAAGGTGACTCACCACAAACAATGTTGATCCACCCAGTTAGCATTTAGTCCGAAGATAAGTCGTTAGTTGAATATATTAACACTGATAAGTGGGGTAATTTAACTAAGTACATTAACTCAAGTAGGCATAGCAGACTACTTAAGTAGGCCTACACATTTGGGGTACTTGCACTTTACACAAGTATTTCTGTTTAGGGCAATTATCATACTCCACTATATTTGTCTGACAGCTTTAGTTTACACCCACTTCCTGTCCAGTGAAAGCCAGTGTATCCCCAGCAGATGTGTTCATTGAAAATATTTGTGATAAACTGAACGATGAAGTTCTTCCACCTCTTAAGAAAAACAAACCATTTCAACAAGCCTCTAGGATCAGCTGGACATGAAAAGTTCACTTTTAAAGCTCTGTGGTTCTCACAGGAAGACAATATTACAAACATACAGTTTAATGATCTTACCGATTGTGATGCATTGATGTAGATTAAACTCCCCAACATTATATACAGGAGTTAATAGCACAACCTTAAATGTCTACAGCAGTAAAATGCAACGTACACATTAATGCACCTGTGATATTAATCCGAAAATATGATATGTAATAGTGCAACATTGACAGGGGGGCATTTTACTGCACAATCAACATTTTTATGTAGTTTTTGATAATAAAACTTACATACAGTTACTTAAGGTGTTGAATGAAGGACTTATTGTGTTTGTTTCACAGTGTGGTTTTACTTCAGTAGAGGATCTGAATACTTCTTCCAACACACTGATACAGCTTGAGAAGTTCACACAGCATTGGGAGGATTGGGCATTAAAAGCAGGTGCCTTTATGCTTTTTGCAGTATATTAATAAGCCAGAAATAACAAAAGGACTTTCACAACAGTATTTTTTCTTTTTCTTCTTGCATGGCCATTTATTTGAGATGTAGTTCAGTTACAGACCTTTGGGTTTCATTGATTTCACTGTCATGATCACTGCTGTTTTGATTGACTGTAGATCAAAGCCAAAATGAACAGAGAGGTTGATCTCATCAAGGATACAAGCTCACTGAACAGGTTATATACATTTACTGTGATGAATGCCTGAATAGATCACTAATTGAGACTTTTATATCATATTTAATCTTCATAGAAAGACATAATATAACAGTATTTTGACTATTTTAGCCTTGCAGTTTCATGCCAAAGTGTATGAAAAGTAATAACTTCAAATATCCCTTTGGGAGAAGCTTACTGTTTGTTTTGCAGCTGTTATCTTGGTTGATGAATATCCATGCTGAAGTTTAAATGTTCTGTCAAAGCTGTTGTGGTCTTTGGATACAGGCCCTGGTGTCCAAGATCTCAAGGAATGCCACTAAGCACTCTTGAGTAGCTTATGAATTTTCATGTAGCAATTGCGGTCAGTGGCCTCAGCAGCCTGGACTTTAGAATGTCTAATAAGCATGCCACAACTGCACGACAGAAGTGGAAGTATATTGTAAAGCATATGACTGAGCATAAAACTCAATGAATGTTAAAATGTTTAGTTTGTAGCTAAATTTCCCACATTGTTAATTATAATCCTGATCTTTGCATGTATGATGTTGGTGTTTGAATATGAAACAAAATGGACAATATCTGAATACCTCCCACATTCCACCAATGCAATATTTTCATTATGAGTCCGATCATTTAGTATCATGTATCTGAAACAGGACAGAGATGTGTGAGCAAATTCTGCTCCCTTGTGGCTCAGAACTTGGATCATGCTGGTGTTATGCTCTATTTTTCTTTCTTTTTTTCTTCTTCTTATCAAATCCCATAAAAAGACCAAAACCAACAATAAATAAGTATTGCCTGTGTATCCAAAGCCTGAGGTGGCTTATTTAGATTTCCAAGAAACGACTGAGCCTTTTAAGCAGAGTAGAAAAGTCAGAAAGCATCGAAGACATTCCAACACGTTGTTGTGGTATTTGTTTTCATGGGGAACGTCACAGTAGGAAAAGCACACGTGAATTCCATTTGGCTGCTTCAGTTTCAGGGTCTGGTATTGTGCATGATAACTCTCTGTCACACTGTGTGGATAACTATTGTTAGCCATCGTTAACGTCATTAGTAACACCTTTGCTTTTCCCACAGCAGACATTTCAAAATGTCTGCTGTGCAGAGGGACAGTCACCAGTGGTAAGATGTGTGCATTATGAGGTGCAGTTAATGAAAATGCTGTATTAGCTACATATTCTTCTGTCTACATTGATTCATTTACAGTATTTTACACAGTACTGTATAGCTACAGAAATCAATTCATTGGAGTTATAGTGTTTTTAAAAATATTTTACCTATGAGCCATTGTCTTTTTATTTTATATATATATTTTTTAAGAATAGCTGTGTCTTTCATATTGGCATCGTTGATAGATTCAACTGATAATTGTTGAAAATATTAAACAGATTATTATACATAAAAAGATGATAATATACGATTAACAGAGAGATTTGAAGATCATTATGTGTGTGTTTGTGTGTGTTCAGGTAAAGAAGAACTTCCTCTTGTCATTTCAAATTCAGGAACAGATTTCAATACAGCCCGCTTATCTCAGTTTTTGCATACAAATGGGTTCATAGATCTGAATAAATCAAACTTGGGGATTTTCCCATTTCAACAGAGTTGATTAACACAAGATATCAAGTCAAGTAATAGACAACCAGAATTTAAGGCTATAATTTAGAAATGGTGAAACTTACATGTTTGTGCCACTTGGTGGAGCCTTTTCTCCACTGTTCATTTGATCACACTTTTCACTTTTCTTATTCTAAAAGCAAATAATGGATATATCATCTGTTTGTTTTAGGTCTGCAGTTAGAAACTCTCTGCTAACACTAAAGCAGTGATTCAGAAATAAATGGTGGTAATCCTGCCTGTGGTTATTAGAAAAGAAATTTGATGTTACAGATCTTCCATCTTCCAGTATAGTGGCCTCTATCCATCAGTTTCATAGTGATAGGAAAGCTTTGGTAAATACTTGTGGGAAGGTTTTTCAAAAAACAAACAATTTAAGCCAAGGACTTGTTTCACGAAGATGCTGGCTCAGGCCTTACCTACTGTGGGAGCCTCCACCTTCAGTGGGGCACTCTGTCACTTAGTTGCCATATTCTTTTTAATAACCTTCGGGTTGGGTTTAATAGAGAACCATGGCTGCATTTTATGTGCACATGTCTTTTAATCTCATGGGTATTCTGATGAGTTTTTGCAGCCTCTGAGACTTTGAGGTGGAGAAAATGCATGTTTTGTCTCTCTTTCATTGACGGTGTCCCCTCAAACGTTTGTTTTCAGGTAGAGAGTAACTCAGATTGATCCTGTGGTGAACGGTATTTATTTTATAGACACTGATGTGATGAAGTCATTATATCAGACTCCGGAAAACCAGCAGCGCTTCCCTCAGTGAGGTTCAGTCTGCAGGTATTCCAGTCAGCGATCAGACAGGTGAAACACCACCTGTGACATAAATGAATCTAAATTGCCGAAGCATTGTAAAAGTGCAACGCTGTCAATTACTGTTAATTATTTTGACTAACCTCCTAGCCTCCTCAATTTGCCTTTCCCAAGAGATTGGTTGGTTTGATGACAATGACGGTGCGGTTGGTGGTTTTAACCACAAAATTGGCCACAGATGCATCACCGGTGAGAGGTGTTACCACAACACTGTGATTTGCTGGTAGAGCTAGAAACCCCAATATATCTCATCATAACAATAGCAGCTGGTATTTCCACAAATTCTCAGTCAAGACTGTGATTCAGCTTGAATTTCATTAAGCGGATACAATCTCAAAATCACTGATCAATCCAAATTTCTATCATTAAGTGAAGGATTATTTCGCTTTTGGGTTTTTTCGAGGTGGACCAAAGCTGTGTGTAGCTGCCAACACACTGCTCTGACCATAGCTGTTGTAGTGGCCTTCATCCACACCCTCCTCATCATGGCATGTGTGCCCTTCCTCTCTGAGGCAAACTTAATTCAAATGAGAGCAGGTGATGCCACACATAAGAGCAGGTGATGCCACAGCAGTCTGGCAAAGTGTTAATAACATGACAACTCTGAGACATCGGGCTGAAATGACTCCGTTCATATTTAATTATTGCTTTTTGACTGTTTAGTTATCTGTTGGGGCAATGGGAAACTTCAAGGCTGTTGTTATTTTAATCGTAAATGTCTTCTCTCAAATGTTCAAGGCCAGTTTGAGTGAAACATATCACAACATTTTAATAACAGTTTGTGGTCATATGGAGTAATGTGTTGTAGAAAGCGTCCTTCATTCTAGGTTAATGTGAAATATATTTTCCACTTTTTAAACTACCCACTACTTTGCCGATAATGAAGTCTTGCCTGGATTTTGAAAATGGTTTTCTTAAGACTAAATCTGACATCATACAATATGAAATAAACAAAACACCTAATATGTCAAACCTAATGCTAAAGAGAAAGCTTGACTACATAACCAAGTATTCATGTTTTACCCACTGGCCTTTTTATGTGAATATATTTGCTGCCTTTTTCCTGTGTCTCAGACTTTACTGGAACAAATGCAGCCACTAAAAAAACCTCATAAATCCTACATAAAAACGTATATATTTTATGGCAAACAGTTGCAACAAAGACAGAAAGCCTGTTAGTACACATGGGGGGTTCTTAGTGTAGTATGTAACTTTGCTGCAGGCCTTAAATATCTCTACAACTGCCACAGGGCTTCGAAGACCCAGCAAAGGCAGAATTTCTTCAGTCAAAGCTCATCTGCACTAATTTATCAGTTTTTTTAGGTTGCCTCGACATTTGTGTCTCTTTTGACTTTATTTTTTTCCCAACAGCATCGTCACAGAAAAGAAAAGGGACTTTGTATGCAGGGAAAAGGGAAGGAGGAAAGACTTCATACCTCTGACTAATCTGGATGTGTATATTTTTCTACACTTGTTGAGAAATTGAGAAAGGAAAAAAACTTAAATATCATTATTGGCCTTTTTCAGAAACCCCAACAAAACAGTTTGAGTGTTTCGGGTGATGGAAAGAGATAATATCCATCGCGGTAAGGTGGCCATGACGAAATGAGGCCTCCTCTGTATTGAATAGGGAGACCTGGGAGTACTTTAATTTCAAATTTTCTTAGCATTTAAAGCTATTATTACCAGATTGTGCTTCATCCCTGACTGACGCACATCTAAGACAGACCTGCAGTACGTGCGATTCAAGAAGGGAAGGTGGGTGAACTGGGTCTTGTGATCACCTTATGTTGTCCTTATCAATGCACTTCTCATAATTTCGGGAAAGGACACTGTTGATAGCCCAAAGTGTTCAGTTGAATTAGTTGAAATAAAAGCCTCAACTCAGAGTTCTGTTCAAAAATGATTTGATTCAGTAACCCACATTTTCTCAGCTGAAATATAACTTTTCTGTAAATTGCTGGTATAAAATGGATCAAGGTTGGAGTTTAAACTGCTGCTGTTTGAGCGCAGAGACGCTAGATGGCGCTATAGGGCTGCAGGCAGACAGGCAGGCAGCAGAAGTTTGAATACTGCCTTTAGTTTGCCCTTAATAGTAAACACAAGAAATAGAAAACCTAATAGGCCTACTTGAGAAGAAAAAAAATATTAATTAGACAGGCTGATGTTTCCTATGCTGGTCATTTTTGTAACACGGTTTTGAAGATTATCTGACCGCAGTGGGGACACTAGGCCTGCATCCTTTGATTTTACGCGCCTACGTTTAATGCGTTAAAACCCCAGAAACAACAAATAAAAAGATTTTAAAAATAGAAAACACTGGGGCTATCTCTATTTTCATGAATAACTGGAATAAAATACAAATTACAAGCTGCTTGCTTAAAGGCCTAATTGTGTGACCTCGGACACGTATTTAATTCCAATTAGTCCATAGCATAACTATTACACGAGATCAAAATGAAAAAGCAAAGAAGATAAATAGTCTACATTTTTAATAAATCAATAAAATGTGCTGTTATTTCTGACAGCCTATCTGCTGATCATTTTTGAGTTTTAGTTATAGGCACGTGATTTGGTCCAATTTGAGATCATGTCAAATTAAGCCCAACCGTAATGGGTACAAAACTCCCCGCCACGAAATGATCTTTACTTAAATTATATTACATACTCTCCATAGTTTAAACAGTAACATGTTTCTATACTGCTCTTTTATTACCAACCCAATTTAGAATCAGCAAAAGATTTGCGTTTTGGAGAAATGTCCGCTGACCAAAAAAGTTTGATTACAATGAAAAAAAAAACAGCAACCTGACAAATAGTTGGGGGGAATGTAAATAAACAATAAGAGGAGTATACACCTGGAACACAGTCAATTGTGTGCTGTTGATCGAATAACTATTAAATATTAATGCGACGTGTAAACGTAACCAGGCGTGTTTGGCCTGTGTTGACTTTAGCCTCAGACTGTGATTCAGCTTGAAGTTTTATTTTATATAACATGAAACCTGACCTGAAGAATTGTGCCTGAATTTAAATTCCTGCAATACACTGTCTTATTCTTTGCTTTGTTTCTTCTTAAAGCACATGCTATATTTAATAGTTTCATTTTTTTTTATTGAAATGTAAAATCATATCTTTACTGAGGCCTCGATCGTGCTGCAGGCCATTTTTCCACCCTTGCCAGAAAAACGTGTAAAGCCCACTAATGATAAAGAAAAAAAACCACATCGTTATATAATAATAATAATGATAATAATAAAATCTAATAGTTTTAAATCTTTCACATCTGCCTTTTATCGACTCGACAATCAAACAAACTGAGTCGATCAACTGCTTCTGAATCCATAATGACTTTATTGAGTGGCTTCCATAAAAAGCCATTCTCGGAAGGGAAAAAAATATCATTGTAAAATCAAAATCACTTTACAACATGCTTACTTAAATTAAACGAGTGGGTAAACAGTAAATGATTTCAAAACCTTACAAATAAATTCAAAGTGCGCCTAATGATAGACCCCTAAATACAAGAAAACTCGTGGTTAAATATAACTCCCCACAATACATTTCATATCATGTCAAAGAAAAATCCAAGTACATTTACGTATATTTTCAAATATTTACTAGAGTCCATATACAACTAGAAATACCTATACAAAATCGTCTCCTGGACAAATACATTACTCACCTTTACATTGGGCTGTAATTATTCTAACCTACATTTCTCATTATGTACAACACATTTTTGCAGCGAAGTGTAAGTAACCTCGACTGGCCTACTCACAAACTTGGCCGGACGCACGTACTGTAGGCTGTTGAATAGCAATATGTGATATAAATCTACAACTGCTCCTGCATTATCAAACGCTTGATAGGATCAGACACATAAAACGAAACTATCCCATCCTGTATCTTACCATACTCTACAGGTATTTGTTCCTATACCGAGCAGTCCATCAACAGGGACAAAAAACTGAACAATTTCTCCTGCTGGATAATAAAGTGCCAGAGTTTGGTTTTGAACAATGTATATGACAGTAGTAGCACAACTTTGCAGACCTATTTATTTGTCACAGCAGTGTTTATATATTTTGACTCTCCTCTCCTGGGAAATAAGGGAAAAAATCAGGATCAGATGCAATAAAGTTCCAGTGTGCCCACAATAACTTGATTACACGTTCACACTGCAGATGTATTAATGAGACGTTTCTGATGGCACGGCTATGGAATTATGTAATTAGTAGTCTTAAACACTTGGAAAAAGTCAAAGAAACGTATAGGCCTATTTTCTCTTTATGACAACACTCATTATGAAGCATTTCGCATACACCAAAGTATGTCCACTTCCGTGTCCTCGCGGACAATTCCATCACAACACGTTGTTGTTTTACAGTTTTTACTTCACTGTGGGCAGTTTTTAGAGGCCGTTCATGCCCACGCCCTGGGTTGACTCAGGTGGGTGTAACAGGTCGGGGGAATGGCACGGAGGGCTTCCCGGCGCGCTGTGCTCGCTGTCGGTATCACTGCCCCTCTTCCCTCCGCTGCCCCCGGAGCCAGAGCCGGCGGATCCTCCGGCGCTGTGAGTTTTTACATGTTTACTCAGGTGATCGCTACGCATAAATCTCTTGTTGCACACCGGGCAGGCGAATCGTTTCTCCCCGGTGTGTGTGCGTAAATGTCGCTGGAGTTCATCGGAGCGCGTGAACCTCTTACCGCAGAAGAGCCAGTTGCACACAAACGGCCTCTCGCCCGTGTGCCACCTCAAATGCGCCTTGAGGTGTGACGTTTTTCCGTAAACCTTCCCACAGCCGGGGATGTGACAGCTGTGGAGACCTTTTCTCCGGAGGCTGGCGCCCGCCGGTCCCAGTCTCTCCGCTTCCTGGCAGTTCGGACAGTCGCAGGTGGCTCTGCCTGAGTACCGCCGGGCAGATGACCTCGGAGATCCCGCTAAAGATGCAGGTGGACCCCCGGAGAGCATCGTGCCCCCTGCCCCGGCTAATGGAGAAGGGCTTGTGTCCGGATAAGAGGATAACACCGGCTTGAAACCGTCCATCAGGTGCTGGCCGGTTGTCAACAGGTGTGGAGAGGGACTTGTACTGAAAGCAGAGTGACTTAAACTCGAGTAATCAGAATTATATCCGCCCAGAGGAGAGTGCAAGGAGGTCTGGAGTCCACCGGAATGTAAGGACGTTTGTAGTGCTGCTCCATTAGGGTTTTGAACATCAATCCATCCCGCTCCCACATCCCACCACGCAGAGGCTCCGGTGGTTCCAACGTCTCCTGTGGGGATACCGGGATGAGATGATTTGAACCAGGACTCGTAGGGATGCGCAACGCTCATCCTCGGATATATGCCCTGCAAACTGTCCACTGAGGTGTGCACCTTCGAGATGAAAACCGGCTGGTGGCTGGATTCTTGAGAGTTGCTCGAAACTGAGGCTTGGAAAACGGAATAGTCGTTTCCAAAGTGTGAACCGGGCGAGGCACCGGACGTGAGGGAAAAAGCACTGGATCCGCTGGATGTGTTGGTGCCGAAAGAGTCCGAGATGCCGGATCCATTGCGGGACACCCCAAAGCCGGACAGGCCGGATCCGAGGCTGCAGCTGCTCGCAGCGGCTCTTTTCCAAGGGTGGAAGCCTTTTCCAAAGGACGAGGAATTATCCGAAATTGTAGACGGTGAAGGGCTCGGACTCCCTATTTTGTTACATGTTGCAGCTAACATGGCTAAAGGAGTCGATCCTAACCTCGGCTCCTCCTGGAAGGATAAGAAAAAGCTGTGAGTGACTGTGTCAGTCTAACAAGTTTAACAGGTTCAACACACACGAGTATGTCAGCTCCAAGGATAAGGCTATAGATAAGATAAGTTAGTAAACAGTTCCCCAGTCTGAGCAGATGTCTAATAAACTGTTAATTGACAAATTTCTCCTTCTTTTAAAGTTTTGAAATCACAACAGTAGAGTATTATCACTTCCTACCTGGACGAACAGAAAGTAGAGAACTGAAATGCGACACAAAGCGCTTACAAATGCATGCCAGACAGGACACCAAGGAAAACATGCGTGTTTTTGAACATCAGGTCAAACTTCTATCTCGTCTGCAGAGCTTCAGCTTTCTCATATACGAACCGCCTGCTGAAAATATAACCAACGCACTGCCTTTGCTGCTACTTTGCGGCCGCTGTAAGTTTAATCCCCCTCCACCGGACAATGACAAGAACTAATTAAACCAGTAAGAAAGTCCTTTCGACTCACCCCTAGAAGTGAAGTTGCCATCACACAAAAACACTGCCCTCCTCAGAGGATCTTTTTATATTTATGAATCAGAGCACTGTTTTTTTAGAGGTGTGCAATACAATGATGTGTTCCGCCCATTCTTCCACAATTGTAGGCTCCTCTCCGGCTTTGAAGTGCCGCTGTGACACGGGCGACCAATCAGCGGCTCCGTCCCGCCGCACTGCCACATTTTACCGTGAGGTCATCAATAGAGCGCCTCAGACAGCTCTCCACCCTCCTCCACCACCCCTCCACCGCCCCCTCCATAATAAAAGACAGCGGAAGGAAGGTAAAGTTAAATGAGAGTGAATTAGGAAGGAGGAATTAGGGGGCCACTTATTGAAATTTTTATAGAACATCTCGTTCCATAAATTTAAAGAAAGCGGGATAGTGACCTGTGCCGAGCTGTCGGTAAATAACAAGGTTGGTAAACTATGACCAACACTGCCACCAACAAGCTAAACAGCCACCATAACACTGTCTATTTTGTAAATGACTTGAGTGCACCTTGCAGTAGGCCTATAGATGCTACCGCCTTGAAAAGTGTCGTGTGAACTATTTCCCCCAGATATAAACATTGATAAAACTTTAAGTGGGTCAACATCACTTCATCCTGCGTGTATGTATGACTTCAGTGCAGCACTTTATCCCTTTAAGCTGCAGCTCAGGTTCTTTTTCCTTTTTAATTTTGTTGTTTTTGCATCTTGATCATATTAGAAACTTATTCTGGCTCTATCATAAATCACCCTGCGGTATTTTGCACGTTTCGACTTCTTAAGAGTTAATATACACAGACTATTACGCACGATATAAAGGCTGCATTGTTCTGCTCGTGGACCTATATTACACTGTCTCAAACTTTCACATTACTGTAATTGCGTTCAATTATCCTAACAGTTTTGATTAAAACTAGATGGTGCATTCCGGTAGAAGATGATTCATTTGATCATGCTCTGAAACAACAGAAGATGACGAAGAAGATGATGCTGAAGGGTTGATCTAATTGAATTTGGAGTATTTTCAGCCTTAAAATGACAAAATTCAAAAAAGTCAAATTTGTTACGGCGGTTTATTGGCAGCACAGAGACTGTTAGTGCCTCAGGTTAACTGGGATTATTTTAAAAGTGGGAGTGATTGCACTCTGTGTCAGACTGAAAATAAAATGATAAGCTGGTTATATTGAATAGGTTCATCACTGACATTTTGTTAAATCTACGGAGGAAGCTCATGTTACATAATAAGAACTTGTAGGCAAAACGTGTGTTGAACCCTGAGACTCTCTGTGGGCGCTATTAGCATGCAGTGCGCACTGGGAGCATAAATTTCATTTGAATTTCAAATTTAATAACGCAGGAGGTTTTTAATCATCCGCAATTTTATTTGTTTGATATTAACATGCTTATTGACCGGGTCTGTTGACCAGCTTGGCCATTACAGGACAGGGAAAAGTTAATTAAAACGACCAGGGATTATTCATCACATCATCTGCCTAACCCATGTCGCTTCCTTTATTACACAGCATGATAGATGGACTATCTGATTAATTCTTGTGTTTCTAGGATTGGACAACAGCTTTTTGGATTAATTTTCTCCGCTTTACCTTCAGGTGTAAGAAATGAAGGAGCTGAAACTAAAACAGACCAAATTATTCTTAATGTTGCACAGTAATAATAATTAAAAAAAAGACACAGAAGCAACATTGTACATGCTATGATCTTAATTATAACCCCTAAAGCACGTGTGTTATTTAGTTGCCAATATTCACCACTATAAACAGACAATTTTAACAATTTCCTAATATTTATTTTAATTTGTAATACATTATTTATCTGTATTAAGTTATCCTTTAAATGTGTGTACGCTTTTTCTCGAATTAGCCTAATTATTTTAGGGATAAGGAGACATCGCGATAAGCCTTTCATTTAATCAAGGACAGATTTTTAGATAATCGGGAGAAAAAACATACACACATTCACTTGGCTTGTTGACGCTGGAGATAAGAAAGAACTTGAATCGATCGGTTTTCTACGCATTCATTTCATTCATTTATTTTATTTCAAACTATAACCAGTCACACAAACTATCGGAAAGCATAGGAAGCTGTGACCATTATCCAACAGCGATTAAAAAGCCGAATAAAATGTGACAGAGTAATGACGAGAATAAAACCTACCTACCGTGCGCCTCCGCTCCGCAGTGCATTGATTGACCCTCGACGTTTGCTCTCAGCAGAGTAAAACCCAGCATCTCCTGCTGCCGGTGTGACCGGACTATGCCAGAAAATGTTTCACTGGCAATTCAATTAGGAATAGCTTGAAAAATATCCGCCGACCCCTGTTTCCCCCCTACATGCACCCAAATCAACATATATATAAAGATCTACCTATTATTTGTGCATATAATACGAGTTGATATTTTGAACACCTGTGATCGAACTGGTTTTCCCCTTCCCTTTCCCTCCTTGAGGGGATGGTCATTCACAATACTATGCGCAATAGGGATTTTACGCATTTGGAGAGCAAAGTATGGGCTACAGCTACAGGGGACATGTTGGCCTCTGGTGACAAATTACCAGGCGATCATACCAGCAAGACTGATGTCAGAGGTCAGTGTGATAACTGCTCCACAGGAAACGTCTTGCTGCAGAAGCTACAGAGGTACAAGATATTTAATCCATGTGCACTTCAAAATGTGATTGTATAATTTATTCTTAGCGCACTTCCTCTCCTACAAAAAAAAATCCTCTTTTGTTGCCTGTTGCGTTCAGCAGCTAGAGGGTTGGTTCTAGTTCATATGGTGTGCACAGGTTGTTCTTATCGCATGGCTGTAACTGTAAGCCGCATTTGAACAGATGTCCCCATTGAAGGCTTTCTTCTCCCACACACATGGGCTATATTACCATCATGAAATCAAACTCAAAACCTGTCCCTTTCGCCACCATAATGACCGAGTTATTCTGGGCGGCTGAGCACGAACAAAGTGTGTTCAATATTGCGTGCTCCAGAATCACTCTGCTTAGAGAACCGGGAGAAAGGAGTCAAGCCAGAGATTCAGAAATATACTTTAATGTGCAGATTTACAAAACAACTCGGTAAGCTGAAGGCCTTCCTTTCAAAGATTTTTCTGGAAGGATAAGGAAGGTAATCACTTGTGGCTTTCACCAGCAATTAGAAGGCCGCTGCTGCTAAGGATGCACATCATACTTATTACTAATTTGTTTTTTCTGCAGTTATTTTAAAAATAGAAAATTCAAAGCTACATTATTCAAGTTCTGATATTAACTCATAACATTAAAAAAACGATAACCCTTTAGTAAATGTAGTGCACTAGTATTAGAAAGATGGATGTGATTTTTCTTGTTGCAGCATCAAAACATTGTTACTGTCCTAACAGACACTGTGTAACTGCATGCAGTAAAGTATGCAGAGCATGAGAGTAAGAGAGCAGGGTCTGTTGGTTGTTGTTTTCTCTGTTCACCAGGAGGTTAGAAAGAGCAGATGTCCGTCTGCACTGTGAGCTGCCAAGTGGTTCCTGAGCGGGGCAGCCACAGACACAAGGGCCCAAATGGTGTGACAAAAGATGTGCAGGAAGCCCCTCTCCGCCTGGGTGAGCCACAGAGAGGGTCTTCCCTCTCTGCCAGCCTGCATGGACACTCACAACACAAGCCAGAGTGGTGGCAGCAGAGCCATGTGTTGCCGGGTGGGATGAATGGTACAGGCAACACTCATATTCACACAAACATAAATACACATGCATATGCAGGAATGTGCACCTACAGGCCAATCCCATCCTCCACTGCCATCAGTGCACACACACCTGCACATTGCACTCAGCCTATAGGCTACATGTAACGCTTTTTCTAAAACCTTCAGATAGATAGCCAATCAGTTATTTTCTGGGTGACTTTTATCTTTCAAATGAGCTGCTGACAATAGTGTGAAATATGGTGACATGAATATTAATGATGTAAATATAGCAGAAATAAATGGTAAACAAGTGTAAATAATCTATCCTTCTATCAAAGTCAGTATCTCATCTAACTTAGAGACGGTGTGCCATTTGTTTAATTTGTGGTCATAAAATGTGTGTGAAGAGGCCCTGAGAGTGTTCCGAGCACAGGTGTGCAGCATGGCCTGTACTGAAGGGGTGCACTGAACCATAAACAATGATATAAATGTCTGGCAAATAAAATGGCTAGTTAACAATCTTTTGACTGCTCTAACCTCTGAGCCTTTGTCGAGTATCGATCAGGCAGCTGTTGCTGGCTTTGTCTGGCAGGACGGGAGCATCTGGTTCCCCCTGGGATGAATGGAGAGAGCCGCCAAAAAACTTTCTTCTGCATTTCAAGTTGTCTGTCGGGAGCCGAAATCAAAACAAGATGCTTTTCATCACCTCCCGTAGGTCAACATTTATATATTTATTACATTCACATGAAATGAGCATGTCAGGTTCTTCAGGCTGTTTGAAAGCTTTAATTTAAAGTTGGCCAGTTATATTAAACAACCCGGCACTGGCTTCTTTGTTCTTTGTTTCCACGGTTTACATGGAAACCATGAAAATGGTAAGTTAGATGGGCATAATTTGCCTCCCTATTTTAAGATAATAGTATGTTAAATAACGGACATCCTCAGATTTGCAGCAAGTGTCATATGATGGGTCTTGTCAAACAAATATGTCAAGACAGGGTGATAATGATCCGTCTCAGCACCTGTCAGTCAGAGCGCGCCTGACAGCAGCAGCCTTGACATCCTCTGGCCAGGACTTTATACAGGTTATATGGCTGCCAGCGCTACCCTCCTGTTACTGTTTAAGCCCACAACAATCTATCTCTTCTCTCTGCAAAAGTCTGTCCACTTATTATAAGAATAAAATTAGTTGAATAATTAATTTAGCCATTTGTTGGTTAGCCTTAATGGATGTTGTGATATGTATTTCTCAGGCCAATAGTTTGCCTGGCTGACGTGATAGTGTTTCAAACACAGGCTGTTTATGATAAACAGAGATAACAGTGTATTTTGCCGCCATTTGGCTTGACTGCTACATCTGTGGGCCATGAGGTCTTCTTATTGACTTTCACTGAGCTCAACATTGCACTTTGTCAGTGTGAGCGGCAGTCTAAGAGACAGGCGGGCGAGGCAGCCATACAAAGTGAAGTACTTAGGATTAGCCCTGGCTCTTCAAGTTTCAGTAATTATCCTCCTGGAGGCATTCTTGCTGTGTTGGATAATAATGGAAGTCCGGGTGTACGCCTGTCACCTCTCAAGTGTGGGTGGAGGAAGCCAACGAGAGGCGCAGGACAGAGAAATGTTTGCTTTTCTGTTATGTCATCCGAGGAGCACAAGAGTAAGGCAACCTTGCATTGTTCCCTGAGTGGTGATAAAGCTGCACAAACACATGCTCTTCTGCTTAACATATGACACACAATTTGGAATCTTTTCAGCTGTAGATGTGATAATGAAACATGTTCCCCGGAGGTGATAATGTGTTCTGAGATCAAATGTAATTACAAAGTGTCAGGCGTGTGTTTTTGATAAACAAATCTGTTAAAACACACAGTCGCATTATTTGTTGACAATGAGCATCATCTGATTGCCGTTGATTACATTTGCACACTGCACAAATATGTGATCCTTTTTCTCTCGTCAGATGTTCACACAAGAAGAATACCTGTCTTTTCCCACTCCTGACGTGTTGTTTCAGATTATTTATCAAATTATCCTTAAAGTTTCATTCAAGTGCAGGTTGAAATAATAGAAATCCCCTTCTATCCAGCAGAGAAGACACAATGTTTTAATTAAGAGTCAGTCCGATTTCCCAGAGGGGAGATTGTCTTCTTCCATTAACTTAGTTTATCATATAATAAAGAGGTTGCCTTGTCCTTCTCTACCCAGACAATTGGTTTTAATCAGCCAGCAGGCCTTTCATGGCTGATAATTTATGCTAAATTGACAAGGGTGGAGGATATCACAGAAAATCATTATGACAGGGCTCAGGTCACTGCCTGCCACCATCTTGTTTTATCCTGTTCATTGAGCTCACGGACAACAACAAAATTTAGAAATAAATGTGATGGAAACATTAGCTTGGGTGAGTGCTCGCCTCACGTCTTCAAAATAATAATTTAGCATATATAAGTTCATTTCTATGAAATTTCGGGCACATAGTTGAAGTATCCACTGAGATTATAGGCTGTTTTAAAGTAAAGGGATCTGTTCACTATCCACAGAGTGGACAACACAGTCTTACAACTGAAAAAAACAGATTTCAATGTGCAGCTTTTATTCATTTACTCTATTTATTTGTTTATTTAACAGGGGCAATTGACCGTCCCACAGTTAGCTAGATAGCTCCATTTCATTAGCAGTCCCTAGGCAGGCAGATCTGCAAAGGAATTATGGCATCAAATGTTCATACAGATAATAAACATTGCATCATAAAAAAAACAAAATTCTTTCAATTTCAATCAACATTACACCATACAAAAAATTAGAATAGAATAGGCTACTGTATGTTTAGTACTTTATGGTAAATGGTCACATGGTTGGTTATATCCTATCCATGATTTCAACTGGGATTTAAAACTATCTGACAGTGCTGGGTATTGTGTTCCAAAAGCTATTAACTCCAAATTTACAATGTGAATGAGTAAAAATCATGCATACCAAATGAATCAACAGGTCATTCTCCTGGTAATAATGTGTTGATATATCATATAAAGTGAGTTGATACAATGACCAATGTATTTCTGTGTGAAAACAAAACCACATAGCAACAGATTATTTCAGGTGACTTCACGTCAGAGTCCAAAAAAATGTCTTTTTTGACTTTGGTTTTTAAGTGTTAACTGTGTGAAGTGCGGAAGTACAAATTGTGATTTGAAGTGAAGGGGGCTGGTGGTGGTGGTGGTGGTGAGAGGGAGATGCAGGATGAGGCTGAGAAGGAAGCAGGGACACACTTCTCGCCTTGCAATTTAATCACTGTATACCCAGGGAAGTATTGACAGTTGTCCTGTGGAAGCTATTAAAGTTGCTGTCCAAGGTTAAATGAAATTGCAGTTTATCAAGGCAGCATTGAGAAAATAAGGGAATCTGTTCATGGCTGTTGATTAATGTGGAGCGTGATCAACACAAGGGGTTCATTAAGCTATACATCACCAGGGTAATTTAACATGTCATCGCGCCTGCTGTCGCTCCCCCTTCACACCTTCTGAGCATTGTGTATGTTCGCTGTATATGTGTGAGTTTTAGTGTGCTGTTGAAATCCAGAACTCTGACCTCACATTTTTGAGACGTGGTCGTGTTTGCATGATCAAAACTTCAAAAGTGTTGTAAACCATGCAGCGAGTCTCTCCAGAGAGGTATCAAATGAATCACTTAAATTGTAGGAGGGCATAACACAAACATTATTAATTTAGTATTTTAATTCATGTGCCAGAATTCAGTGAAGCATCAGCCTGGAGGGGAACTTGAGCAGTCAGGATGCTTTATCCCAAACTTTTAACTCAAACCATCTTGTTTTTGTATCGTGATCATCCCTTCTTACTGTTCATCTCATGACACCTCTGCTTTCATTACTTGTAGTTGCACAGCAGCTGAGGAGCATACATAGAGGTATGCTAATCAGGCCTGGGACCTGGAGCTGTGTTTTCTTTTTTTTTTTTTTGCCTGGTGGATTTGTTTACTGGCGGATAATTGATGGTGCTTGAGGGACAGGCGTGAGTCGGACATGAATCACGGGCGACATGGCTCATGATAAGGAGCTGAAAGTCGCCTGTAATTAAGCCGGGCACTAGAGACCAATTGTTTGGAGAATGATTTGGTCGGGGCTAATTGACACTAATTGTTTAATCAGATTTTCTTCCCCTCCATACTGCAAGCAAGTGTGCTCACCCAGCACCTCATCCAACAATGCAGTGAAAGAAGCTCTTGATATGAGATTCTTGAGGGGGCTGGCGATGGTTGGAAATCTAGATGTCTGATTATGACTCAAATACTGCAGAACTGTCATGTTTGGTTGTGTACCCCAATCACTACAACAAATACATGAATGCATGCATTTTACCTCAGTTTTGGACTCTTTGTATGCATCATTTATCCCTTCAAATTGGAATTTGACTTGGTATTAACTGTTTTAGCTCTCTGATAGCCACCCAAAAGTATTTTTGGATGGAGAGGAGTTGATTGATCTTGTGTGCACAGTTACCAGGTACTGTGTTGTTGGACAGAGCAGATTTATGACATTTGGTAAAGGCTCATAAATTAGCGCAGTAATACCCATGATCCTCCCACATACAGGACCTGTCCTGTTCATGAATTACACAACAGCTGGATTTGCACTCCCGTCGCAACACAGACAAAATTACAATGCAGAACATTGCACTTGGAGGCCATTTTGGAAGACTGGCAGATAATTGTTTTTTAATACCTCTAATACTTTATGAGTGTGGGTCAGCATCAAAACCACAAAAACCTGTATGGCTCATTTACCAAAAGTGTTACAGTAAGAACACTTGTGGTAGCTCTTTCCCTGGATTATATAAAACATAAAACATTTGGAAGTGAGTTGACACCACTGATGGTCCTGTTCTGCTGGAGTGAATTCATCTCTTAAAATCCAATTGATCACTCACTCATTTTACACGATACTGTCCTGTCTGCACCCCAAATATGGTGGATTTTTTGTTAACGCACAAATCATGTTTTTATTAGAGCTGGGCGATATGGCCAAAATGTTTTCATTGCGATATAGGTAATTTCATATCTTGATAATGATATATATATGACAATGTTTTCTGTTAATTCAATAAATAAATGGTCTATATGCAATAACCACATGGTAAAGCCTAAAATTACCTTATCTTAAGCCTATCTCCTGAGTGAATTAAATACTTGACAAAAGAAAAGTTCTGAGTAATTTCTCATTTTATATGTTCTTTAGTGCAAAATGAACATAACTTGCAGAGATCGAAATGTAAGGCTTCGTCCAAATGGCGTAAATGCCCCCTTAACGCAGTTCGACCACTATTTTTTCAACATTGCAATGGAAATGATGTAGAAAATATATACCATAAATATTTTTATATTGTTTCAACAATATATATCTTCCTTCTTCAATCTTCTGCGTAAGAACAATTTTATCTCAATATATCATGACATCTGCTCACGTGTCGTGAAGTCGTGAGTTATGTAATCCAGTTGATGTTATCAGAACTTCTAATGCAGAAAGTTTGATTGTAAATCCAAATCTGCAATTTTCAAATTTTATTCCCTCAGATATTTCAGATAACATTTTCTGAGACAACATAATTGAATAGATTTTTTTTTTTTTTTTTTTTTTTTTACACAACATCCATTCTGCTAAAGTACAATAAATAATCATATTGAAATATCGCCCTGTCCTACTTTTTGTGTTTGCTAAGCCAATTCACTGCTGCTTTTTGGACTTGCACTCACTCTGAATACATTCAAGGTTTACACACAATAAAGTATATGTCCACTTTGTGTCAGTGTGTCAGTTGAGGCTGCAGCACATGCGAGGAGCTGTTTTAGTGAGATTAAATGATGAAGCGGAGCAGATAATTAGAGACAAGTCTTCCTTCTCTATCTGATTAAATCCAGTAAGTCTGAGTAACGAGCTGGTGATGGGTGGAACTGAACACATGAACATGAGATCTAACATCATTACATTTAACGGCAATTAAACCTGTAGCTTTTTTAATTAACACAAACTATGATGGGAAATTAATGGTTATTACTCAGGGGGCAAGCAGAGGGGAACATTGGATACTCCCTCACCTAATGTAAACTACACTAAGCAAGTGTAGAATTAAACCGACTGTCCTGAGAGGTTCACACACAGCTGGTCATGATGATTACTTATTGTTAAAGATTTATTACAGTATTCGTCTCAATTTGTAAGCTTTAGTAGAAATGACAAAGAAAGCTGATTATTTGATCACACATGTAGGCTATACTTGCAGTTTCACAACATGCAGGATTATTAAAGGATCAGTTCACTTAAATTACGTGTATATTTTATCACTCACCACTAGCAGTGTCTTCCCGTGCAGATAGTTTTTGTTTATTTAGTCTGGTTTTGAGGTATCCATCTACAATCCTGTCTCCTAGAAAATCATGTTCCTATATACAATGAAACTGCATTCACAATTAGCTATGTTTGGAGGGAAGCATATTTTCCAGTGGTCAGTCGTTCTTTTAAACACATGGTCAGCGTTGAGAATTGAAACAAAACTACTTGGTTAGGGTTAGAAAAAGGAGTCTCTAGTGCAGTGTCAGTGACTGCTTGTGAACTCAGATCAAACTGTCAAAGCTAGGCAGCGATGATCAAATATGAATCAAGATTGTGTTACCGTATTGCATATGTCTCCCTTAAAGTGTTTTCAGAAACACATTTTAGGTGTGCTGTTACAGTTGTAAAATTATTGGTTGTGGCATGACTTGGTCATGTTACAGCTAAACAGTACACTAAAATATGTTTCTAAAAACACTGTGAAAAATAGGCAATCTAGTAACTCCTCGGCTCTGAGTGGTTGTTTTAGGTTGGTCGTGGTGAAATCTAGCAGATGCCTTTAGGAGCACAAAGGGAGCACCAGCTTGATGCAGAGGTATATGACTTTTTCACAGATCGTCTGTCTCATGTCAGGATATAGTGACAGTTTCAGCAAATATATTTATAATAAAACAGAAATTTACAGACTTCAGCTTTAAGTATGTTATAGGTTATGTATTCAATTCAATTCAAAAAAACTTTATTTGTCCCCGGGGGGCAATTCAGGGCACACAGAGCAGCAAATAAAAATGTTGTATGTTAAGTAAACAAGTCAGCATTGACCTTTGGTTTCACATAATAGCAAAAACAGTTGGTTAGTCCCAACCCTCCCATCCTGACCTCCTGGGACAAAAAAAGTTTGCTTCGAAATGTAACAAACTTCAAATGCAGTTTTGTTGTATGGGAACGTGATGAATGGAATGGAAATTCATTTGTGGTTCTAACAGCAATAAAAAAAAATTTCGTTAACAATTTAACCTCTGTTTTCTGAAACAATGCCTCTATTTCCTCAGTTAAATAGGGGGATATTTCTGCAGTAGAAATTAACTCCAGTTAAAACTGTGTTCTGTATGTTATCCTGTGTTAAAGGGGCATGTTTCTGTAAAGACAAGATACTTTTTTTTCCTAAATGTCCTTTGCTTTGAGCACCAGTTCCTTGAATTGCCCCCCGGGGACAAATAAAGTTTTTTGAATTGAATTGAGTTCAATTGACTGCCTTTGTATATGGGTAGAGGCAGAAATCTCACAGATGGATATCTCACACCTGGGCAAATAACTGAATCCTTAACTGTTTTCCTAGTTTTAATGAATTAGTGGCTAGATACCACCTGAAGTAAATCATAAAGTGTTTCTCTGGTCACTTGAGGAGTGGTGGAAAGTAGTTAAGTATATTTACTCAAGTATTGTACTTTGAGTATAATGTTGTGGTACCTGTGCGTGTTCAATTTATGATCCTTTCTACTTCTAGTCCATATTTTCGAGGAAGATATTTTCATCCACAAAATATATCTGCCAGCTTTATTCACTTGTTACGCAGATAGAGGTTTTATATACAAAACATATGCTCAGTTTATAAGACATGATGGATTATTACAGATTAAAGTATACCCAACAGTTTATGAAGCAGTTTAAAAGTGCTGCTCATATATGGCTACATCAGAGAGAGTGATCCAATAAAATAATGATACAATACTTACAGGGGCTATTCTACATTCAGAGTACTTTTACTTTTAGAACTTTAAGTACATTTTATTTGCAAATACTTATAAACCTTTACTTAAGTACATTTAAATTGGTTTTATAGTGTTCAAAGCACAAGAACCAAGTTGGAAACATCCAAGTTGACCATCTAGGAAACTGTTTCAATAGTATTGTTGTTAATATTTAACTTATTCACATTCCAATTAGCATTTATCTTGTCTGGGGCACTTTTCAATAAAGTTTTCTGATTGATTGTGGAAGGCTGCCTTTACTTTGTGCTAATAATTGGATGCTATTGAAAGGATGAGTTCCATTGATTTTGTGGATGACTGGGAGCATTACTGGCCCAGACCATAGATTGTCAGCAAGGTCTGTGTTGAGCTGGGATCGATGCCGGTGAATCTTCCCCTCTGGTTTTTATTTACTTCTGTCTCCATTGATTGAAACATGCAATAGTTCAGGGGCTATTATCACACTGACGCTAAGTTTCTCTGTCTCCCCATTGAAACAGCTCCCTCTGTTCCTCTGCAATATCTCACTCCAGCAAGTGCTCCCATCTTTCCCTTTCTAACTAATGAGTTAAGAGTATTGCTATGACCTGTAAACATCAATCACAGAGAAAGAGGGAGACAGTGACTAACTGCACCAGCAGGAAAGGGACGAAATTAAATGAAAGTGTACAATAAAAGAAACATCCAGCGTGGTGTTTGTTGGAGAAACTGAGAAAAATACAACAAATGAAGTCAGATAATCATCAAATTTTGTTTTGGTAAATCATCTCATCCGCGTTGAAAAACTTGAATTGTCTTGGTTAATGGAGGGTGACTAATAATACCCTGAGACTTTTGGCTGTATTTAATAGGAGACAAAGACACTGAAACTTTTTTGTTCAGTCATTGTGAATTCAGCGGTGTGCTCTTAATCCAATTTAGTGCTCTTCGAGTCTGAAAATAGCCATGAATTTCTATTCAACTGTTAAAATTAAACTTCTTTCAAACGGATAACTTGCGCAATCTGCCTTGTAGTGGCTGCCTTGCTTGATTGTTTCCATAATGCAACATAGAGATGGTCCTGTGTAAGTGGCCCATCCTGTGTTTACATATCTTATTTCCTGACAAGACGACAGAAAGGTCAGCGTCCTATCCAACTGGGACTCTCATGATTGAATGTAATCAGTATGTACTTGTTATTCTGAGTGCTGGGCCTTTTCTTTTATTTGCTGGCCCAGAAGTTAATTTCCCTGGTGACCTTTGTGTAATAAAACAGTATTATCTGTTTGTGGGGCCACAACAAGGAAGCAAATTAGCTTCCTCAGCAGTGTTTTGTCGCCGAGGAGATCAGTTATAAGTTTATTTGCTTTAATTAGATTAAGGGTGCAGTAAAGGCATGTGTCTGTGTGGGCATCATCCCTTGTCTCCTTGCATTATCTGATTGTCCCAGCCAGTGAATTGGACAATGGTTCCGCATTTTAATGATTGTTCACTCCACACAGTCAATGGAGGCACTTGCATATATTAGATAAGTGTTTTTCCCCCTTTTTTGCAGCATAAAAGATCAATCTATGTACTCTCGGACTCAAGGGGTATTTTAAGTTTACTTGAGCATATTGCCAATGCTTAGCCTAGACAAATTGTGAGAACACTGACATTTAAAAGGACGTAATCAAGCTGTTGATTTCTCACACTTTTGCACGAACATATGTCACCTGATACTGTGGAATTCCTCTAATCCTTCGCCTACTTTTAGTGGGAGTGACACTTTTTCTTTTAAACTGGATTCTTTTTTTTCTTAAGTGCACTCAAACAAGCTCCAATGAAGCCCTTAAATATCATTTACAATTTGAACCAGTATAACCTCTATAACTGCAGCTAAACAGCAACAACAATATATGTATATATATATTTTTTTTTACACATTTCTCTTTCTACAGTTGTAAAAAAAAATGTATTAGAAATACTTAAATGTTATTTCTAGACAACAAAACAACACTTGCACTTTACTGATGTGTTTGCTGTTTTAAATCTATCCAATAGCTATTGCAGTTTATACGAAAGGTGAATGTGAAAGAAGAGTCTGTGAGCTGTGGAGGCCAGAGTGAATGCAATGCTTTACTGACCCGAGGAATCTCTTTTATTATGGGCTCTTTGTGCCTCTCCCTCCGCTGCTCTGTCAGGCCATTCAGACCCAGTGGCAGCCACCTACATTATATCCTGGATAGGCAGGACATTCATGCCTTTTTAACCCATTGTCCTTCCCCCTGGGGTGAGGGCCCAGAGCGGGATGTGAGAACCCCAGGCTGGGTATTGTGTCCCTTTGCGCTCTTCACACACCCGGCGGGGGACTTCCTTTCTGGTGTCACCGAAACCTGTGTGGTGTAATCCGCAGCTCCCTGCTGAGCAGGATGGGAAGGTTATTAAAAGTGCCTCTAATGTCTCGTTAATAAATCGCTTCCATTTTCCGCTTCATTTCTAAGTAATCGTGTTGGGAGTGTGGATAGGAAGGAATGTGTACCCGTTCCTGTGTTTTCAGTATCAAAGTGGCATAAAAATTAGCATGTCTTTTTATTGTCAGCTACACATATCACAGACACACGAGTACAGATCCATTAGAGATGTGACCCTCACATTAAAGATCAAGTATCTGGACTGCTGTGTGACAGGGTCAACCTACAAGGTGTTGATGCTGCTGTGATTGCCGGAGGAGAGATTTTTAAACGCATTGAGTCCAGGCTGGAGGTTTCGGGTTAATGGTGTCTTATACTGTGACACGGTGGATGCTACGTTTAGGTCTCCTCTGGGGGTAGCTTCATAAAGCAGCAGAGGTCACTTCAGTTAAAGTGCTGCTGTGTTAAGAGGTTAGAGAGCAGAGGTCCCCACAGCGTGGTATCACAAGCACTCTCCATGATGCGTTAAGGATGCTGATGCCTCTGATTGCCACAGTGGGACCTGGAGGTGAGGTTAGGGATGGCTCAGGACTGCTGGGGTAATCCCATTAACTGTGACTCCTGTAGCCCTCTCTCCCAGTGTGTGTGTGTGTGTGTGTGTGTGTGTGTGTGTGTGTGTTAGTGTGTGTGAGTGTGTGTGTGTGTGTGTGTTTCAGAGAGAGTGAACGAGACGGTATCTGTCTGTGAGCGTGCAGGGGGTGACCCAAAAGACAGTAGCTTGCCCTGGAGGTCAAAGGACGGACAAAATTAAAATACAAGTGAATCATTTATCAAATATGAGCGTCTCTCCTGTTCTCAGCGGCCGCTCAGTGTGAGTAATTACCTGTCACAACCATCAAGCTCAAAGTTTCTTAGGGATGACTACATTCACTCTTCTTTTCTTCTTCTCTTTTCTTCTCACTGATCTCTCAACTTTTATGCCATCGCAAACAAGAGCATAATTGTTTGTGACAACCTCTCGCATGTAAAGCCTTGTACAGTATTCATCTTTTAGGAAGTATTGGTTGTTTTTAGCTGGCTTGATGTTTCACAGGTGGTATTAAGAGTGACTCACTAAATTTGTAAGAAAGCGAGAGATTATCTAAACAGAATCATATTTGTCAGTTTCACGAGGCAATGTACATCTCAGTATTTAGTTATGGCACAAATAATAGAGTAAGATAGCAACATGTCAGACATATGGCTTGTAAGGACTACGCTTAATTGGTATCAATTATCACGTGTCTGTCATTTTGGAATACGACAATTAGCTTAAGTTTAGCCTCGACTTGCACACAAATATGTATTGATGTCCTTGACAGCTGCTGAGATGTCACCATTGAGCTGATTTTAACAGCATTGTTAAAGGCTAAAAGATGGTGGCTATTATGTGTTATCAATGTAGGACTACGCCTGTGGAAATATAAGTGGGGCAGTTATGGCAAACAAGAAGCTATCAGTGATTCTGAAAAGAGAAAAAAATACTGAGGGGGTCAAACGTCAATGGGAGGGGGTATAGGAGAGTGTTTGCTATTGTCAATAATGAATTCTCTGTTCGAGGGTGGGATATTCACAGGGTAAGGCTTTTGGTGGGCGGGATGTGGTGGGCCAAAGCTATTCATGCAAGAACACTATATCATGTACATACTGATAAAGCGGAGAAAACACGTGATTAAGACCGAGGATGTGGCATCTTCCTTCCCTCTGTGATGCAGAAGGAAATCATGAGCTTCTGTCCGTTTGGTTTTAAAGACAGGGATTTTTTGAAATATCCACTATCAAATCACTTCAAGGATTGCTGAACAACTGGACACAATCACTAATGTTCACTTTATAAAACAACTGTTTGCTGCACTTGAATCACTTCAGGATTTTTTTTTCTTAAGGCAGTGAATTTAATTAGTCTGGTGAAAATATACTCTGCTGTTTATCATGGCAAAAATCACAATAAAAAAGTCCCATTCAGACATGAGGATCCCGTCTTTATTCAAACCAAAACTAGATTTATTTACAAACAGATAGGATCATCCATGTTTAAAAAGGAACACTTAATTATTTGACTGTAACTAATGCAGTTAAGATGGATATTCACAGTCATTGGTATTTGGAACAATATGGTGAGTGTGTGTATTGATCTGACTAGAGTCTTGTCGCATCTGTCAATACCAGTAGATGAATCTAATTATGGTTCCTCTGTCTACTCAGTTAACTGTCAGCATGGGAGCCCTTAGCCTGTATGTCCAGTATGCACACACACACACACACACACACACACACACACACACACACACACACGCCCACACACACATGCAGACACACACACACAGCTATTGCAACATTAGGACAGTCAACTTAGAGTCCCACCTCCTTCCATAACACCCCACCGTAAATACTTAACAGTGGTGCTAAAGCAAAAGCAGCTGATGACTTATGGTACATCTCAGTCATGCAGGGGTATAGATTTGTCTGGAGGAATTACATACTGAAGTTATCATTCATTGAGTTGTATTTCTTGATAAATCTGGATTTCTTCCGAGAATCGTTTAAGGAGACTTATTAGTTTTATTCGTATTTTCACGCTTCAGTGTAACAAAACCAGCATCATGATCTACTATATTTATTGACAGTGTAATCAGAAATCAACGCTATTTATACATCTCCAATCCTCTAAAGATTAATTTACTGTGAGTCTACAGCTCAGGTTGTTTGTACTGATGCAACAAAGGATGTAGAGCCTATAGATTTAACACATCCACTAAACAGAGGCATGTGGAGGCATGTGTCTGTATCTCAGTTATAAATAATCTGATAATTATTTTTGACTGATAGATGTGAAATGTTGCAGACATGAATCTAAAAGTAAACTAAAAAAGATTAAAAGTGGATTGGATGGGTTACTTTTATGTGTGGATAAGAAGCACTCACTTATTTTGAGTAATTCTTTTGTACTGATTTTGTCATTTTTTGCTTCTCCAACCAATGGAATTCCTTTATTTTATTTATTTATTTATTTTATTTTTTTAAATCCTCCCGACACCATCTCTTTATGTGGCATTCTGAACTTTTGATGTTCCTTAGTAGTATGTTAGTCTTATTTAACCAAGCAACAGTTGAGTATTTGAGAAAATAGTGGATATGTATGTGCACACAGCTTTTTCACAAGAGAAATTCGTAAAATACTTTTTTTAAACAAAAGGGGTTTGAGCCTTTTATATGGAGGCATAGAGCAGGGTGTAATGTCCCACGCAAATACAACTTGACACCTACATGTCACATAAGCATCAGTACCTCATTTTCAAGGACTATTTATTTCCACACTTTTTCACACCTACAAAATAACAAGCTTTACGCGTCATCCACAAACGGAACGACACAGACACACACACAAATGCACACAAGCTTGTGCCCTTGTTTGTTCAGTCTGTCACTTCACTCAGCCACGTGTGGCCGTTCAGGGACTCCCCTATCTCCACAGGTTTTTTCGAGGGAAAGTGATTTGAGTTCGAAATCTTCTTTGGCAAGTGCAACACTTCATCAAGGGTGAAGACTCCCTGGCTATCAAAGATGTATCAGTTGGTCTGATAAAGCCCCTGCCCTGGTCCCCGCACAGCAACATCCCATCATAAATAAAAGCAGCAGAAAAGAGGCCTTTGTCACTGTTTATCTGGACTGCTTTTCTTCCTCGCCCTTGATTTCCTCTTCAGAAAATTGATGCACCCTTAGATTGAAGCGGAGGGCTTGACAGGTAATGGTTAGTGTGATAACTGCTCAGATTTCATCAGCCGGTGCTTTTTCCCCTTTGTGTGCAATTGTTGGAACTTTCAACTAGATTACCTGTCATCCAGTGCATCAGATAAAAATGCAGAGTTGAGGCGATATAGCCAATACTGGAGCAGATAGGAAGAAAAAGATCTAGATGGAGACTGTTGGATGTGAAAGGAACAGTGAGGACACACATTTATCTGATAGTGAGGCAAAGAGAACATATTATTACCATCACAATCACAGATGATTTCCTCTTGGCACAGCGATTTGTGATTTATATTATGTGATTTAAATGGTGTATATGCTATGCATATAATTTATAAATAAACCTTAATGGTCTTAGCTTCAATTTACACTGGCAATCAAATACAAAATACCATGAAATAAGGTTTAAAACATTTATTCAGTGACTTAAGATGTTATATCTGAGTTTTATTTAAAACAAATATATATATATATATATATATGCATGTCACAATATGTTTACTTTATTCACACAAGTATGTTCAAATTTTATTAAATGGGAGTTGCTGATTATTTGCAGATAACATATTTTCTGTTGTATGAAAGGTTATTGATTTCCTTTTTTTCCTCAGGGAGAGACAACCTATTAAAGTCATATCTGCATTTCTTTTTGCTCCATTGATGTTATGGTAACCAATAGAGCTGAAATCTTTGGCAGATGTGTGGCAGCATTTTTTTCTCTGCTATTATAGCATTATAAACACTCGGTTAGAGTTACATAAAACATGCATATTTTTGACTAGGAGATTTTCTGACGAGAGAAACAGCTGTGCTGGCCTTACAATGCATTAAGTATTTCATCCCTTTTAGATGGTTAAATTGTGCATGAAATGTTGCTGGCGCAGTGTTCTCCCGAGCTGGACTGATTAGGCAACATCTGTTACATTGGGAGAAATCTGTGTCGTTTCTAATTAGCTGTCAGGCTGCGACTACGTTGTGCCTGATGGTGCCGAGGATCTGCCACAGGTTCCTCTCTTCGTACTGTCACCTGCTTGTGTGTCCCCCTCCTCTCCACCTCCCCTGCTCTAGTTCCCCTACCCTCCCCCTCTCCCCCATACTCTCCCTCATACACACACACACACACACACACACACACACACACACACACACACACACACACACACACACACACACACACACACACACACACACACACACACACACACACTCATCAGCTGTAATTAGAGAGCAGGGTCTATACAAAGGAGCGAGCTGGGAGCCAGGCTCGAGCCCATCTGTGCAACCCCATCATCAGCGAGCTCACAACTCCTCCAACGCTGGGGGCCGCTCCCGAGCTGGGGCCCCCGCATGCTGATCGTCTGAGCACACAAACTTTCTTCCTCTGCCTCCCTCCCTCTTCCTTGCCTTTTTCTTTCTTCTTCACTTTGCTCTCTTTCACTCTGCGCTGAAAGGAAATCTATCGCAACCGGGCTAATTCATCTTGCTTTAATAAGGCTCAGACGCTTGTAAATATTAAATACACCACAGTGAGGAACAGACAACACTGTGACCAGCTATTGACAAAATGCAACATTAGAGGGATGGAATGAGCTGAAATCTATATGGACAAATTAGCAAACACAGGAGCCTCAAAGAGACACTCACAACTGATGGTGTTTTCATTCACACTTTGTGTCTTGTTGGTTTAATCCCATGCATCTTTAAGATTCTTTAAGCATCAAAATCAGCTTTCTTAAAACAAAAGAAAGTTAAATTTACTTCCTTTCGAACATCTCAGTGACCTTCTAAACTGTATCAGTTTCATTTCATTCATTACTAACAGTGTGTAAACAATATGCCATTGCTATAGGTCAACTCCAGTGCTAGTCATCACAATATCTGTCGGGTAATTAATTTCAGCAGCCAATCAATAATTCTTGTTTGCGAATGAATTAAAAAAAAAAACACACACACAGCAAGGGCCAGTACTTTTTCTCGCCATGTTTTATAAATCAAATTTCAGTTATTTTTAATTTTCCTTTTTGTTGTATTTAACCTGTTAAATTTAACCTTCTTAAAATTAAATATGTGTTTTTATCAGAGACCTGGCCAAGAGGGCAGCATTTAAACATTGTTACAACAATCAATGCAAACCCATACAGGGTTAAGAGAACTGTCACAGGCTACGAGAAAGTCAAAATATACAGTGAATATGCATAAACAAATATGAGTTTCTAAAAAAGATGGTGGCTACACTCTAAAAAGTATCTGAGAAAAAAAAAATACATTTAGAAGCAAATACATTGAACAAGGGTTTTAAATCTGACTTGAATTCACCAACCAGCCCTTGAAAGTAGTCAGACATCAGCTTTCTCTGCTTTGCTTCATTAAAATGAAAATAGTCTCGCTTCAGTTGCAGATATTAAGTATCAGAGAATTACTCTTGTTATTTTAGTATGTATCCGAATATTTACAATTGTACAGTCAAATGCCTGAAAGAGAGGAATCGCTATTGTATCTAACATATCTAACTATCTTTTTTTTTTAAATAGCTGACACGCAGTAAAACTAACCTCTCAGTCTGTCTCTGTCTCTGTCATCACATAGTTAGACAGCATACACATCTGTCCCCTTTGGCGATCTCTGACAAGTTCAACTATAGAGCCTGCGAGACGAAGGGAGGTGTCGCTAGCCAAAGCCAGAAGTTCTGCTTGAGTGGTGCCTTAAGGCAGCAGTTGAGACACAAAAATAATGTTGAGATGTTATCACAGACTGTTAAATGCAACTGAGAAATGTCCTAGCCATACCACCTTAAAAATCTGATGTTTCATGTGAAAGCTGACAGGTAGGATTTGTCATGTACAGCAGAGTATTAGTAACCCATGTTCTCTCAGGTGTCATCAGATGTGCTCTTCAACGAGACACTCGACTTCCCATCAATTTTAAGACAATTTGTTAATTGGCTAATTCAATCTGGATCGTGTTCTGTCTGTGAGCTACTTTGTATTGTAGGTATGTGTAAAAGATTAAATACTGGAAATATGTGACACAGATTAGTTTTCATTTATGGGTCATACGCCTTCATATAGGGAGTATGTAGTAGCTTAGTGTAGAATATGAAAAAGTTTTCTTTCTTAGTGAGCAGTTCATTTTCCACCCAAATATTGCATGGCATTAATACAATAATGTCTCATCTTCTTTTTGATAACTTATCTGTGAAAGAAAGCCACAAATTTTTAAGTATTTTTTTCAACTCCTAGGTCCAGCACTATTGTGAAACTACTATTCATATATAGCTAAAGATGTGTCGGGTCATCATAGATCCACTATCTTAGATGCTTTTATTTCAATTTTATATAATTTTCTGTGAGAAATCAGGGAACCCACATGAAATGAAAAAAGAAATACCTCAACCTAGACCTGATCCTGAGATACATAATAGTTGCCCACAGAGTAGAGGACAGATGATGAGGAAAAAAGTAAGAGGGAAACAAATTAGTCTCTGAAGTACAGAAGCAAAGGCTGTCACAATTCCGCTGCGAGCAAATCAAGGCTAAGAGGAAAAACAGTCTGTGACCAAGAATGACAGGCCTGAGAGAATGTCACAGCAATTGTGGGGCCATCACTGGCAAGAGATGATGGGTGATTGCTTTGCGTTCTATGGCAAGTCCATCCTGGAGGACATTGCGCACCCTTGCTCATCTGTGGCCCAACCTTTGGCGCTGACATTTAAAGTGTTGATTTTGGAGCACTTATGCTAATTGTTGTAATTTTCCTGATGAAGCGCCATTCTGATACCTTGATGTGGCCAAGATAGTTTTACATTTTCTATGTGGTCCTCTTTGCCATTTGCTCTGTGTAGTGTCAGCTCAGAGTGCTACTGAAAGCAGACAAAATTGCAAGCAAATTGCATCAGATTGCCAACATTGTGAAAAGGTAAATTGCTTGCAAATCTATTTAAACCACTGGCCTATTTTCATCAGCTATGGTACTTGGTATTCATGATTGCTTAATTGACGACCTTTTCTATTGTGTAGTGCTTTATGGTGCGATGGAAAACAATCTTTACCAAACCAATTACCCTTTTTTTTCCCTCCTCACTACTACATTAGAGCTGTGATTGCAACAGCTAGTCCTTTGTAAATGAACTTTCCGGTTTCATGGAAGTGTCATTTGTTTGATATGATGTTGTTGAACGTTTTTTTTGTTGTTGTTTTTTTGTAGAAAGCACTGCTAGAATGATGGACTGATTTAGTTATACCCTGTCTATGTGTGACAGTAATAAGCATATAATAACCATTTCCACATCAGAGATTTGTTAAATATAGAAATATTTTTGTTCACACTATCAATCATGAGCATTCACCTACTGCTTAGGCTTTTCAAGCTTTACATGTGGCCATTGAGATTTGAACATTCATGGCTGTTTTGGGCATTATAGCAGTTTAATGTCAAGCTAATAAGGACATTTGATAACAAACACAATAACACCTAAGGTTGCTAATGCTTAAATTACACTGACACTCTTGAAACACACTTTTACTTTTTTCTTACACAATTATTTCTACCCATGCAAGGTCTGATGTTTTCCAAAACACTGTCCAGGAAAAGTGTCGATCGTCTGCTAAATACTGAGAAATTTGATTTCGGCTTTAATCAACACATTTTTCATCCATCCAGTTTTCAGCTATCCAGTTTTTCATTCATTTCTGTCTCAAAAGCATGGTGGAAAAAGTGCCTCCCTCCCCAGACAGACTTAGTAACTCTGTATTGAATGAACTGAAGTGCTGTCAGTCTGCTCACATCTCCTCTGCCAAACAGGCCAATAGAATTAACCCTGGATTAACCCTCCAGGCCTGAGTGCAAGGTAATGGCCTCGGCTAATGGCTCTGTGTGCCCAATGCCAGGTACCATTGACTCTAGCTGGCACAGTTTGCTCCATCTGAGGGGCAGTTCGACAGCATGGCCATGTCTGTACAGCTGGTCGTCCGAGTGCCACTGCCAGACAGGGATAATGCTCAGCTATGCCATCCCACTAGGATCATAAGGAGCACTGCTCTCTGGCCTTGTCTCCATCTTGACAAACATGGGAAAGCATCCTTTAGGACAGTGATTTCCAACCAGAGGGGAGGCCTACTTGTACCCCAGGGGGTACTTCTGGAGTGACCAGGGCTACATGGAACATTTGTAGAGTAGCTCAACTAATTTGAAAAATGTTTAATCATGATTGAATTAATAAGTTCTGATTAAAATAATAAATCTACATATTATCATTAAATCCACTAACACCTGAACACCACATGCTGCAGTTATGTGAGAGTGGAGTGTGTGAAAACGACTTAGCGAGCAAGCTCGTAACTCTAAACAAGTAAGTAAAAGTAACCCCTCTGGGTTCGCATGATAGATTAAAGTAGCTCAATGAGTAAAACCATGCGAACCAATTTACCATCAGTGCACACAATTCTGCAATCTGTGCCCTTTGAATCACAATTCGTGCAAATAGTTTTGTAATCTGGACCCTCGGATTCATGTTTTCCTACACAGCAGCAAAGGAAATGGACCTTTCTAGCGACCAATGGTCATATCCCTTTGGACCTTAACTGATGTGTTGACACAAGTTATTTTGTCAAAATTTTTACAAAAGCCCTGGCTAGCTACATTTGCATAACAGCTAAATGATGGTTATTTCCACTAATTTACAGTAGCCTACGTAGTACTGTCATTTACTCAAGCCATGTCATTTGAACAACATTATAGAAAGACAAACAACACTACTTGCAAATGTAGAGCTTAGGTGACATTTACCCACCCAGAAAAAATATCAGTACAGGTTGGCTAATTTATGCTCGCATGTGTATATGAATGGGCCACTCCATTCGTTAGTGTGTAGAAAAATTTAAATCCTAGGGCACGGATAAAAAAACTACTCATTAAGGGGTTTTTTTCTACTATGAGAGCCCAGAGTGAGTCAAGTGATGAGCTAAAAATACTGGCTAAACGGTTAAAATACATATCAGATAAACAGTAAAGATAATTTGCTAACAGTACAGTAAGTTAAATGTAGTGGATGAGACATTCAGCTTCACTCCAAGTAGTAGCAGTAGTCTAGTAGGTTAGGCTGGTAGTTGCCTACGGTTGCTAACCAAACCAATCTTAATATTGACCACTTTTTTATAATGAATAGTGTTATACATTTGGAACATACTGTACGTTGGGAATCAATGAAGGGGTAGCCTACTTGAGGTTATCTGACAGGGCTGTGGCCGGTACCTCAGACCAAAAAGGTTTGGAGAACATGAATGCTATTTTTTCATTTAGCTGGTCCAACAAATATCATCTCCCTCTTCAAAAAGGGTATGTGCTGTAAAACCCAGATAATCATTTAGATTTCAAATTGATTCTTTTTTTTTGCGTGTTTTTTTTCATCTAAAACAGAAAACTGCTGCTTTTGAGGCTATGCCAGGCTTTCCTTTAGTCCAGTCATATTCTGTTATGGCAGCTCTCTGTGTGTAATCGCTCTTGTATATAAACAGCTCTCATCCTCAGTTCTTTTGTGTTCATGTCTTTGCCTGAGGTGAGGGACTCCGATACAGACAGGGGGAGGGGGGTGGGGGTGAGAATGAAGAATCAAATCAGTCTGAAGAAGGAAGCGGCCTTTTCCTCTCTTGTAGATTAGCTTATTTTAACTGCAGTTAGGCTACACGGACAGAGGATGGGTTTAGTCTGTGTATATGTGGGTGTGGGTCTGGGTGTGAGTGAGGGCGTGAGGGGGGTGGGGGGGTCATATAACCCCCCCCTGCCATCATTGCAGACCACTGAATGTGGAGGTTGGGGAAGGGGCTGTACATTTTCTCTGAGTCAGGGCAAAGCTGATTGATCTCTGAGTGTAAAATCGATAAGAAGACACTGTCATTTTTGTAAAGGATGAGTTGGAAAGAGAAAATAAATTAAGACTCCACAGATCAGTCTGGATGTACACACACTGAAGCTTTGGTCTCATTAATTCAGTGCAGTCATGTGTTTTGGTAATGTTTGTGTGTCCACAGCTTCAATCTCACAGGTACCTATCTGTGACATGCTATGCTGGCAGCAGCGGGCCCTTTATTATTATACTATGTATATTTCATGCAGAGAAATCAGACACTTGCCCTTGCACCCCCTCCATGTCTTGATTTCAGATGGATCTATATTGTTATTTTCAGAAGTACATCATGCCACGGGGTTGATTAAATCAGGAATTGAAAGCCATTGTCTTTCTTGCATGTCCCTTATCAGAACTAATGTACCGGCTTTGGTCATTTGTCTTGAGTTGTTATAAGAAATAAAGACTGGTGCACTTTTCTCTTCTACTAGATATTGCGGGAAGATTAATTTACTACTTCTCATCTCTTAGCTCCTCAGTTTACTGTCTGCAATGTCTCCTGTGATATTTTTCATGCTTAGATATGCTGTTTTCACTTATTCATTCCTGTTTCACCTTGATCTTCTCATCTATTATATTACACTTCTTCCGAGTACTGAGAGAATATAGTCCTCATGGCCTTATTGGATTGATGGTTACAGAAACCATTGCATAATATCAACTTTCAGTGGGCCATTTTTCACCATGTGCCCTCCTATGTTTCATTTGATCAACGCTCATGATTTGCTTCATGCTCGCATCTTCGGCTTGTGTCTTTGTTTATATACTTGTGCTTTGTGTCATGTAGGGTGTGTGTGTGTGTGTGTGTGTGTGTGTGTGTGTGTGTGCATGCATGCGTGCGTGCGTGTGTGCCTGTGTGCATGAATGCGTGCGTGCGTGCGCACCTACCCAGTGGCTTTTATCTGCTGGTCTCTAATGTGTCAGTTGTTGCTGAAGATCCACTCATCACCCCGCTGTCTCTGCTGTTCAGTGGGGCCATTAAGGACACATCAAGCTATCAGGAGGCAGCTCTTGGGGAACTGGCAGGCATAAAATACACCCTTTGGCCTCACTCTGAATAATCTTCAGGTCAGAGGGGCTTTGCGTATAGCTGCAGGGCTTTAGAACAAGCACTGTGGGACAGAAACCTGGCAGATTGAAGACTTAAACAGTCACACATCATATGTGTGAGTCAACTTTTTTGTTTTACAGACATCAGGGATTTTTAATGGCGTGACCTTGTGGACATAAAATGTTTAGTGTTTGCTCTGAGTTTCATATCTCTCTTGACTACACTTGAGAGGAGCAAGACTAACTAGACCAGATTTATCTGGATATGTGAAACAAAGCAAATCAGAAATACCCAAGAGGTCCAGAGACATCTGCGTTTTGCAAACCTAAAGAGTAATTCTTAGTGGTGAAAGGAGATAATTTGTATGTGAAATACTCATTTAATTCACATTCACTAAGCAGGTTATCAAATTAAATCAGGGCTCTGTTAGGCCTGCCACTTGGGCTTTTGGTCCTGGCTTCATGTGTAAAATTGGCCAACAAGAGATTTGGGGGAGCGCTTTGCACGCCCCTGTCACGTCATCTCTTGGCTCTCCTCAGGAGGCCGATCCCAGGGTCAGTGCTTGTGGAGAGATGCCTCTATGGACTGCCACAGGGAGACAGGACCACAACACCACCTCCAGCTGGGCAACTTATTACAGCCCCGGTCTTTCTCACCCCCTCCTCACCTGCCCCAGCCATTCACAACATCATCAAGCCATCACATATTCATGAAGCTGTGAGCTGGTGGAGTGTGCGTTTGTGAGGGATGGGTGGTGGTGGTGGGGGTTTACCACTGGGGGGTTACCAGTGCGGTGACACTGTGCGGTAGTTGTGGCAATGGTGCAGTGGTTGGGAGAGTGCAGTTGGAGACTGTAGGGGGGTGAGTCTGCAGGTGGCTGTCACATCCGTAATTGCCTCATACTTCCCTCTGCAGCGTAAAATTGTTTTCATTATGTGTCATGCACACAGTGCCAGGCAAGGGCCCCTTGAGAGCATTCCCAAGAGCCAGAGGGAGGAGGCACTCCACTTAAACAGCCGCTTAGTTTCAAATAAGAAAGGAGAAAAGGAGCAGAGAGAGGAGGTGGAGGAGGAGGACAGGAGAGAGGGAAGGGGTGTGGAAAAAACAGAGGAAGCTCATCATTAACTGTGTTCGAACAACAGCAGACAAGTGTGAGCTCATGCACAAAAACCAGGCAGAGCTTATCCTAAACATCTCAGTTACTAGGGGGGAGTTGTGTGGCTTCAACCACACTATGAGCTCCTGGAGGGCTTCCGTGGTCAGAGGGGGGGGAGACAAACAAGGAGCGGGAAAAGAAAAGGAGAAAAAGTTTCCACCTGACTGGAGTTCCCATGGTTTGCCATGCAGGAGGGTAAGCAGGTTTCAGCAATAAACTCAGGCATTGTCAGGCAATAATGCTCAGTCAGGTCCCTCCATTTGGGATTCAAGGGTGTCTTTTTCTCTGCTCCCTACGCTGCACTAATCACAGGCCTACTTTGTTTAATTGCAGCAAAAGGGGGAAAATGTGTTCAAGAAGTCATCCTAATCCCTCCCCTTTACCCCCTGCTCCCTCACAACAGCCCCAGCTTTCCTTATACATACTTCTGCTCCCCACCCCCTTTTCCTTTTTTAATGAATTGTGGAACTTTACAGAGACAACAAACAGCACAGCCATGATAAATAAAGGATTGACCAGAGGGGGAGTGGGATAGGTAAGGGCCTGAGGTGTTGGCTGGTTATCTATGAAAAAACACTTCCGCTGCATTTAAGCGACGAGCCACGAGTGCCATTACAGTAGTTTTTGGATGCTGCTGTTGCACAGGAGGTGGGGGGTAGGAGGATCAGATGGAAACTATATCCTGCATGCAGCTAGCTGCTGGTAGCCTGCTGGGCATGCAGCCTCAGAATAATCATCTCTGTAAAAGGACGTCAAGGCTCCCTCAATGGACACAAATTCGCTCCTTCTATTTTTCTATTGCAGATTTAGAAACTTAAGGTGCTGTGCATTGTACTTGATGACTTTGGGGTCACAGGCGCCAGGGGGGCAAGTGAGGGGATTTATCAATCAGGACTCCTCGTCTTTCTAAAGCTGAATAAAAAGCGACCCATGAAGAGACAAACCAGTCCCCTTTTAACCAAAGGCTTTTCTTATTCATTAGATCCGGATTCTGGCTTCTCTCTCTACCTCCTTTTCTAGAAAACGAGGCATCTCAAGCATAGAAAACCGCTCAGTGGAGGGAGACAAAATTCCTGAACTAGGATTTAGTATAACGTCATAGGGAGTCTTCTATGGCTGACTGAGTGAAAATGTTATTAGATAATAAAATATCAGTGAAAATCTTGTCACTTACATTTCCACAAATATTGAAATGCAATAATGTACAAAAAAATAATGCCACAGTAGAAATCCAAGGATCATGGAAATCATGTGGGGGAAAAAAGTTTGTATTTAAAATCTATTTTAGAAAACAGCTTGTCATCATTTGATGTTCATTATTGTTTTGCTTTGTTATCACTTTCCTTTTGTGTGGATTTGGACTGACATAAGGAATATTCAAATGTCATTAATCTGTTTAGAAAATGGGGAGAAAGGTGTAAAATAACAATATGAGTATTGAAGAAGTGAAAACTTAACTAGCACCGGGACAACTGCAATCACCATACAATCTTCTCCATCATCGTAATTCACTCATGGTTCATCAGCAAAAAAAGAAAATTAAATACTTTATTAGCAATTAAATAAACTTTGCAAGCTGCTTATACAGCCTAAATGCAGTAAGCATTTACTCATCAGGATGATGTTTTGTTAGATTCAAACAGACCCATGCCAGCGTTTATTCATGTTTTAGGGAAATCAAATCCAAGTTATCCCAAACTGGTACAACCCAAATTGTCCCCATAATTATGCAAAATATATAATTCTGTAAAACTTCAAAGTGTTATTTCCCATTTCTACAACTAAACAGTCACTTTTAGTGAGACAAAAATCCTCAATAAATAGCACGCTGTTAAATGAAATCTTTTTAAATGTGAACCACAGTAAGAATACAATAAGTGATAAAGGAATGTTATAGAAACCCTTTTGGCCTAAGTGGATGAGGCTTTAGATGAGACAATCCACCCTAAGTAAACAACTTCCCATGTGACCTGGGGCAAGTCACTTAACCTCTGTCTTCATGCCCACCACCCAAGTTTAAACAAGAGGATTGCTCAGTTCCATCCCCATACACTTCTCAAGTCCCCTTAGACCAAATCATTTTGCTCAGGGTGAAAAGCTCTCAACACAGAGTTCTCAGAGTAAACAAATATACCATTTTTACATTCACGATACATCCATTACAATGCCCAACCTAAGAGGTCACATCTAAAGCTAACGTAAATAACCCTCGCTGCATTTGTACGTAATGATTGCTGTTTCCAATCCATCGTTTAAAAAAAATGCCAAATTAGCACCCGCTTTTGTTTAATCTTTTTAAATGAATGTGTCTTTTCCTCTCACAACAAGAAGAGAATCTAACACAGTGGTCATCGCGATATCATCATATTTTTGTGATTCTTCCCCTGGTTTGTCCCTCAACTGTGAATCTACAAGAAACTGTTGCAAGCCAATGAAGGCCACCGGTGCCTGTGAATGTAGCATTATGGCCCAATCTCTTTCTCACTCCTTGAAAGACTGTTTAAATGGTTTGGTTTATTATTGGCCAAGGAAGGCTAAAGGCTTCTGTCAGCATTTGGGAGAGGGAATCACTGCCTCTTAACTGGACAGCTGTTCCGGCCTTACCCCACTTTTCATATGGATATGTATGTTAATGACAGGCAATGGACTGGAGATGAAGAGGCCTGAGCGCTAGGCCCTCTCTTCAGCGCACTTCTAAAGCTTCCACAAAAGGAGCAGTAAAAGAGGCTGCAATGGTGAAGCTCCCACTTTTGTGCCCTGAATTAGTTCTGCAAGCAATGAAAGTGATCTTTTCTGGACGACAGGGGAAGTCTGCCGATGGCTGGACCAGCTCATTAGCACAAAAGTCTGTTGGGACATATAATTGACTGACGCAGATCCCCCGCCTGTCACAACACAGCACAGTCTGTGGGACCAGAGCACATAGAGAAAAACACCTTTCCTCTTTAAAAACTCACCTAACAGTTTACATTAGAGCTGCCCTCCCCCTGTCTTTAGGTGCTGTTGTGTTTACTTCCTTAATGCAAATGTTGCATCCCGCAGCCTGCTGACAGCTATGGAGCATCGCTTCCTGTTGCTGTCAACACTGTTGATATCACATCTATTGACTTTACTCAGTGGGAAGAGAAAAACCGATATCACAACCTGTGTCAGAGCGTGTAGAGGGCTCCAACTTAGTCCCCTATGTTAAAAAATTCTCAAAAAGTATTGACATTTCCATATCATTTAATTTAACTCGTGTTTCTGCTATTCTATGGAATAGATAGAATCCTTTTGAAGGTTTTATACATCAGCGGATGTAGATGTAATTTTTTGTCTGTATACTACTTTGAATGATGAAATAACTAACTGGAATATAAAAATTGCTTTCCTGACATGAAGCCAGCAGGAATCTTTCTCTCTTTTTTGGTTTCATTTATAGACTGGAGACCGGAGTAACAAACATGCTCAGCACACCAGAAGCCCCTAATGGCTGCATCATGGTTAAATTGACTGGAAAATGCCGTTTTAATTTCCATGTTAATTGAAATGGACTAATTGTTAATATATTCTAAGAGCGAAGTACCAAAATGGAATAATTTTCCCAAAATTTAATCCATTTAGAAATGGCTTTGGAACTGATCATGGTTTCAGAATGTTTGTCTGGCCAAGCAGTCAAAATGAATGGTAGATAATGAAATAATACTAGTTTATAAGTTATTTTTAACTTTTTTCACAGCAGACATTAATATAATTTGTTTCTAGTTAAATTCAGAGACTTGGACAGTGTAAAGGAGTCCACTTGAAAACAATTGCCATTGTTTTTCCATTTTTAAGCAAAAGAATTTTGTCAAGCAGCTAAATAGGGTATTCTTCATGGTCTCCCTTCTTCACAAGCAACTATAGAAATTAGCCCTACGTTTCTCGGCTCTCACACATGGATACACACGCTTGCATGGACACAAGAAAAATTTCTTTTCTTCTGTCAGCATTCCTGGCCAACAATGGCTAGATTAGTGGACGTGAGGGCCCCCTCGGGGGCACGTATTGTGGCACAGAATACCCTCGGCAGGAACAGCTGGTAGGGGTTAATGGCTACTGAACCTCTCAGCCGGAGCCTTTTCTCTATTGTGTGTTCCGCTCATGGGAAGGAAGGGGGCCACTGACAGCTTCTGGGGTGTGAGGAACCCACAGAACAGCACCCGGGTCACCCCAAATGGGGAGCAGGGCAGAGGGTGGGGGAAGGAGTAAGGGGGAGGGGGATCTTGATGCGGAGGGTGGTAGGATGGTGGCAACAGGGAAGTCTCTGTGGACCAGGGACCAAAAGCTGCACATCAACACAGCCAACAGTAGAATTAGCATCAGTGTATATTCAGCAGATAACAATAAGGTCTGGACAATGAGAGGGGCAAACTGTACACAAGGTGGGATGGAGGGGTGATGACACTGGAGGCGGTGAGTGAGGGGGACTCTGCAGGGGCTCAGTGACATCAACATATCATGTTTACATTAATTACCCATCATGTTCCTTCCAAGATTTTCATGCATGCTCTAAAAAAAGAAAAAGAAAACATTTTTAAAAACCCTATAGCTATTTAAATATTTCCACTCTTTGTGTTTTCATTGAAGTACTCATTCGAAAAACAGTCCAGGGTAATGAGCCTGACAATTTGTATGTAAATGTATACAGAAAAGAAAAGAAGAAAAAAAAACACTGTCAGAAAGCATTGTCGAAGCTCCCTCTCGCACAAATGATGTCTGGTCTAGAGTCTCGTTGAATCTTGATGATGCTGTTGCCTCATTTTGGTGATAGCCTGATTTGATCTAGTGCTGGGGTCACTGTGCTGGGGCTTCTATCCTCTGTAATGGCCCCACACATTAGTATTCAAAGCTGAGGATACACAGGAGTAAGCAGTCCTCAGATGCTGCCTCTTGGCTGTCTGTGTGTTTCAGCTGTGAGAGCAGCTCTCCCCTCCAGTCCTCCTGGTGTGTGTGTATGTGTGTGTGTGTGTGTGTGTGTGGCCTGTGTCGCCTTGTCTTGTCAGCATCACAGGGCTCGAGCCTTGCCACCCAGAGGAGCCCCTCTGTCAGAGCCAGAGGGACCGCACCTCCGATTTAATCCCTCAGCTAGTAACCCCCCGCTGGGCAGCGTGGAGAAGCCCTTCTCCCTGATCCACCCAAGCCTCTCACACCAGTGGCCACACTCATTAGACGGCTGATTATGATAGTGTGCCGGTGTAATGTTTAATCGAGTCTGACACCTGATTCGCCATGTTACAAATCCTGTCATGCAAATTGAGCCATTTGTGTTGTTTGATATGGAGAGATGGGCAATGAAATGAAAGACTAGCCCTGGAATGAGGCACGGGGACATGTGCCCTCTGCTCCTGCCACTGTGATTACAAAGATGAGAACAAGCATCTTTTTCCATGCTTGTGTATCGCATTGGGCCAGGACACATTTAATTAATATGGCATTTTTCTCTGCGCGGGAATCAGGAAAAGCAGCCTATTGCTGAGAAAATGTCTCATCACCCACCCTGCAAACAGAAGCAGGATAATGGGCCTCTGGGAGCTTGTTCTTTGAAATCACGCCACTATGTGACAACCGTAAATAATTCAAATGTCATCGGCCTCTCAGATTTGCAGTCTTTGCATGATAGGAGCAATACAATGTGTTATGTTGCTCCAGTTAAATCGGTATATACATGAAATATTTCTATAGCAAAGCAAATGTAATTTCAATCTTAGTGGGAAAAGAATCATTGGCCTGCTATGGGAAAGTATTTCAATTTTATCGTAAAGACAAAACAAATTGCTGATCTAAGTGCTGCATTCAGTTGAAATTGTATAGGGGGGATGGGGGTGACATACAGATGGTGTAAATTAAATGGGGGAGGGCACAACTTGCCATTTTTCACTGCCCTGTAATGACACCTGTTTTAAGAATGACCGCTCCTCATCTCTAGAAAAAAGTGACAGTCCGAACAAGTGCTCTCAAACGTCTCATGTGGCCTCACTTATCAGCCCCCTTACTATAAACATTTCATTTCCTCACCCTGTCAGAAACGTCTTTGTTGCTGCTTGTTGCTGTAGCTTTAATCTGAAAGGCAAAGTCATTCAGAAAGCTCCCCCGCTTTCTATTTGTCTCTCTCCTTCCTCCTCTCTCATCTCTTGTGACAGCCTTGTCTTTAGAGCAACTTAGGTTCATGTTCCAGTATTTCTTGCCCTTTATCACAGTGCAGAGGTCCTCTTAAATATGTTCTTTTAAGTGGCTCACTGTTTGTCTCTTTGTCAATCTGAGGTTACAGTGCTGATGTTTATCTCCCGGTCAACAATGGATTACATTACCACAAACACTGTCAGATGCTTTCAGTCACACAGGGACTTTTTTATATTCCCTCCTATGAGGGTATTTGTGCAAATTAAACACTGCTATGATTTTAGCCTCTCTGGGCAGACGGCCAGAACTCTGTTGTGAGTTATTGCAGCAGCAGAAGCCTTTTATGTGAGTCAGTTTGCGTTGCAGTGGAAATGTACCTGTTTTTACAAGTCATCTCCTCTGAGAAACACCTGTACTGAGCAACAGGCTCATTGTTTTCCTCTCAGCTACATCGTAAAGATTGAGAGACCAGCGAGACAACACCAGGCAGGTTTGCTGAATCACTCATCCTTCCTGGCGCCACTCGGCTGACTGAAGAGTTCCTGTCAGAAACACTCCATCATGAGTGATGTTTGACTAGAGATCCTGTAACTTGTTAGTAGCATTACTTTGTGCTGTTTTGCTACACAGAAAACATAGGGGCATATCTGGGAACCATTGCAATATAAAGTCACTTTGACTGATGATTGCTGAATCATAATTTTTTTCATTATTCAATGTGGCAAAATACAAATGATTAATCTATTTATTGAATACTTTTTGACAAATGGGAATTTAACCGATTGCCAAGTTTTATTTGTGCACACAATTTGAATATATACAGACAAATAAAATGGATGACATTTCAGTTCATTGCTGGTTGGAAAACTGGTTTAGTCAGAATTTTTTTTTTTACAGCCATTGTGAAGGACAACAATTTCTCTCCAACAGGCAGTGCAAACACAGTGTGACTTATTTTCAGCCTAAGTTACAGTCAAGCTCCTTTTATCCGCAGTTCGTTGTGTATAAAAGAGTGACTCTTTTCTGTTAAATATAAATGTTACTGTTTTCCCAAACAGCCCAGAATATTGTAAAGTTATTGATTGGTTGTCATGTTTGGCGGCTCTTATTGATGGTACAAGAATGTGAAAGTAGCTAGCAACCTGGATGTAAAGATCAGGATTTATTGCCTGGAATCTGTTGAACAATTTTATCAAAAGCCCATTCCACTGTGACATTTTTTTTCTCCCATAAATCAGCGAGGGGAAATCTATCAGCGGACAGTAGTGAGAGATAGATGAGCAGAGGGATGAGAGGGTCAGCAGAGATTTTTCACTGGTCCTCCCTGTCACAGCTGCAGCCTCACTTTTTCACCTTTATGAATTGGTCTTTTACTGACTGGCTGGGCTTTTAATTTGTTCCACACACTCAGGGAAAAAAACCTCTGAACATTTAGACTTTGCACATAAGATAATGTATTGATTGTTAAAGCACTGGAGCATTGGGTTTTCTGGCTCATATTTAGATAGCACAAACTTTAGATAAATGGTTCTTGGGAGATGGATCAACCTCTATATTATTAATATCCTGGATATATTCAATTTTGGCAGCAAACATATGAAGCATCAGGGGTCTTAATACGTGTAATTTGTAAAATTCCCTCAGTGTAAATTCAAATAGGTTACATAAAGAAAAGAGCAAACAGACAGAGTTTGTATTGCAGTTAACATTTGCAGTAATGACAAGGTCATAATGTATGGCATTATTAGTCAGAGGTGCATCCTTGTCCTCAGGCACATGCAGGAAAAAAAATGCATTTCACAGTACAAGGAAAAGTATTCAGGGTGAGGCATCAACTCGAAAAATAAAGGGAGAGCACGCACACAGGAGCACTTAGTTCAGATAAGAACATTTTGTTTCAATTGCACCAATTTGAGTCTAAAGATGCATATACAACTCTTTAAATGGCAGTTGTTCGGAGATCAAAGCGTCCATATTTATTTCATTAAAAGTAGTCCAAACACAGTATTATGTTGTCTTTATGGAAGCAGTATTGTGTTGAACCTGAAAGTTTTTGTGGTTCCTTTGTTTCCTTTTATTTGATGGATTTATTCCTTTGTCATTACTCTCAGTGCTGTGTGTTGGTGCACCTATAGTCCATCCACCCAATCTGACTTGATTGAAGGCCTTCATTTGCTATGCGGGCATGTAAAATAGAAGCCTTGAAATATCACACTGACCTTGGTGTTCCTTTCTGATTGATTTTTCCCTGACACCTTACTATCCTCGGATGGGATTTCTCAATAGTTAGACATCCTACTGATATACTTGCACTGTAACTCTTCCCATAATTCTAAAATATAATTCAGCAATGAAATACTGTAAAGTTGTTATGCAGTTTCGCAGTTTAATTTTGTCCTTGTTGGTGACAAATATTTTAAAAAGCATTTTGTCTGTAATAAATTTTGACTTTTTAATGAATTTATGCTGCTTCTATGTTGACATATTTGATAGAAAATTATATTTCAATGTGATTTTGTGCAGCGATACGTACTGGGGTTACATGACATAACTTAAAGGGCCCATATTGTAAAAACTGGGATAATATCGTTTTTTTTATTAGAAAGAAGGGTATGTATTCTATAAATACTGTAAAAGTATCAAAACGCTCCTTCCACAGAGAAACGCACACAACCCATATTCAGAAACTGTGCCTATAAACGAGCTTATACTAACTATAGGAATGTGCTTCCACAGTCATTTCCCAGCTGCAAGTATGCAGATGTGGAAGACCTGGAAACTCTGACCAATCAGAGCAGACTGGTTCTTTTTCAGGAGGGGCCTTAAAGAGATGGAGGGTATATACAGGTATATTCAGACACACAGTATGAGAAAAATGTGTGTTCAAAACATATGAGTTTTGAACACTTGAGCATGTAAACCTGCTCTCGTAGAAGCCCAAAATACAAGTATTTACCTAAAAATCAGCATGATATGTCCCCTTTAGGCTTTTTGTTTGTTTTACTATTTGGATGTTTTCCAAAGGCCAATAAATTATGATTCACTGCAGATGGATAATAAAAACATTTTTAAAGACGGCCAAGTTAGACAAGAATGATTAGCTCTGTTGCTCTTGTTGTTGTGTCGAATGTCATTTTGGTTATTTTGGTGGCACACATGTAAATAAACTGTAAAAGCACAACATGTCTGCAAAGACAGAGCATTCACTGAATCTCTCACCTTAAATTCCCACTGCTAATCAGAATTTCCAAGTATAATTAACATGAATTGTAAATATGATAACAAGTAACAAGTATGATAACAGCTGGAGTCTATGAAAAAAACAGGTCTGCATTTTCTGTCTCATAGCTCATCTGCGTAGGCACACAACTCCACAACACTCATCCTCACAGCAGCCCTGTAAAAATGGTTTTGTGGTGAAATGGCTCCACGGTGTTGTCAGGTGACATTGTTGGCATATTTGTTTCCTGTGCCCTCAGGGACAAAAGCAGTGAAGACAAGGCATGAGTGAGCCGCCTAGTGTCGTCTACCCGTCTGATTTACTGTCCTGCTGCGTTTGAAGTAGGACAGGCGGAATTCACTTCACTCTAGTTCTTTGTGATCAGTCGATCCCAGATTACAGCCCACAGGTGAGGCCCCTCGCCATCAACAACAGGATATAGGAAGTACCTGTCTCACACAGCCCCTGGACATTGCCCCTTAACTAGCTTAACTAAAGTCAGCGTGTGAAATGTAGCACTTATGTTTCAATGCACAAGACCCTTCTTCTGAAACATGATGACTTATATGTGCATTGACTCACTTTGAAGAACACAATGTGGGGATTTCACAATCGATGATGGGTTACAGATTGCATGTAGCATGAGAATAGCCTGCAGCTATGGCACTGTGGTGTTTTAACCTGTTGTGGGCCCAGACAACACAGCGTGAGCCTGGCGTCAGCAATGTTTGCTTTGTCAGATCAGTTCATCCCATGGAAACACAAGCCAATACTTGTGATGTGTTTGGCTATAGCTCTTTTTGACAACAAGCGTCTTTGACAACAGCAACAGTCACTGCGGCTGGCGGCCAAATCTTACTGTTTATGTTTCAATGTTGACTGTTAGTGACAGAGTGGAAACATATTTATATTTTGGGATTCTACTAGAACATGTTTATATGATTTAATGTTCACAAAACACATTATTTTCTCAGAACAAATATAGTATACACACACACACACACACACACATATATATATATATATATATAATACTTGATTTATTCTAAAATACTGTTAGTTTTTATCGTTCAGAAGTTGATAGAATATATGCTGCTGTTATACCACTGCTGTACGAGCATGTTTTTTTAAATAACCAAGGCACTTCAACAAAAACCTTTATTTTGAAAAAAAAAAGTGAGCAAAATTACCAAATTAGAACAGTAACCACTGTGTCAGAAGAGAAGATTTAAACAATGTTTTCTTTGGACGATAGGATTCAAAAATGAATAGGAAGTGTTGAGGTCCTTGCTTTGAATAACTGCTGCACATCTGCACCCACAGGACATCCATTTTTTCACATAAAAATGCATACACCCTGCCATGTAGCTGTACAAGAGGTCCAACTCCTACTGCAGAAAACATCCCCCAAACCATGACATGACATTGCTTGAGTTCAATTTATTTGGGACTGATGGGAAACATTATGTTCGGCGTCAGACTGGGAAAGACTGAACCTGAAGTGTCTAAAGAAGTCAGTCAAATTTGGAGGAGGAATTGTCAGAGTGCAGATATAAACCCTATAGAGAAACTCTGGGAAATCCTTGGCAACAAAGTAATGTCTAAGAAACCCACTACAGTTTCCAAACTGTGGAAGAGACTGCAGGAATAATGGACCAAGATCAAACCAGAGCAGTGTGAGAAACTAGTGATGTCCTGCGGGCGCAGATGTGCTGAAGTCATTCAAAGCAAGGGCCTCTACACTTCCTATTCAATTTTTAATCCTATAGCCTAAGAAAACATTGTTTAAATCTTCTCTTCTGACACAATGGTTACTGTTCTTTAATTTTGCTCTCTTTTTTTTTTAAATAAAGTTTTTTTGTGAAAGTGCCTTGGGTATTTAAAAAAAAACATGCAAGTACAGCTGTGGTATAGCCACAGCGGATATTCAATCAAATTCTGACCAATAAAAAATAACAATATTTTAGAATAAATCAAGTATTTATAATATGTTCTCTAATTTTGATCTACATACATATATATACATCACATATATATCACAACCATATGGAAGTCCTAACGGCTCGTTCAAAGGCACAATTCCTGAATGCGGGTGTGCATTTCTCTGTCCTGAGTGTGTTAATACTTTCACAGTATTTATATAGCATCCTAGCCTGCTTCTTGATAAAAAAAGACATGGAAATCTCATATGGAACCTTTAAAATGACTTTTTTATCAAAACACAGCTTTATAGAAGTCACTATAGTCCCTGCAGGCTACATGTGACTGTATTTTTGCATCAAAACGGTGCATCTCGTGTTTAAAGAACATCAAGGCATACTAAATATTTATGTATTTTCCTATTCCCCAGTCTCCCCACCTAATCAGCCACCAGTGCATATGGGCTTCAGGACAGAGTGGTGTTGGCATGGTGTGGCTGATTAGAGTCAATCAGCAGGGGCTGAACCCAACATTTCCTTCAAAACAACCACACAGACAGAGGTCTGGAATTTCCCCTCTCGGTACATCAGTTAATGGCACGGCCAAATTTTCATAGACCAAATAACAGATTGATTGTGAGCATGTTCATGTGGAATTGGGATGGTGATTTTGTGCTGTTAGAGAGGATCCAAAAAGGTAAAAGACAGAATATAATCAGCACCTCTAAAAGTTAAACTGAAGACCAGCATCAAAGACATTGATTGGGTGAGATGTTGTAAGGGAGCTGATATATCCCAAGAACATATCAGCCTTAAAGATGACATTTTGTTGCACAGCACAATCAGACTGTTGAATCAACAACATTTTGTATGATCATTGTATAAATCTGACATTGGTATAAGTTGATACACAGGTTTGATTATGTCAAGCTCAGGCAGGGAATTCAGTCTCGTTTAATAGATCAGAAAGCACTGTAGCTAAAAGGAAGGTAAGTACACAACTTTGTATAGTTGTTATTATTATTATGTTTCATATGTTCCTGAAAACATAAAATTCAATAAAAATGCAAGGACATTTAATGCCTTACATCTCTCACTGTCTAAATATCTACATATAACATTGAGTATAGTTAGCAGAGAGTTTGTGCAAAATAAATTTTCATACAAAGTTAAGTAAGGCTGCAGAATGACCAAGTCTCCATCTAAGCCATGAATTTGAAATACAATTTTTAGAATCCACATACTTATGAAACGAGCAAATACATTTACCTTACAATTGATTTTTATTGTAATTGTTTAGAAAAAAATTAATTTCAGTGAAACTGCTTTCTATCAAATGAAAGCTATTGTATTTTTCTTTTAATTTAGCCAAAATCGCGTTGCTCCATAGTACAAAGTGAACAAAAATGTTGTCTTTTTTATGATTTTTTGATGATGTTAAGGGTCAAATTGACGATAAGAAATAAGATTTCAGATGCAAAACACTCTTTAAGTTGACAATAAAGTGGATGACTGCTGTGAAATAACCATCACTACAGTGACTCACATTACCATGTGTCAGATAAGAGACTTTCAAGTGTCTTGAGAGAACTAAATAACTGCTATTGATATTTTAGCATCTCAATGGCCACCTTAACTCTTAAATCTGTCATTGTTTTTATTTAAGGCTCATGCCTTTGCTGCTGGTGTCAGTTTAGTTTCCCATTGAAGAGGAAATCAGAAGAAACCAACATTTAAATGAAGGATAAGAGGCCTCTGTGTGTCACAAGCTAAAAGGAGCTGTTTTTGTCTTGCATCACTGTAATGCCATTTCAATGAATTACTTCAAGGGAAAACAAAGTAATAGCTACAGCACTCACATTGCGCAGCTAATGAATATTGTTTTCTCATAAAAAAGGACTTAACCTCTTTCAATTTATTTTTTGCATAATTGATATCTCTCCCTTGTTGATTGACACAAGACGTGCTCCTGTTTGTTTTTTTGTCATTCAGGGAAATTCATGAGAAAGACTGGCATGCTTTGATCATTACTGGAAAAATACTGTATATTTTCTTTATCTTCCTCTGGAGAACCTTGTTTTAAAATGGTTCATACAGTCAGTTCACATAACGTCATTTTGGGTCAGTGTTCTGTTACAATCATTAAATAGAAAATAGTCACACTCATTGAATTAAAATAAGATGTTTAAAATATTAATAATAATAATAATAATAATAATAATAATAATAATAACAATAATCAGTTAGACAAGTCTGTACAAAAAAAATCCATCTTCTCATTTGAAGTAGCATTTTAAAAGGAGTAAAAATTGAAAGTGTTCATTGCATGTATAATTAACTTTGCTGTGCAAGGATACTGTATATCATTCAACAACAAATGTAAGTTTGATTATTTAATAGGCTCTGCATGCTGCATTTTTTACGACATACCATACTATGAGTGTTTTTTATAACCTTACGATTTTCTGTCTACTCGGTGCCCTGACTGCAAACACTCGGTAGATTAATGTCTATAATTCACAGTAGAACAGAATTAAAAAATGTATATAAAAAATATCATTGTTTAGTTTGTTTTAAGATGCAAAGTATTCTTTGCAGATCAGTGTAGTCATCGTCATCAGTATAAAGTGTTTCAACTGTGTCTGAACTTACAGTGGATTGACAAATCTCTGTGTGGGGTTCTTAAGGCAGCAGTGAGTCCTAAATTGAATTACATGCACATTTCTCAGCCACAAAGGGGAGCCATCACTAATTAAAACCATGTGATTGATGACACTGACGCTTCATGCCAAAGCAGGATAAATCACTCTCACAGTCACTTTGCTGCATTGGTTCCTGTGTCCACGCCATAAGCTACTGTAAGTTCAACACTTCCTTGGCTGAGGGGGAATAAACAACTGGAAAAAACACAGCTGTGCTGCTAGTTTATTTTTAATGTTTTGTTGTGCATTGTGTCCTGAGACTGTAGCTTCTTAGCCACATATGTGAAATAATCTGAGGAAACAATGTCACTTGTGAAGGCCAACATCGATGTTTGAATGTCTGTCTAATGTATATGAATTTGTACTTCTGTGAGCATACAGTATATGCTCTTCACTGTTCAGGCGAGGGAAACGTTGACCTGTAAAATGAAAGGTGTCAACCTATCCATCTAGGGACAGCAGTTTGTGAGTAAATGCTGTCTAATGGCTTTTGAGTCAGTGTATTATACACACAAAGCTACATGGACTTGCTTACACACACATTCCTGAAGCTCCCAATCCGTTCACCTTGTCGTCTTATTTCCTTATCTGAGTTCTGCTCTTTTGTCCAACATAGATGAACAAAAGCGAGCTTGGTACAAGTTCAACTGCAGAAACTGAGACCAGAGACACTCGAAATAGTCAACCAGAAGTGTCTTCAGTGTTAGTAAACAAAAAGGTGAGGTGATTTCTTTTCATATTTAAGGTTTAAATACACTGACAAGTGTGTTGGACAGGGAATGTGTAGAAAATAACTGATCAAATTGAATATTATTTTATCAGTAGGCTATACAGATACTAAATACTTCCCTAATCTCTCTACATGACCATTCAAAACTACTGACAGGACAGTCAGTCAACACATAAAATATTATTTTTTGTGTGTATTTTGTTTTATAATGTCTAATTTCTCCACCTAATTTAGTTGTAAACAATAATACTTCTAATATAATAGAGTGTTGTCAGTGGCTTATAGTATCAATGAAATGTTCATCTTAAGTCAGACAGAAATCAGCAAGCCTGTAATTTTTGCATGTAATTTTAACAACAGCACTTGTTGCAATTATTTGCGAATGAAAGTACCAAACGTTAAAAAGGAGTCTCTCCTCCTTTATGAAATGCATATGTTATATGTGGAGTAATACAGTGGTTTAAACTGCTGTCTTTGGTCAGGAACAATTTTGCACTCTTAAGCTGAATACAAGTCAGATCCTGTCAGTGGGTTAGTTTTGTTCAAAGGACCAATTAGTGGGTCCTACCTTAGCCTGCAGCTAAAAGGCCTAATGGAGGGGGCATCCACCTGAGAGGTGCAGAGCTCTCCCCACTGGGCTTTAATTTGAGAAAGGGGTGGGTGGCAGCTTCTGAGGCTTTTACCATTACACAGGACTTCATTGTGGCTGCTGACCGTTTGATCTTAAAATAATTTACTTAATGATCTCACCACAGGAGCAATTGGTGCTGCTCGATTAGTCTGCAAGGTCTAATGGACATGGGGAAGAAAGAAGGGGAGGAGGATGATGGGAAGGAGGGAGAGGGAGAAGGGGGGTGGCACAGTAAGAACTAAATGAATCTGCTATGTAACCTTGGGGAGGTACATTTTTTAGCATAAATTCAGATGTGAAATTCTTACAGTGATACAGAAATACAGAGGCTGTGACAGCAGCTGCAGTTTAACAAGCTGAAATAACGAAGAAGAACATATGCATTTTCAAGTTTACCCTTAAATATTGACATTCATGAACAGGATTTACATTTTAATATTTATGACATTCATTATTTCAATGTGATTTGTATTGGAAGTGTTCAATTTTTTCTCTGCAATTTAAGGACAAATGCTAATTAAATTAAGAGTGTTACATCAACACTGATGTGTCTTTCATTCTAATAAAAAGCAGAGACATTACATTTTAATTCAGTAATTCCAGTCTGTAAAACCATTATAGATGTGTCGTTTATATGTTACTTAATGTTTATTGAATTTCATACATTCAACAGCACAAAACTGCATCATAGAAAACCAGCAACACAATCCCTCACAAGCACAAGGCAAAAGAAAGAAGATTAATAATAAATTAAGATAGGGTAGGACTGACTTGTACTAAATTATAAATAAAAACAAACAAACAGACACAGTCCAAAGAAACAAACAGCAAACTAAGGTAAATCACAGTAACAGTAACATGATATGTTAGCAAATTTGTCAGAAGTCACTAATACCACTGTTAGATGCCCGATTATAGCCCTTGAAAGATAAATGTGTAAATAGTTTCCATGTAATTTCTTTATGTGTGCTTTTCCATTTTGCCATCAACCCATTCTCCCTCCTGCAGACACTACAGAGAAGTGTCTCTGTATGCTTACAAGTACATCAACATAATGTAACAAACAAATATCAATATGAGTACGCCCTGTATATTTTATGAGCCCAGCCTTTTTTTAAATCAGTGATCTGAGTGTTCAGAAAGGTGTGCTCCAGTCCCTTCATTTTTAATCTAAGTATAATCCAGTGCAATGCATGAAGACTACAGGACTTGAAGACAGCCCAAACCAGTGAAAAGGTCACTCCACTTCCAGCACACACTCGGCAACCGATTGAAAGGCCTTCCTGACCTCTCTGCGCTATTAGATAACAAGCCAAAAAAGGGTGGGGGTGGGGTCTAATGCAGCCATCAGAAGAGGAAATAGCTGCAGTCAGGTAAGTTGATGCAGTTTACAGCAATCCCTCTGGCAAAGTATGAAAAGCGGAAAAGGGAGGGTGAGTGATTAACAGAGATCACTGTTATTAAATCATGCAGGAAGGTTGTTAGTGCACATGAAGTTGTCTGTGACATGTCATGACAAAATCTGGTTCACTGGCAGGAAGAACTTAAATAAAATCTTTGAATGGAACATTTTTTTGAAGGGAAGATACGGCATAATTAGTGTCATCGCATTTAATGATGAACTACGTCTGTTTTTCATGTCAATGTTATAACCTCATTCAGAAAAATACTAGATTATAGTGATAGTCAAATGATAGCTGCCCATCTAGATTGGCACTGAGTTTATTTTCATAATGCATAACACAAGACATGAATAAAATGTAGCATATCAGGACAGCTGCAGTACAACTTGTCACACATTCATTCACACAGTCATTAGTCTGACAGCAACCACTTTTTTCTCTTTATTTCTCTAAAATGATGGAACAGTACAAATCCTTGATTTTACTTTACTTTGCATGATATGTGATGTTCTCCCAAACGCTTAAATTAAATTATGAAGAAGATGCCTTATAATGTAGTGGCTTTAGAGAGAGGACAAACATTTGAGCTTCAAATGCTGCACTCTTGACTTTAACTGTGATGTGAGCAAAGGTCAACCTCTTCACTTTAAAGGGAACATTAACTACACAGTCAAAAACGCAGTAATCAACAATAACTGCTGCCAATTTCTTTTCTGGTTTATTTTACATATGGGCTCAATGTATTATCACTTTTGTTGAATTTCTATGTTTTTACTGTAGGAATAATGCATTTTATGAAACCGGACAAACATTTTTACATTTAAATCCAGCAATTTCCTCTATATCTGTTGATTAAAACTGACAATACACCAATAAACCCGGCAATGCTGCCTATAGTATAATGACCCAGTGTGATACTGTACCTCTGCTGGGAAAAACATACATGGATGTTTGTATAATAGCTATGTACTGTAAGGCCTCAGATGAATTTTAAACATTTATTGACCCATCCCCCCGCTGAATGGCAGTAATCCTTGTGGTGGGCCATGCCAGAGACCACGAGGTTTGCATATTAAAAGTTTTTACTGAGGCTCCACAACACCTGGGATCCTCTCACCATTGAGCCTTGCACTATGAGAACATAAATCACGGCCTGTGAGTGGAATATCTCACGGAGAGCCAGCATTCCGCTGCTCGTGCTGGGATTAGGAAATCAAAAGGGCACACGCTCTGCAAATGCTACACAAGGCCCCAAGGAAACCAGCATGTTGAGAAACAGCCAAGGAGGCTCACTCAGCTCTGTCATTTATAATGACGCTGGACTGACAGAAGCCCCTGGGACATTACCGCTACAAACCCCAAACCACTGACTGTATGTGTCATCCAAACAAGTACAAATTATGGTCTAAACGAAGCGGAAGAGTCACAGCAAATTGCAGGAAGCATTTGCCTGTGTCTTCATTATCTTGTTAGTTTTTTAGATAAATGTTTGTCAGCAGCATTTGGCAATGAGCATCAGCCTAAGAAGGCAGATTTTCCTCACAGGAGAACATGATCTATGCAAAATCATTTGGATCTGGATATGTTTGCAGTAATAAAGGCTATATTCCCCTATCAGCAGGTGTATGTGTGATTAACATTGCACAGAGGACATTCATGATTCGCCCTTCTGTATAGTCTATTATGCGGTCTCCAGGAAGGAAAACTGTACTGTGGGAAATCCAAGTATTTGATATGCAAAAACACTATCTATGTATCCTTGCCCTGTGTTAGTCAAAACATTGATGAGTTAATTTGCATTTATGGAGTGAATGATTACACAAGTACACTATATGAGGAATAATAGGCCCAGCTCAGGTTAAGGCTGATTGACAGCAGCATTGTCTGGTGGGGCTTCTCTTCATTTTGAGGAGCCCGCAGTGACCCCAGGCATTATTACAATGGGGGCAGTGCCAGTCTCTCAGGATGCTGATTAAGTGGGATAAACCAGCCCCTCAGACACAAGTGGACTGGCCGTCCTCGGGGGAGTCCTACCTAACCGCCTAGACCCAGCTTCCTCCACAACACTCACCCCACCTTCCTTGTAGACTCACACCATGAAAACCAGCACAGGAAAGCACACAAAACATGTAAGATGACTTCATGATCCATTTAATGCTATATGGCATTTCATTTTAATGCACATATAGCACAGAGGACCTAGCTCAAAACTACACACCACTAGTCTAAAGCTCACACTTTTTAAGGATTATATTTTCTCACTTTATTTGATATTTCCATATCAGCCACTTAAACCAGTAGGCTTAAACCTCAGGCTAATGAATGGCATATGCTCTAATATGTGTGTGAACTAACTAAACAATGGGGATTGTACAACAATTGTAGGGTAATGTGGGCCCTTAAAGCCTTTGTTTCCCAGCAGAGGAGCACTTAAAACAAGCCTTTCAAGATAAGCGGCCGGCTGTTGTACTGCGGCTTCCCCCGGTCCCCCAGGACCACATATCCATCACCAGATACCCTCGGGTGTGGGCTAACAAATTTGTTCAACCTGGGGCTTACATAACACCCCAAGAGCTTTAGCGCTATCTGGTCGGATTTGGTGCGCTCTGCCAACGGATATTTCACCGTCAGATTGGGCGCACAGCAGTCCCGTTTTTAACATTTCATTACAGGGGCGTTAAATCACTAAAGGGCAACATTTCCCATATGAAGGCTATTATTTGCCACGAACGCAGCGAAACTAGATCACCAAACAGAAGACGCGCGCTGCGGTGTCTGTGTTTTTAAGAAATTGTTTATACATTAATTTCGGGACGTTTGTAAATCAGCTGTCTGACATTTATTCTATATAAGGACTATAGAAAGGAAAACGATTATGTCTATCTATCTATGATAACAGATGTTTATGATAAACAAGACAAACTGTTGTTTCCTTGCTGGATCCCCTGGGCCTACATGAAGATCTGTCAAAAGAGAAAAGCCAGTGCCCTCTACAGGACGCCACTGACGCTGACGGGGCGCGCACGGAGAGACGCATAGCCAACTTTGGAAGCTCACATGGACCATTATTTTCCACGTCCAAATCTAGTAAATTTAGCATCTTCACAGAACTTAGTAAAACATATAGAAGCATCGTAATTTCCCTTCCATATCAGCTTAGACATCATTTAAGGGTCTGAGGTACAGATATGGACAGGGTATGTTGTTCATACTGTAAAGCCATCTGACACGAATCTGTGGTAGACCTATACAACTGATATTATTCTCAGAGATAATCTAGTATATTGAGAATAGCCCTAAATTAACCTAGTCCTGTGGAGGGTGACCTTATGGTGTGGACATTCTGACATCCTGGAGTGAGCTGTTATATGCACACAGTGGGTGGTTGATGTTCAAGTATAACAAACAGCTTCAATTTACCTTATTTATGCAGGATTTCATCATTTTTATGCCTTCAAGACATATATATTTCCTGAAGAGAAAAACATGGCTCACAGTGAAACTCTAGTCTGAATAAATTAAGGTTAAATAAAGCTTGACGGTTATATAATTTAAAAAAACAAGGTCGACTGACTGGACGATTCCTCTATACCACAAAATACCAATACAATAACCACAAATGGCACTGTTCTGAATGTGATCCTTTTGGTTTCATTAAGTCTATGGCTATACTTTTTAATGGTAAAACTATTTGTTATAATTGCTATTTTGAAATGTTGTAAAAAAAATAATAATAAAAAAAATTTACAAGCACCAGTGTGGTTTAAATAGTGAAAATGGAGCACATCTGAAATCTGAACTTTAAGTTATTGATTTTTTCACTGGAGATGATGGACTTCTTTGAGGGTGTACATGATCAGTGTTGTGTCAATATACTAAAGTTTAACATTGTGATGCATTAAGTATTATACCAATGTATGTACTGACATACACACTGACTCCCAAAACAAGTACATTATGATAAAAATGCTTGTCATGTGGAGTGAAACACAATTGCTTGTCCACTGATAAAGGTAGACATTGCTAGCAATAATTTCCCAAAATAAACCCTATCTTACCTTTCTTACAATCAGAAACAGCATGGGAGAAAATCACTCAGCCTGTAATGCACTGATATACAGGTCAGCTTTGTGGTTTCCTGATTCAGAAACGAACATAACTGATTTTAGACCCAGATAACGCATTTGCTTGCTCACCGCTGCTTGTTGGATTGAGTGGGCTGTCATGATGGCGTGCTGTTTAGGGATTCAGTTTGAGAATCAATACAGCATCATCAACAAAAGTCTGTTGACACTGCTAGTCATTGATGAGCTGCTTCGTATTACAAATGTACCTATGTGCAATTTTGAAGGCCAAAAGACAAAGTGCAACATGTTCAATAAGAGTACAGACCATTATACATACGCACTTTCAACTTCTCAAGTGTCGAGCTGCTGTACTATTAATTAACACATTAAGCCAAGTAAACAAATCATGCATTACAACAGAATACTAATTCGAATACCAATGACAATGACTGCAGGTGATTAATGAACTTCAATTTTTCAGCACATTCTTTGTTGTGGCAGACTGCAAGCAGTGGATGGAGATATTAGGAGGGCTAGCTCAGCAGTGAAACAAGCCTTGGCAGGAAAAGGGTTGAGGTGGCAGGTATGGTGCCAGGTTTGAACAGTATTGTTTCCCGATAAATACTTCTTGTTGGCTTGAGAGGTGCAGTCTGTCTTGCACACTTCTGAGTTGTCAAAACTCTGGGACCAGAAGCTGTCAGAAAGTGCTAATGAAAATAGAAATATATTTCTTTATTTGTTTTCGTTTTTTATTTATTGAGAGGGAATGCAGGGAAAGATACATGCTATTATCGTCCATGGAGTGGATTGCGAGATATTGACCTTTCTCTCTCTTTCCATATTGTTTTGATACTGCAAGGGTGTTCTGGTCTTTAAATTGAATGACTCATGTTTTCAACCATGTTAACATCTGTGCTGATTTCCAGAGTAAAATGAGCATGTGGATTACATCAGGAGCCATCTTCATCTTAACTGCTTGAATGCATTGCCTCCAACTTGTTATTAACACCATAGCAACAGGCAGGCAATCTCTTCCCCGTAGGTGGTCTTGTCATTGTTAGTGATGAGGTCCATAACGGTCGTGCCACCTGCAAACCTGAGGAGTTTGTCTCATTTTCCTCTCCTTTTTCCTGAGGATCAGTTTTTTAATGTGAAAAAGTAGAAAAAATGACTGCCTTTTCCCAGAAATTGTACAAACTGTTATGCTTTAGCCAAATCTTGCACAGAACCCTCTATTATATGCTTATACACGATTGAAAAACACTATTTAAATCTTCAGGCTACTCAAAGAAGCATTTAATTATTTATTTGAGGCAGTCAGACCCTGTGGCTGCTGTGAAATTAGGTGTAGTAAAGGGCCTTGTAAATGGCGGTTGCTGGGTACAGTGCTCTGCTGCTAAGACAACAGTCAAACTAGTCTCACACACACACACACACACACACACACACACACACACACACACACACACACACACACACACACACACACACACACACACACACATGCACACACGCACACACACACACACACACATATATATATCACATAGGCTACATTTTACTACAGTGTGGGGCTCTAATACAAAGGCTCCTTCATGCCCAGTCCTGTCAGAAAGGGGGCATATGTGTCGTAAAAGGGGCCACAGATTCACACCTGTTTAAGCCAAGGATGTTTGAATTACTGTATAGCCATACCATAGGTCATGATATGCACATTTCAGTGAGAAGAATCACATAAAACCGTCAAATAGACACAGAGGCCTAGTTTTACGTGTCTTTACTAAAGTGTAAACATATTTTCCAGGTATGGATCATTTCAAGCTCAGTTATTAGCTACATGAACTTTAACTAACCTTGCATGTCTTTTATCTAGCCTACGTCAGATCTGTAAAACACACCCAAGTTAAAAACAAAAACAAAACAACCTTTATCACATAACAAATATGTCTTGCCAATGATAAACTGACCTAGATCTAACGTATTAACTTTTAGTTAAATTAAAACACAAAGAAACTGGAAAGACACAACTTAAAGCAGGGATAACATTACAAAACTCCATATGGATAGTGGGATACAAATTAGAGCAACTGTGCACTCTATCTTGGAGATGCAGTTTTTTTTCAATTGCCCTCCAAAATTATGGAATCCTCACCCAAAACCAGCAGAGAGGCAGGGTCAGACGAAACCTATAAAAACCTGTTAAAACATATCTTTTTAACCTAGCATTTGTTTTAAACACCATCCCACACCATGTCTTAAACACAATTTTTAAGACATTTTATTCCTGTGATGGCATTGTTTAAAATTTTATTTTGGTGTTTTATCGTACGACTTACTCAATAAGTCTGCTTCTACTGTTGGTTGCGCTTCACTTCAGTTCCTTTATTTTTTTTTTACTATTCAATTATTTGTTCTTCTGTTTTATTTATGATTGAACTTTTCAATGCAATACATGCTGTTCTTCGTGTCTTCTCATTTGTACAGTGTGCTTTTAATGCAAAGCACTTTGAGCTGCATGTTTTGTATGAAAGGTGCTCTACAAATAACGTTTATTATTACTATTATCATTATTATTATTATTGTAGATTTTACTCTGAGAAAAGGTCTAAACCTTGACCTATAAAACCCACATGCTTGACACTCTGGTCAACTTAAATAATGTAAAATCAGTAGTTAAATACGGCATTAGGCTACAAAAATAAATAAGTAATAGTTCTTCATGACTATCATTGGGGGAAAGGTTAACTTACAAGAAGAGCGTTTTTCGTACTTGCCAAAGTAATAATCACTTGGCAGTGATTGAGTGGAGCGGTTGTTGCTAAGCAACGGAATGCTAGAACGCCCCCAGGACTTTACAGCTTGTGCCAGTCTTCTTTGCAGACAGTCATATGAAGTAACTCAAAACTACTCTTATTACACGAAGTTAAGCTAGTTTAGGGGAAGGTTTCTGGAGCTATCACAATCCCCCTCCCCGTTTCGTTGAAGGAGGTGACGGGGACTACGACAGCATGTCGTGAGCAATCATGTCCGACGACGAAATTGTACCTTCTTTTCTTCACGATGTCAGAGTAAAGTTTGTCGAGGGGAAAGTTTGTGGGTTGCTGCGACTGCATAGCCAAACATGGGACAAGAGTGCTGTCAACGAGGAGTTTCAAACACTTCTGAATGACTTCTTTGATAAGGAGTCTGTGATATTTTTCTCTTCATCAAAAAAAGCATGTCTGGTTGCTTCTAATGAGGTAACGTAACGTTAGCTATATTCGTACTGTTAAGTGGAACCTTAGTGTAGTAAATAACTAGCTTGACGCTAACCTGTGGAAAAATACATTGACGTTAGCTACACTTAGGGATTTAGCAGGACTTACCGAACTGCTTAGAAGTGGCATATCTGCTATCTGTATCAGAATCTTGTGATGTTATTTAAAATGCAGGTCCCACCTGTTGCTCAAAAGCAAATCTATGTTCTCAAGAAGACAGTTGTTCCCGTCAACTCTGAAAACTACAGGGAACTTCTGCTTTTTGGCTTCTTGTCTCCATCACCACTTCTGCAGCTGTCAAGCACAGTTGAGCAGGTGATTGACATACACTCCATAATACACCTATGACATAATATGGGGTTGTACATTATGTGCATATTTTCGAGTTTGCCTTTTATGATTTGTGGGTGTATTCATTCTACGTCTATGTCTCTATAAAAGGTATGTGGTCCACTGCTGTCAAACAACAAAAACCACCAGATGTGGCCAAATCTGATGTCTGAAGACATCGTCCGACATGTTGAGATTGTGTGCAGTAGGACATCAGTTGTCCGGGGACAGGCTTTAGGAAAAAGTGTCCTCCCTATCCCAACTGCGGCAGAGTCGATGGAAAATTCATACAGCACCTTTAAAATGTAAGAAAACACACATATTTTGCTGTTATGTTAGTGCCTGGGATTTTTGACTCTGAACATGTAATTTCAGGTATAATAACTATGACAGAGCACTGGCCCATGCTATAGAGACCCAGGTCATCAACTGGACCAATCTGATTCAGAAAATTTTAAAGGAGGATTCATCAGACCTACTTATGACAGGCTGTAATCCAGGGCCCAATGCAGAGCTGAAGTTTTGGGCTTCCAGGAAGAGCAATATACAGAACATTTATCATCAGGTATGTTCCCTTTCCCTCCTGTTTGGCACTAAAATAATAATTAACTTTAATCTCATCTCCTGACATTCCACTGTCTGTTAAAATGTTTGGTACTTTCCCTCATAGCTTCAGAGTCCCATTGTACAGAAGATGGCAAAGATGTTAGAGATGATGGATAGCAGCTATCATTCAACAATCAACACTCTAACTGGACATGTATTTGATGGTAAGATTAGCTAGTCCCTGGTCAAAACCAACTAAGACATACTGTAGTTTGCACCTTGTCAGATGATGCACAGCATAATGTGATGCAAACGTATTAACTCTGATTATAATGTTTTAATTGATTTTTTATAAATCAAAAGCCCTCCAAGAAGCCGAGGATATTGACCTCTATCTACAGCCACTACACAAACAACTGACTCAACTGGAAAAGGAAGGATTCCCTCGCTTTGATACATTCATAGCTGCACTGTTCCACACACTCTTCCTTATTTGGACCAACTGCCAATGTTATCAAAGACCGGCACGCATGGTGGTGTTACTGCAGGAGCTTTGTAATCTCTTCATTGAGCAGGTAGGAATCTTCATTTGAAACACCTGTAGTGAGTGATTATCAGGTGACACATACATGTGAAATTGTTGTGAATATTGTTGGGTGCAGGGCATGGAATTTGCTGTTAGTGAATCAGCATTACCCTAGCTTAAGTTAGTGGCTGTCTCTGTGAACAAATTCACAGATCAAATCTTTTACTCTTTAGGCCTCTACATACCTCTCTGTTGATGTGCTACTCAGAGAGGATCCAGAGGAAACTCTACAAATGGTTAAGAGGGTGATAGAAGTCTTAAAACATTTCAGAGACAATTACCAGACCCAGAGGGAGAAGTTGGCCAACCACGTGAAACATGCACCCTGGGATTTCCCATCTGCCATGATTTTTGCACGTTTTAGCCTGTTCTTTAATCGTATGCTACAGCTGGAGGTGAGATGATATATATTTTTTTGTATTCAGGTGTCACATTGAGGTAGTATTTTTATTTTGTTTTGTGTTGTATTGCACTTTTTTCTCTTTTCAGGAACTGTTTGAAACTATGCTGGACTTTCAGAGAATGGAAAAACTGGAATTTGGTGGACTGAACAGCAAACTCTACAGTGAGCATGCTGCTCAGCTGTACAAAGAGTTCAGTAACCATTGCCATGTTTTGAAGCAGAGTGACAACAACCCACTTAACTTACGTTCTCAGGTGAAAATATTTTTACTTGCATTTATATAGCTTATTAAGATTTTTTTGAACCGCTACTGTATATATTCATAATGCACAATTTTACAATGGTCATAAAATGCTGTTTAATTATTAACTTTCATCAATTCATAAGGATTTTGAAAACGAGTATAAGGATTTGAAAGTGAGGATTGTGGACTTTGAATGCCGCCTTGCCAGCCTTCTATGCTTGGCCTTTAAGGATTGCTCAGGACTCGAATCAGCATTTAAAGTAAGCAAGACTGGATTATAGGATGATGGTGTTGACACAACTGATAAACTGAATATTGAGTGACCAAGCTATTAAGTGGAACACCAACATCATTGGTTTTATCCTTTAGCTGCTTACTATTGTTGGACCCTTCCTGGAGAGAAGACAAATCAGACAGATATTCAGTCCCAACTTCATTCTACTGCAGCAACATTTCCGAGAAGAGCTGGAGAGATGTAAATGTCTGATTCAATCCCAGCTCAATCAGGTCTGGAAGCAAAAATGGAATATAAGCAATATGTACTCAAGGCACAATAGGTATTGTCCGTGCAACAACCTTGTTCCATTCTTTCTTTGATTACAGATGGAGAGTGGTCTGACTAAGAACATGGCTCACACATCTGGAGCTTTGAAATGGGCAAAAATGCTTAGAGAACGCATTCAAACACCATGGGAAAAGATCAAATTAATGTCTGATATGTCAGTAAAACACCTGATTATTTCCATTGAACTAATTAGTTAAAAACAATAGCTAGTCAGACAAATATATGGCTTGATTGATTGATTGATTGATTGATTGATTGATTGATTGATTGATTGATTGAATACATACACACACAAGAGATGTCTCTTGGTGCCAAGCTTGAAAATGACAATTGCCTTGCAATTATGTGATATTTCCAGGCCTGCAGGAGGTGTAGAGATGGTGAAGGAGTACCACATGTACATGGAGTTGTTGAGTCTCCTGGACCAATATGAAGAGGACACTTACTCTGTCTGGTGTAATGGTTTGGAACAGACCTGCATGATCAACCTGAACCAGCCCCTTATCTCCAGAAATGCCTCATCTGACCTGATCTCACTCAACTTCAATCCAAAGGTAATTGATGTAATGTCCCTGCAAATGAGAAATAACATTGCGTGAACATCCTCCAATCCAATGCTAAATATTTATCCAACTTACTGTTAGACTGATTTTGTAATGTCTGACTCTTAAAAAATATGTTAAATTCATAGACTATAAAAAATGGACGTAGCCTCTATGTCGCGTTCCGTTCTCTCAGCGTGATCCAATCGTACTCGCCTACGGGAGTCGCCATCTTGTCAGACTTTGACCCCTCATTTCCTCTTACCAAAAGAGGGCTTTGATGTGACGTTGGGGGGACGGAGATGTGTCCATCTGGCTGACGTATACCTCTGAGGAGAAGTGAGGGCCATCGGCTAGCTGTCAATCAAGAGGCCGCTCCTCTAATTGTTCATACATTTTAACCTCCAATGGAAAAAAAAACCAGCCTGGTACAAAAAAATTCACCCCCCACAGTGTTGTCATGGAGATATGACCTAAACATACAGACTAGAATGTTTTTTTGTACCAGACCTGATTTAGGTTTAATTATGCTGTGAAAAACGGCCTATTTAACATGGGGGTCACCGAGAAACTGCTCTATTATGAAACCTGCCCCTAGTGGCCACTTAGTGAATGTAATTTTTGGCACTTCCGCATTGGATCAACCAGGAAATTGCTGTTGTGGGGGCTTGGTTAAATTGCTTTCCTTACACTTCTCACGTGCCCTTAAGACCCCTTAATATTGGAATCTCTGTTAGTATGCTTTAAGCCTAGTTCAGACCAAACCAAAGATGCACGATGAGACGATTTGAAACTTGCATCTACTCGCAATGCGTTTACACCAGTGCAACAAGATGAAATGGTGTATCATCTCCATAGCAATGGTACTCTGTCTTTTTTAGCTGGATATAATTTGTAGCATCTTCAAATATGAATGAGGATAGTGAAAGTGAGATACAAGCTACAGATGCATTTTTAGTAGGGATGAAATGGCGAAAAAAACAAACATTTAAGTAGTCATGTATTCTGATTCACTGCTTCAGACTTAGCCATCCTGACAGAGTTAACAGATATTTTTGTACAGTTATTTAATTTTAGTTAATATATTTTTCAGGGGTTTCTGTTAGTTGAGTCAAACCATTTTACCACCACCCCACTGTGACTATGTGTATGAGTTAATTTCCTTTTACCTCACAGCTGACTGAAGTCTTGAAAGATGTTAAGTATATTCTGAATGTCAGTCAGAGGAAGATCCCTGCAGCTGCAATGGCTGTTTTTGAGAAGCGGGACATGTTCACAAAGGTACAGCACTCTTCGGTCCACTTCCACTCATGCACACCTGCTTGAGTTAAACAATAAGTAATATGTCTTTACTATTGTCCTTTACATAATACGCTCCTCAGAATATATATAATATTTTCTTTACGATTTTGTTTTCCAGTATGTGAGCAGTCTGCAGCTACTAGTGCAATGGTACAACAAGCTAAAGCAGACATTGTTAGAGGTGGAACTTCCTCTCATCAGAGCTGAGCTAGAGTCCATAGATGTGCAGTTGACAAGAGCAGAGTCTGACCTGACATGGCAGGATCCGGACTGCTGGAGCTTTATCAGCACCACGAAAGACCTGATCCACAACCTTGTATGTAGAGTCAGTAGAGCCAAGGAAAACTGCGAAGCCATCCAGTCAATGATGAAGGGATGGAGCAAACAGGCCATGTTTTGCAGAAAGGACAACAAGAAAGGCTTGCTCATACAGCTGGAAGACAGGCGAGACCGTGTCAACAAGAAGTACAGCTCTATGAAGAAGGATGGAGAGACTATCCACAAGCTGGTACAGGTGCGTATGGCTGAATGTATGATTATATTCCCTCTGTACTGTAAGTGATTGCCATAAAATAGGAAATTATTGGCATGGTTCAAAAACCTTTTTAGCGTGGTGAAGGGATAATTATCTTTAGATTACATCACATTAAAAGGACAGTATTGTTCAGAAGTCATTTAAAGCCTTGTTTTTTTTTTTACATTTATAGGATAAATCATATCCAACCTAAATAGTCCAGTGTTTATTTTTTCTGACCTTCAATTCCTACTCTAAAAACATGTCCCAATACTTAGGAAGCTGTGCAAATAAAAATGCTTAAGTCATTTTGAAATCGATTTAAAAAAAAATAAAAACCCTCCAATGTGTCAACCTGCAGTATCCCTAGAAATCAAAAGTGATTTAGAGACAGAGTCAAAACATTGACAGTTTTTGTGCTCACCATCTCTCCAACATCCTACAATTTCTTCAGGAGAATATAGTCCTTTTTCATGCTGACCCTGCGTCAGAAGCGTGGCAGTCCTACCTAGAGTATGTGGATGAGATGGTGGTGGAGGGGCTCTTCAGCTACATCAGCCACTCTCTTCAGTTCTTTGCGGACAACATGGAATCAAGGCCAAACCAGACACCTCTGTTTGAGGCTCAGTTGATTCTGAGTAACTCAGGAATGGGTTTCCTGCCATCATTGGAGCAAGATGCAGGTGACGGTCTGTATGAGATGATAGAAGGATTGATTGGAGACATATTCAAGACTTCTGTGAATATCAATAGAGTGGCTGCTAATCTCAGCATGGAGCGCTACCAGGTATGCACTCTGCTATAGATTTGGATGCTTTTATATTCTCTGCTCCTCTTTCTAGTGCATTCTTCTACAAATAGTAGATTCTATTCCAGTTATGACATGTAATATAACTCTTACAGGATATAATGGATGACATGCTAGATTTGTTGGACCTGAGACAAGAAATAATGGAGCGAGTGAAAAACGTCCTCAAGAAGGCAATAAATTACCAGAGAAAGTTTGATTGCTACACCCATCTCTGGCAAGATGACAGGGCTGAGTTTCTCATCCAGTTTCTCCTATATGGACGTGTACTTACAGCTGAAGAGATGGAGGCTTGTGGAGCAGATGCACTTGCTGAGAGCCCACCTACAATCGAAAACTTCAAAGAGCAGGTAAAAGGCTTATATTTGGTTGTGAATAGCATTTCCCATACAGAACATGACATGCGTCTTAATTGTTATTTCTGTTGTGGTCTTAATTATACAGATAGATTATTATGAGGATTTGTATGCGGAAATTTCCAAGCTTGAAGACTTCACACTGTTCAATGGATGGTTTCGAGTGGATATCAGGTTCTTGAAAGTGAGCCTTCTTAACACTATAAAGAAGTGGAGCTGGCTTTTTAAAGAACACCTGTTGACATATGTCACTAACAGGTAAAATTTATTTCTGCATGAATATTAAACGCAGACCAAACTGTTACATCAGTTCTCACTGTGCATGCATTCCTACTCAGTCTTGATGAACTGCAGACTTTTGTCCGAGCCACTGTTGAAGGGCTAGGCCAGCCTGTGGCTAAAGGAAATCACAGTGGCTTGGTGGAAGTGATGAGTCACCTGTTGGCTATCAGAGACAGACAAGCAGCCACAGACAAGATGTTTGAGCCTTTTACAGACACAATAGTCCTTTTGGAACAGTATGGAGTGTCTATACCAGACCAGGTCTATTCTCAGCTGGAGGTAAGGAAAGGATTGGGTTAATGCTATTATTTTCCTACCACCTTCAAATACTAACTAAATGATATGATAAAAAATTATAATTTAGTCACAAATTCATTTTGTGACCGTTCAACCTTTGACAAATCAAAATTATATTCTCTCTGTAGGAACTTCCTGAGAAATGGAGTGGGGCAAAAAAATGTGCCTTAAAAGTTAGACACGAGGTGGCACCCATGCAGAATGCAGAAGTGATGGTTCTACGGAAACGATGCTTGACATTTGAGGTGACAAGTCCCCTTTAGCTCTTTCCACCTTTATTGTTTATGTACAGTGTTGAAGCTGTTGTTCTGTATACCATAGTGTGAAAACCCTTAAAGTGGTGCTACTTTTTTTCAGGTGGAACAAAGCAAATTCAGGGAAATGTTCAGAGCAACAGCTCCCTTCGGTTACAATGCAGTGCGTCCCTACATCAGTCTGGAGAAAGTAGGATTTTAATTATTGCTTGATTCTGATTTTAATAACATTGTATTATACTGTACACTTTCGAATCACTGTATTGTTTTCTAGTCTGAAAAAGCTGTCCAAGAAATGGAGAAAGAGGTAGCAGAGCTACAGGAGTCCACAAATCTGTTTGAAGTTACTATTCCTGACTACAGAGACATCAAGCTCTGCAGACGTGAGGTCACAATCCTCAAAGAACTGTGGGACATTGTTGTATTTGTGCAGGTAAGTAGGTTAAAGCTGAGGACAAATGTTCTCACTTTAAAACATGCTAAACAATACACTAAAATATGTTTGTGAGAACACTTTCTGCGAGAATTATGCAATACAGTAATAGAATATCGAGTCATTCTTGATCCGCGCTGCTTAGTTTCACAGTTGGATCAGAGTTTATGAGCATAGTTATTGACCCTGTGTCAAAGATTCCTCTGTTCTGATTGGTCGTCGGTCAAGCGCAGTGGATCGAGCAGATGACATTAGGAGCAAACACAGAGAGAGGTAAAGCTACTGTACATAACTATTTCACAGATCGTCTGTCTCATTATGCATTTGGGATATAGTGACAATTTCAGCTGATATGAATAAAACAAAAGAGAAGTTCCGCATTAATGTATATTGTATACTTAACGGCACTATTCTAGAGTAAGGGTAAATACAGCTGAAGGCCTCATCACCCCGCTAAAATGCGCCAATAACTCAACAACTTGACTAGCCTGTCCTCTCGGAGGCTGTCATTGATTCTTTGAATACCCTGTAGCTTCTAAATGTCCCCATTAAGTACCCTCAGCCCATTGACCCCTCTGCATGCATCTTTATCTATACAGAGCAGTGTGGAAAACTGGACAATGACCAAATGGAGGCAGATAAACGTGGACCAGATGGATGCAGAATTGAGGAGGTTTGCCAAGGTGAGGTCATCAACAGTGCTACATCACACCAGTGCATCTCTCCTGCTGTCTTGCAGTCATGCACCATTGCTATTTGTAACAGATGCCTCTAATAACTAATTGTGTTTACCTACCTTCTGTTTGTGTAGGACATACGGAAGCTTGACAAAGAGGCTCGCTTGTGGGATGTGTATTCTGGGCTAGACCTTTATGTAAAGAACCTGTTGACGTCACTGCGGGCCGTGAGTCAGCTACAGAACCTGGCAATACGAGAGCGCCACTGGGTGCAGCTAATTAGAACAACAAAGGTGCATACATACGCCCAGCAGGGATCATGCTATAGAACAATGTTTGAGTTTTTGCATCATGACAATAATTCTTTTGAAATAGATGGACTTCACTGTGACTGACAGTACCACCTTGGAAGACCTCTTGGCTCTGCAGCTCCATTTGTTGGAAGATGAAGTTCGCAACATAGTGGACAAGGCGGTCAAAGAAATGGCCATAGAGAAGGTACTTAATAAGGGAAAGGAATATATTTATACATCATTATCAAGATGAATTCTGCATATAAAATAAAGAATGACCTCTAATTAGGAGCCAACCTCATGAATATGGTCCATTCTCTTGCTGTCCTGTGAAAACCATGTATCTCCAAAACATCAAGTTTTAATGAGTCATCTTTGTTAGTCATCAGTTGTGACAGGGACACTTCACTACAGGTTCAGTAGGTAACTAAAGACATTTTACACCTTCTTGTCGTATTTCCTCAAACTTTCCCTATATTCTGAAGTAAGTACATGAGACATACAGTAAATCTGTAATAAAAACAATCTGGTTCCTCTGTTTCCTATTGTTTCTAGTGGCATTCGCAAGATTCCACCGCAAGCAAATTTTTAATGTACTTTTTACCTGTAAAAGGAAAATGAGTGCCAAAATCACCCAACGGCCAGAGTAAATTTCCAAATTTTATAGCTAAGCAGTGCAGTAAAATATGTTTCTGAAAATATTGTGCAGTTTAATCTTGCAAATGCCATCAGGAACACAAGAAAGAAAGAAGAAAGCATTTCTTTATTCAATTAAATTGTTTCACTCTGTTATCAGGTTACATAAACACAAAGGCCCAAAATACACAGATGTACAGACAGGAGTTATATATATATATATATATATATATATATGCATTAAAAGGAGACATGTTGGAGGTTGGCTACCCCATGATGAAGGAGAAGGCAGAGGAACTAGATTTTTCCCTAGATTATTTGTCTCATGTACTACTGCCAGGATATAGAGACAATTTGAACAAATATGATGATATGTTATTTTTAGTTACCTACTGAATCTTTGATCTGAATTAACTAAAACTAAAATAAATAGATTATATTCTGTAGTACGTAAATAAAGGACAGTTTGTATTCAAACATGTTAACATGCTGTTCATTATTTTTTATTTAAGGTTGTGACAGAAATAAGTAAAACGTGGACCTCAATGGAGCTTTCATATGAAGATCATTACCAAACGTCTGTGCCATTACTCAAATGTCATGAGGAACTTCTTGAAACTCTTGAGGATCATCAGGTAAATATCTGAGAAACTGCCAATGATACGAAGATTTTATGTGACCTTATATTTCAGAATGCTGTAAAGCACAAGAACAAGTTCTCAAGATTAGTTGTCTGTGAGAAGAACTGATAGTTAAGTGCTGAATAGAGATGAGAGTGCAGAAAGGGGCCGTCCTGTCGACTGTCTAACAACACAGCTGAAAGTCGAGAGGTTCCCATTGAGTCCCTAGATTTATAGCTGCTGTAGGACACTGGGCATTGTTGCATTGTGGCGGCCTTTGTATATGTCCACCAGATGTATTAGGGGGGGGTTGTAGCCAGCAATTAGAAGTCTTGCCACTTTAGTGCCTAGATCTGTGTAAACCAACCGTTTCCCTCCCCCATTTTTTACAGCATGGCATGCTGATGAGGTTGAATATGCATTTAAATGAAACTGGCAGGTTATGAGGTTAAGGTTATTTAGATATAGTCTCTTTTGCCATAGATTGGGTGGTAGTTTGTTTTTTATTCAAGTTCTACATTGAAGGCTATACTCATGTCTCAATGTCTTCATCCTGAAGGTTCAGCTCCAGGGCATCTTTCAGAGCAAGCACATACATCACTTCCTGTTCCAGGTAGTGAAACTACAGAAACAGCTGACTGTGGCTGACTCTGTGCTGATGGTCTGGATGGAGGTCCAGAGAACATGGGCCTACCTGGAAAGCATCTTTAAAAGCTGTGATGACCTCTGCCAACAGCTGCCTGCAGATGCACACAGATTTCAAGCTATAGATGCAGAATTTCAGGTCTGAACTTTTATGTCAGTCATGTAGTTATGCCAATTCCATTGTTCTTGCCATTGTAATCATGGAGATTTTGGTTCTTTCAGGAGTTAATGTTGGACAGTGCTAAGACTAAAAATGTCATTGAGGCCACAAACAAACATTATCTGTTTGAGAAGTTAGAGGATCTACAAAGAAGGTACATTTTAATTTAATTACACTGCTCACAGTATGATGTCTTGTCCTCAATTGTCCCATACTCTCTTTTAACAGGCTGGCAATGTGTGAAAAAGCTCTTGCTGAATACCTGGAGACAAAGAGACTTGCCTTTCCACGATTCTATTTTATTTCAGCTGCAGACTTGTTGGACATCCTCTCTAAAGGGAGTCGCCCCAGAGAGGTACATTCATTTTAGGGGTCCAAGCAGTAAAGTTGCTGGAGCCCTGTTGTTGTTGCTACTCTTGCTGTTCCTCTTCTTGGCTTGGCCTATTTTGAAGCAGCTCATCTATATTTTTCTCTCTACATGTGGCCATGTGGCCCTCCAACGGGTAAAAACTACATAGAACTGAGTAAAAAAATGAGTGCAATCTGTTTAAGATACATATTTCAGGTTACCAGAGGGCAATGTGAGGCAACAGATCCTCCAAACCCTGCATTCAGCTTCATTATCACTTAGCAAAACTCAACATACACACAGACAGAGTCAGTGTAGCAGGTAAAAGCCCCCACCTACGTACACTCATGTCTGTTCCCCAAGTATTTTGGATCTCTCAAGTAATTTGCATATTTGCTACAATTATAATTTATAATTTCGAAAGAAAGAAAGGTTTATTAGATATTAAGTGTTTTGTTGTTTTTTTTTCTTCAAGATTTTAGCACCAGTGTTTTGACTGTTAAGCATTTAGTCTTGTAGATGTGGTGTCATTGTCTCAGCTCGTGAAAAGGTGTGTGAAAACTACATCTCCCCAGTGGCGCAGTAATTAAGTCACCTTCTCTCTGGGAAACAAAGGTCTAGAGATTGTATTCCAAGGTGGCCAAGTCCTTCTTGCCAGCAATGTGGCAACTCATGCATGTAGTGTGTTTCATTTGCTCATTGAGTTCAAACTGCTTGGACCTCAATCACTGCCGCTTTCAGCTATATTTCCTTTTACTGTTTGTCTAGTGTCACTACTTCACTATTGTGTTTTGCAGGTAACTGTCCACCTCTCAAAATTATTTGACAACATGTCAGATCTCGAGTTTGCCAAAAATGAAAAGATGGATAATCCTAAACTGGCAGTGGGTATGTACAGCAAACAGAGGGAATATGTCCCATTCCAGAATGAATGTTGCTGTTACGGGCTGGTAAGATTAGTTACATTCAGTATCAAACAATACGAATTAGTAATCGCATTTTAAAAGATAACTAATGGTAACAATACTTTACATTAGGTGGAGGCATGGCTTACGTCTCTGGAGGAATCTATGAAGGAATGTGTAAGGGGTCACCTGTCTGAGGCTGTGTCTGTGTACGAGGACAGATCCAGAGAGCAGTGGATTCTGGACTTCCCTGCCCAAGTGGCTCTTACTGGATCTCAGATCTGGTGGAGCAATGATATGGAGCTTGTGTTTAAAAGACTGGAGGAAGGATTTGAATCTGCATTAAAAGATTACAACAAGAAACAGGTACATTGTATGAACAGTCATAAACTCTATTTCAATTAAATTGAACTTAGTTGGTAAGAAAAGCTGACTAAGAGCCAAAATAACAAATATTAACATTATTGCAAATATTCGCTTAATGGGGCACAGTAGGCCTAGTGTTTCAGAGACCTCATTTTGCAGTTCCTGATGCTAAAGTTAAAAATGTTGGGCTCCAGACATTTTACAGATGCAGGTAATGATATACTGTAACTCACATAAATGTCATTGGATAACTATAAGTTGTATTGAAAAATCAGTTAATGCACTAATTGACAGTAGGTGTAAACTATTGCGATAAAATTAAATTTAGGAAAAGGTTACTGCCTTAATTTCACATTGTTATTTACACACACATATACACAGATACATATATTTCAATGTAAAGATTCTGAGTTGTGTATAATCTGTGAGTGAAGTGACAACTGCTAAAGACGATGGTCATATCTTCCATAATGCCGCCATAATAACATCGGAGTCGTAGCCCTGAGCTGGGTTTGTAGGGACTTGTTGTGGGCTACACTCACAGTTGTATTATCACTCTTGTCAGTTTCATCAGCACTATTTAAGGTTAGCATGTCCTTGGTTGCTGTTTGAATAATCTCTTTCTCCCTTCAACGCACTGCACTGCACTGATTGGATTTGCTGTCATACAGAACAAGTGATAAATGCAAGACATCCAGTGATGTTTTAGTCAAAACAAGAACAAATGACTACTTTTTATTGTCTGTTTCTGTCAAATTGTCCACATTTATATGCCGACTGTGTATGTTGTTCTGCATGGATTTAAGTTATATTGACTTTTAATACTTAACAATACAAGTTAAACAAGAAATATGAACCATGCAGTTTTTTTTATATCAGATTGTTGCCAATTAAATCTTGAATGAATTTAAATTGGCACTAATGTCTTAACTTCTATTTTCCTCAGCATTGCTTTGACTGTTTTTCTTTCCTCCTTCAGATTTCTCAACTCAACTTGTTGATCGGCATGCTGCTGGGAGAGCTGAGCTCAGGCGATAGACAGAAGATCATGACTTTATGCACTATTGATATACATGCCAGAGATATTGTTGCCAGCCTCGTTTCCCAAAAGGTAATCACATTCGAATCATTCCATAATTAGCATTTTCTTTTAGTCTGATTGAGCTAATTTTGTTTTCCTAAGGTTAGAATATAATTTTCTGAAAGTCACAGCCCATGTGGTAACAGCTCAGTTCTCCATTTTTAATGCAGCAACAAGAAAAACAAACTTTCTTAAAATGTTAAGTAAAACAATTAAAAACCCATGACAAACCTAGAAGGAAGAATACAGTTCCTGATTATGGCTTGACTAGATTATAGACGGTAGGCTTAAGCTAAAACAAGACAACATTTGAACCAGTTATTGGTGTCATACCACCTACTGCCCATTTCTCTTGTGACATATGATTTATTTTACATAGTTTAACAGCAGCCATGTGTGTTCACAGGTCAGCACCTCACAGGCCTTCCAGTGGCTTTCCCAGCTCCGGCATTGCTGGTATGAGCAACAGCATCACTGCTATGTCAACATCTGTGATGCCCAGTTCCTTTACTCATATGAGTATCTTGGAAATACACCTCGTCTAGTCATCACTCCCCTCACAGACCGGTAATTCTGCTGCTTATCAGTTTTCAGTCTATGCATGTAACGTTTCATTACATTTGCTAAATTTAGCAGGGCGGAACAGCACATTTGTGTGTCTCTGTGTATGTTTAGGTGCTACATCACCTTAACTCAGTCACTCCACCTGACCATGAGTGGAGCCCCAGCTGGCCCCGCTGGAACAGGAAAGACTGAGACCACTAAGGATCTTGGCAGAGCCATGGGTGTGATGGTATACATCTTCAACTGTTCTGAACAGATGGACTACAAGGTGTGAAATTAATCCAGTGGACGGTTCATAATTATGCCTTTTGGTCAGCTCATGTCTTGATTAGATATTTCAGTAAACATGTGTTTAAATGTAATATTTTGTTCATGTTCAGTCAATTGGGAATATCTACAAGGGTCTGGCCCAGACTGGAGCATGGGGCTGCTTTGATGAGTTCAATCGCATCGCTGTGGATGTTCTGTCAGTTGTAGCAGTTCAGGTCAAAACTATACAGGATGCCATTCGCTCTAAAAAGAAAAGGTAACCAGCTGAAGCTGAACTCATGAAGCCTTAATGCTGTTAGAGTGGAAATGTATTAATTCTCAATGCTACCTCACAGGTTCCTGTTCTTGGATAAAGACATTGTCTTAAAGCCCTCTGTGGGGATTTTCATCACTATGAACCCTGGCTATGCAGGCAGGACAGAGCTACCTGAGAACCTCAAAGCTCTTTTCAGGTGAGAGTGATACAGTAAATTTATTTAAAGTGTGCCTTTACTCAGCATAAAGTTTATTGTCTGCACTGTCTGTATCGTGCTGTAGACCCTGTGCCATGGTGGTGCCTGACATTGAGCTTATTTGTGAGATAATGCTGGTGGCAGAGGGCTTCCGTGGTGCTAAGATGTTAGCCAGGAAGTTTATCACTCTGTACTCTCTCTGCAAAGAACTGCTCTCTAAGCAGGTAGGAGAATATCACTTAGTAGCACAGTTATATATAATAATGTTGGATTAGAACAGAAAGCATCAATAATACATCTTTTCTGCTATGCTTCAGGAGCCTGACAATGCATGAACCATTCTATATCTTAGTACTTCGCATGATATGATTTATGTTTAAGTGTAAGCACAGGAATAAACATGTTTGCTGTCTATTCTTGTTTGTCTATTAGGACCACTATGATTGGGGTTTGCGTGCTGTCAAGTCTGTTTTGGTTGTGGCAGGGGCACTGAGGAGAGGAGACATGAGTATACCAGAGAATCAGGTGACCTACTGTACATGTGTGTGTCATCTCAGCCACAAGAGGAAGACTCAATGTCTTATATAATCTATAAGTGCACTTTACTTCCCAGGTGCTGATGCGTGCGCTGAGAGACTTCAATATTCCTAAAATTGTCACTGAGGACGTGACTATTTTCTTGGGACTGCTGGGAGATCTGTTCCCAGGCCTGGAAGTGGAGAGAGAAAGAGACTGTGAATTCGAAAAGGTCATCCGAAAGACCACACTCGAACTCCGACTCCAGCCTGAGGAGACATTCATCCTTAAGGTTTGAACATAGACTGCAAAATATATGGATTTGGTCTCAGTGACATCACCCATAGCCAAAATGAAGCTTAAAGTGGATCGCTCTTGGTGGCTCCAGCCGTCGCCATCTTGGCAGGGCCTGACATCGCCTCCTTGTTAATCCAAAAATGGACAAAGAGGTGGATTGAGCTGAGGCGGCCCGAATGAAGCCTACAGTCTTCTGTGACATCATCCAGCTGTCACTCAAAGTGTTCATGCCCTTAATTATGCATACCTTTAATCCTTAGTAGAGCTGTAGAGACCAAAACCCTTTTTTTTTGTACCAGAATGTAAACGTGTTTAAATGTTTATTTCTGCTGTAAAGTTGCATTCATTCACTTTTGGAGCCAGCCTCAAGTGGTCATTTGAGGAATTGCTGTTTTTTGCACTTAATGTACAAGTTGGCTGCATTTTTTTAGTACCAGATGTTGCCACTTGGGTTTGACATGATATGGTGTATACCTGGTGAATGCTTTAAAAAAAAATAATTAATTAATCTTTTTCTAAACATTTATTTTGTCAGGTGGTGCAATTGGAGGAACTCATGGCAGTGCGTCATTCTGTCTTTGTAGTTGGAAGTGCAGGGACTGGGAAAAGCCAGGTTTGATTTTATCACCATGAGATTGTGAAAGTAAATGCTCCATCTATTTTTGCAATATATCAAATGTCAGGTTTTTATCTTTTCAATAGATATTGAGAGTTCTCCATAAAACCTATGTAAACTTGAAGAGGAAGCCTGTATGGAATGACCTAAATCCAAAGGCAGTAGACAGAGACGAATTGTTTGGCTTTATCCATCACGCTACTCGAGAGTGGAAAGACGGTAAACAGAGCTGGTTTTAAATGAGAATCACAACATTTAAAACACATGAACCAGTGCTTACTCGTACAAGATGCAAACCATGATAATAATTTGTAACCTCAGTGTGAATTCTTCTATTTCTTTATAAGGTTTGCTATCATCACTGATACGAGAGCAAGCAAACATCTTCCACACAGGACCTAAGTGGATTGTGTTGGATGGAGACATTGATCCGATGTGGATTGAATCACTCAACACAGTGATGGATGATAACAAGGTACCTCCCTCCTGTTCACTCATACACTATTGTACAACACATAGCAACCAAGGTGGCATAGATAGAAAAAGATGTTTCTTTCCCCCTCCTTCAGCAATCGCTTCCTGGAGTGTAAGTACTTGGAGGTATTTTCCCAGAGTGATGAATCATGTCACAGTGATCTTGTGCCTTTGAAAATATTCTAAATGTCAAACCCGATGAGATATGAAGTTGTTTTCCTTATCGTTAGGCAGCGTTTTGTCCGTCATATTGACCATTCAAATGTTATTATATTTGGAAACAGTAATGCATTACAACATCTTTCAGGTCTTGACTCTGGCCAGTAATGAACGTGTGCCACTCACTCCATCCATGAGACTAGTGTTTGAAATCAGTCATCTAAGGACTGCCACTCCCGCTACTGTGTCCAGAGCAGGAATTCTCTATGTAAACCAACAGGACCTGGGCTGGAACCCGTGAGTCACACAGATTGTATTCACATAACATCAAAGCATTTTTTAGGTTTTCAATCCAATGCTGTTTTGTATCATCGTCTGTATCATGTGTTGTGCTTGTTGCACCTAAGTGATATTGTTGTGTAAAAGCATCATACTCAAAAGACAAGGGACACTGATTCAGATCAGCACAACACTATAAAATCATTCCTTCCTGCTCAGGTATGTTTCCAGCTGGATTGACCAACGAGAACGCCAGACAGAAAGGGCCCACCTCACTATACTGTTTGAAAAATATGTCCCTCGTTGTCTAGAACAGATGAGAAACACATTCAAGACCATCACACCTATCCCAGAAAATTCTATGGTGCAGGTACACAACACACAAGCTGTGATTTTATTTCTTTCATGTAGAGTATGAAAATCAATGAATTATTATTATCATTATTATTATTATTTTCTTCTCATTCAGACACTCTGCACTTTGCTCGACTGCCTTCTAACATCAGAAGATATTCCATCTGACTCTCCACGTGAGCTTTATGAGACCTACTTCTCCTTTGCCTGCATCTGGGCTTTTGGTGGGGCCCTGTTTCAAGATCAGGTATTACTTGGGTTTAAATCAACTGGATGAAAATGAGTATGGTATAACAATTCTGATCTCATATCAAGACAAGGCAAATTAATGTATTTTTCACATTTCATACCCAAAGGCAATCCAAAGTGCTTTCGGTATTACACAGTAAAAGCACAAGAAACAAATGATAAAAGAAAGCAACACATAGTAAAACAATAAAAGCAATACAAGAAAACAAAATACATTTGATTTAAATAAATGATAAACGGGTGAGAAGTGTGCACCAAACTCAACAGTTGTTTCTTGACAGAAATAATGCATTTTTCAAAGCAAAATGTCTAACTGGGCATTAGCGCTGCAGGCAACGCCAAGGACTGTGACGGCAATGTGATAATTTAATACTCCTGGTAATTGTCCACTTAGTTACCACTCTGCTTACTCCTTGATTTGTCTTTGTACTTCTGTCAGGAATGTAGAAATACCTATATGGTGAGGCCATAGAAATTAAATTAAATTAAATTTCTATGGGTGAGGCTCAACATAATGCCTTATGCTGACAGACATGTCAAGACTGTGATGTGACCAAGAATAATATAAGTGTAACTGTCAATGATTTAGACTAATGTCGGGGTTGAACATTGAAATGATATTAATTGCTGCCTTATATCATATCTTCAATAATTTGTCCAGCTCTATGATTACCGGGTGGAGTTCAGTCAGTGGTGGATCAAAGAAATGAAGACTGTGAAGCTACCAGCACAGGGGACCGTGTTTGACTACTACCTTGACCCTCAAGCCAGACGGTTTCTGCCCTGGAGTGATACTGTGCCTCCATTTGAAATGGAAACTTGTACACCATTGCAGGTAAGAACATATAAAGTGCTATAAATATGGGAGAGTAGGACCTGTCATGCAACTCCAGAAACAGACTTTTCAAAGCAGTTTGACAAATAATCACACACGATCACAAGCAACCTTCTCAAAGAAAAATAACTAAAAATGAACAATACAATCATATTAAAAATATATCTATGCATCAGTGAACATAATAAGGGAGGGTAAAGTCCAATCATGAGGTTATGGCAGGGGTGCTAGAATGGATGATAGGCTTTCCACTGTGTCTGATTACCATCTACTACACCCCATACCAGACTGTGTGGGGGTGAAGGCATGAGCAACAAGGCTTGAGCTATCACCCACGCTCTATTGTCTTTCTTTATGCTCCTGCGTACAGCTGTGAATGCTCCAAAGGCTCTTGCTGAGCCATAATTAGTGGGGTTTTGTTCTGAGCAAATGATGCTATTATGACAGAATAGTTGTGGTGTACTGGGGATATACAAGAAATTATAAATCACATACAATTCACTGAACACATGTCTGTCAATAAATCACACTCAAAGAAAGCCATAATAACTATGTATGTTTCTGCTCTCTGTCTTCCTGCTGTTTCTATGATTGCAGGCTGTTCTGGTACACACAGCAGAGACTTTGCGTCTTCGGTACTTCATGGACTTGTTGCTGGAGAGGAGACAGCCAGTGATGCTTGTGGGGAATGCTGGAGTGGGAAAGACTGCACTTGTCAAGAACAAGTTTGACTGTCTGTCTGAGAGTTACATGACTACAAAAGTACCCTTCAACTACTACACTACCTCCTTCATGCTGCAGGGTGAGGTGTTTGATTGTTCTTTAGTACTGACTACTTGCACATCAAGTAAACTGTAGCACCATCTGCTGGTAATGCTGTGACTCAGAAAGAGCGGAGTGGGAGAAAACTTCACCCTCAGGTATGATTGCAATCCTTACCTTAGTCATCTCTGCATTTCCAAAGTTGATTTGACTATTGTAAGATTACTGTAGTTCTTTTAAAAAAAAAGGATTGTTTGTCTTGTATGTATGTAACTGAGGTCACTTTGCGTTCTCTTGTAGTGATTCTTGAGCGTCAACTAGAGAAAAGAGCAGGCAGAAGCTACTCCCCCATAGGAAACAAGAGTATGGTCTACTTTATCGATGATATTAACATGCCAGCTGTCGACAGTTATGGAACAGTGGAACCTCACACACTTATACGTCAGCATCTGGATTATGGGCACTGGTGAGAAGACATCCCACACGCTTTTTGTCTGTATTTAAGTCTTATATCACCACATGAAAGATCTTGACAAAAGATGGTGTGTTCTGCTTATTAAACCAAGCCACGTTTTCTTGCTCTCTGTAGGTATGACAGACAGAAACTGAGCCTAAAAGAAATACACAATACCCAGTACATTGCCTGCATGAATCCAACTGCAGGGAGCTTTGCTATCAACCCCAGACTACAAGTATGTTTCCCAGTTAAATTGCCCTTAGTCTTTTCTGATGTTGAATTTAAAGAAGTGTAATTTATTTTTCAATGCAGTCTTATACACACTCAATGTTTTAAGAATAGTATAATTTTAAGATAGTATAGATTGAGATATGAGTGAATTGGTGCGCAGATTGTTATGTCAAAGCTCCCTTTGACAAAGGCGCAGTTTATCCATTAGTGCTGTCAAGAGACAATATGTATCAAAAGTGAATCTTCATCTGCAGAAACCTCTCAGAATTTTATTTTACTTACTTGTTTTTGCAGAGAAAAGGATAAGCATTGAGAAAAAAAACTGCAATTATGATACCAGGAAAATTTATCTCAAATCTCCTGTGGTTTGGAGCATAAAACAAAACCGATTTTTTTATGTAGTTGTCGTTTTTTGATGTAGTTTAACAATGTAGGAACTATTACTAATCCTTCTACTACTATCAAAAGTATGTAACATGTAGTTTAAATGCATACAGTAGTTCCAGTTAAATTAGTTCTTATTCAAAACTGCTGCCAATTATGTATTTGAACATTTTGGGGTTAAATTATAGTAATCCCTAAAATATTATCTTTTAATAATTAACATAATATTAAGATATACGTTTTGTGAAGTTTGGTTGTGCCTTTACTCTGCAGAGACATTTCTCAGTGTTTGCGGTGAACTTTCCTTCGTCTGAGACTCAGATGTCAATCTTCAGTCAGATACTGTGTGGCCACCTGAAGCAGCAGCTCTTCAGTCCTCAGGTTCAGAGGAGCGCTGTAGCTGTGGTCCAAGCTGCCATAGCTCTTAATCACAAGATGGTTCACAACTTTCTGCCCACAGCCATCAAATTTCACTACACATTTAATCTACGAGACTTGTCTAACATCTTTCAGGTAGTACTGGTAATAAGAATTTTTTGCAATTGTACTTTTGAATGAAAGGTTATATATTTATATGATAATCCGTGTTATTCAGGGCATCCTCTTCGCTGGGCCTGACATTGTGGAAGAAAGCACTGACCTGGCACTGCTGTGGCTCCATGAGTCCTGCAGAGTGTACTCAGACAGACTGGTAGATGTCAAGGACCTGCATCTCTTCCGGAAGCTCCAGATGGAGATTGTGCATGAATACTTTGAGGTCCAATAAAGATTCTGATAAATGGTGTAAACAGTATTAATTTCTGTTCCTCACCTTCAGATAACAACATTGACCAAGAGATCTCAGTGATTTATTATGCTTGTCCTCTTCCAGGGACTGGAGGACAAAAAGGTGACAAAGCAGCCCCTCCTCTATTGCCACTTTGCCCAAATGGGCGATGAAGCCTCCTATGCTCCTGTTACAGACTGGGCTGTGCTCAGGTCTGTCCTCACAGATGCCCTGGAGAGCTACAATGAGCTCAATGCAGCCATGAATCTTGTACTGTTTGAAGATGCCATGCAACATGTGTAAGTATAGCTGGTTCACATATCATAGTAATAATTACAATGATCATAGTGAACTAATAAAATGATTCCCATCAACTAGAAGAGAGAGCTACGTCCTAAGAAAATTACATAAGCATTCTTTTTTAGAAGTATGAAGATGTTTAATGCAGAAAGGGAAGTTAATAATATATTTATTTTATTAGGTTGGATAGAGTTGTTTCATGGCATAACAAAGATTCTGTGGTTACCAGCTGTCGCATCAGTCGTATCCTGGAGTCTCCAAGGGGTCATGGCTTACTGGTTGGGGTCGGGGGCAGCGGGAAGCAGAGCTTGACTTGTCTGGCTGCCTACATATCCTCTGTGGAAGTCTTCCAAATCACTCTGAGTAAGGGTTATAGCATCCAGGACCTCAAGGTAAATATTTATGTTGTTAATAGGTTGCAGCCAGACAGAAAACCAAGCAGAGTATAACTTCATAAAATATGTATTATGTATTTTATGAAAAAGTATAAACCTTAAGTGACCAGCTTGTAGTTACAATCCTTCCTATTTTAAGACAAGGTTTCTTTAATTAAAAAAATCCCTAGATCAATTTTCCTTCTGGCTGCATTCAGGTTATTGATGTAAATCAGTTCCATTCAGTATCCCCACTGACGCGGGAAATACTTGTCGGATACCATTTAAAGCCACTGGGAAATGTTTCAATACCTCATTGATGAAGCAAGTTTGTCAATTTAATCATCTAATAGCCTCTCAGAAAAACAGTGCGCTATCATGGGACATGCATTATGTCATTGATTATTGCTGATTTGAAATTCTCTATTGGACTCCATATCAGTGTGAACCTTATACAGCAGGTGTCCTTTGTGGCATGTGTTGTTTTTATTAAGATGGATCTGGCTGGCTTGTTCCTAAAGACTGGATTGGAGAACCAGCGCGTGGCTCTGCTCCTGACTGATGCACAGATACTTGATGAGCGTTTTCTGGTCATTATTAATGACTTACTGGCATCAGGTCAGACCTGAACTCCACAATACTCCTACTGTGTTTTAGCATGTCTGCCTCAGAGAACATGCCTGTTGTCATCATAACATTTTCTTCATGAATGTACACCATCAGTTATCTTAACTTGTTCAGTCTTTGAAATCAGAGTGACTGAATATAGATTGCTAGTGCTTGTCAGAATGTGAATATGATTGCGCCTTTTCCTCCAGGAGAAGTTCCTGAGCTCTTCAGTGAGGAGGAGATCGAAGGTATAGTGTCAGGTGTAAGAACTGAGGTTCGAGCCCTCGGACTGCTGGACAGCAAGGAGAACTGCTGGAGATTCTTCACTGACCGAGTTCGACTACAGCTCACGGTCTAGTCTTCTCTTTCTAAAGACATCATTGTTCACCAGTGCTTCTAGCTTTATCAATCTAAAGAATGAAAGTTACTGATTTATTATTGCTCTTTCACTTAAGCAGATTTTGTCTTGATAATTGTTCAGTTGTCTGTCAATGCTATTCTGTGATTTCTAGTTGAGCTGCTTTCTGTTGTATTGTATTATTTCTTCATTAGATATTATCATTTCTAGGATAGGACCTATAACTAAATTTTAGAGACTAAAAACAATTGATTTTTTATTATTTATCATTATTTCATTCTAAGTTTTTTAGTCTGGCCAAAGTGGGCTTTGAAGGGCAGTAGATTATTTTACATACAGTTCAGTTAAGGTTAATTTCCACATTACAGCAGCAACATTTTAATTGACTTGAATATTACATAGAGCAACATCTAGCTGCTGTTAATCATACTTGTGGCATTTCAGCTGTAGTCTGTTGGCTGCTTGTTTTTTATTTACTAGCCAGCAAAAAAATTCAGATTGTTTTAACTTTTGAAGTAGAGGGCACATAAAATGACCAACACAAATCAAATGATGATAGATGATCTTGATAGCACTTGAATGGGCCTCCGCTAACATTCACAACAAGAAATAGATGTGAACATACTACACATAGTCTGTATGCTGTTTGAGCTACAAAATTAAGCACAGCTACTGTGTAGTGTTATTAAATATGCTTGACAGCCTGAATCAACAGAGCCAGACAATCAGGGGGGGTAAAAGGAAGGAAATTCTTGTCTCAGTACACATTTATGCCATCCAGTTAATCTTTGCGCCAGGGCCTCTGGTAGCGTCACCGTCTGCTCCAGCCAACTGGGAATGTGGTTGCCTGTCTACATGCCAAAATGATGAAAGTGGGGGTACAGAAGGCTGCCAGTTATGGGTTTCCCTTTTGGATGCATCTGCAATATCTATGGCCTGCGTTGATGTTCCCTATGTGCCCTAGGCTGGATATCTAAGGGGATGGGATGTATGGGGCTGTACAGACCTGTTTTTGTATATCTGCTTTTGTGACTCTTTGTCTCCCTTCTTCCTTCTTTGTAGGTGGTACTGTGTTTGTCTCCAGTGGGCAGTACCCTTCGTGTTAGGGCCCGTCGATTCCCTGCTCTCATCCAGTGCACCACCATTGACTGGTTCCATCCTTGGACCACAGAAGCTCTGCAGTCGGTCAGCTACAGATTTATCCAGGAGATTGAAGACATTGAGGTTAGGATTTTGAACCAAGTGCTTCATCAGACCATCTGACTCATCCTAATAGTCTAATTATGAATGGAATGGTCATTTTGTGGCTCTGGGCCTCCATTGCACACATGTAAACTATGTAATATTATTGCAAATAACAATATTATCTGTGAGAGATGCATCTATGGCTGTGACATACAGTATAGTATCTTCCTTAGTTTTGCTGTGTACCCCCTTATTCTAGACTGTGTTAGACTTTAATGAACACCTTCTAATTACTACAGTGCAGCTGGATTAACTTTTCCATAGATCCCTCATCATTAGTTCTCTGCTGAGGTACTGACAAATTGCTGAACACATGCCTGGAGACTCACAGTGAGTGCAGGCATATCATTGTTTTCCATCATAGCAGTGGAACGATCACAACCCGGGATCATTTATGTTAATGAGAGAAGAGTGATTAAGGACATAACGACCCTCTAAGGAGGCACAGCTGTCACAACCAGGAAGTGTCATCACATATGTGAACATGTGCCAGACTATTACTCTCCTGTGTGTGTGTGTGTGTGTGTGTGTGTGTGTGTGCGTGCGTGTGTGCGTGTGTGCGTGCGTGCGTGTGTGTGTTTCTAGCTACTGTACTACTTATTAGTATTTAAGTAAAAATAGTAGAGGCAATTTCAGCACTAATATTATTAGAGGTGGGATGTGTAGCTGAGAAGACTGCAGCAGCAGCTGTAATAGACCAGTATTCAAGCGTGGGTATGATAGTTAGAGTCTCAACGATAAGTCATTTAATAGATTGAGAGAAAATCTGCCGATAATAATCGAATAATTGTTTTAGTCATTTTTAAGCAAAAATGCATTTGCTGTCATACAGTACATGATTGTAAACTGAATATCTTTGAGTTATTGATCAGACAAAACAAGATATATGAAAACACTACAATGGGCAATTTTCTGACATGTTATAGACTATTAATCAAGATTTATCAAGTAAATAATCAGCAGATGAATCAAAAGAAAATAATCTTTATTTGCAGCCCAAGTAGTAGTAAGGTTATAGTAATAGAAAGGTATTCAGAGGAGGACTTAATAATTTTCCTTTTGTGGATGCAGAGAGGACTTCCTGTTTAAGCTAATGTACATTAATAACACAATATCTTGAGCGAAACAAAACAATATGTGAGAAATTACTATATATTTAAAGTAATGAATGATTGTTTATCTTCTTTAAGGCTGGGAAACCAGAAATGATCTTCTTTAAGGCTGGGAAACCAGAAATGATCATTTATTTAAAGTTAGAAATGCACAACCCATTGATAGTTGTTACACAGGACCAATCAATGAGAACTTCTTTCGCATCTCAACTGAAGATAGCATGCTTTGTCAAAAAGCATTATGTCAGATCTTAATTAATAATGATTTTTTTTCCCTACTGGCTGCGTGATCATTAACAATGTTTTTTTTGTGAGTTATGGTTAGGTTTGATCCTTGTATTGTCTGCTCATTTGTTTTTGCTTTAATTGATTGCTAACTGTATGATTAATAGAGGCCCTGTGCCATTGAGCACCGTATGATGAATACCTAGTTGAAATGTGGTCCAACAGCAGCTGTAGACAGTGTTTAGAAAGTTGGAGGACATTGGCGATAATGTAAACAGTGTGCATGTTTTACAAGCTGCATGTCAGTGGTCTAAACACATTATTTTCACAGAGGTTTCAAAGCCTAATCATTCCTGCTAGCTGCACCTAAATATCAGATTGAGTAAGTCAGGGTCGGTGAAGTAAGGTGGCAAAACTTGTAGATGAATTCAAAATTTATGAAGATAATATTTCAGTCCCCATCAGGTTGGGGATGTTAAACTCCACTCAATTCAGCTCACCCTGTACTCCCCTCTCCCCCCTTGTCTGCTTATTTTTACAGCCTGCCGTCCAGGAATCCATCAGTCTTTTCATGGCCTACGTTCACACCAGTGTCAACCAGGCAAGTGAAAAATACCAGCGCAATGAGAAGAGGTACAATTACACCACCCCCAAGAGCTTTCTCCAGCAAATCACCTTGTACAGAAACCTTCTGGAGAAGAGCCGTGCTCAGCTCCAGTACAAGATGAACCGGCTTGACAGCGGCCTTCAAAAGCTCCAAACCACTGCAGCTCAGGTAAGAGTCTTTATTATATACTGTAGGGGTCTGAAATCAGGGTTAGAGGCATCGGGTAGAGGTAGAAAAATTAAGAATACTGTAGTAGTGGTCTTCCATTTAAACAGTGTGGGGTTTTCCCTGACATTGAGTATATTACGCATTGAAGAATGTGTAATAATTTTTCCCTGTTTAAGGTGGAGGATCTAAAAGCTAAATTGGCATCCCAAGAAGCTGAGCTGACCTTTAAAAAACAGAATATTGAGGCTCTAATTACAAAGATTGGACTGCAGACTGAGAGGGTTAGCAGCAAGAGAGAGGCTGCCGATGTTGAGGCACAAAAGGTGAGATATATTACCGCATATTAGTTTTGATTCACTTTTTGAAATTGCACTCTGCAATCTACACCATTTACTACATACATTTTTGCTTTTGTACAGGTTGCTGTCATCCAGGCAGAAGTCTTAGTCAAACAGAGGGAGTGTGAAAATGACCTAGCCAAGGCAGAGCCCTCACTGACAGCTGCCACAGCAGCACTGGACACTCTCAACAAGGTGCTTCATTTTATCAAACAAGAAAAAAATCCATCAAATCTTCACTCATTCTAAAGACAATATAATGTTTATAATTCTTTTTAGGTGAATCTTACTGAGTTGAAGGCCTTTCCAAACCCTCCAGTGGCAGTTATAAACGTGGCAGCAGCTGTGATGGTTCTGCTAGCTCCCCGTGGTCGAGTGCCTAAAGATCGGAGCTGGAAGGCGGCACGGGCCTTCATGGGCAAGGTTAAGCTGTCATCATGTCAATCACATCTGCCTGATTAATGCCAATCTAATTTGCGTGTGGGCCTTGACCCTGGCCCTGCCCAGCATCTCTCAAATGCTCAGACTACAGCCGGATGGCTCTATGAATATGCTCACTCAGTGCGGGAGCAAGTGTGTTGACTCGATTCTCAACCTCTAGCCGCTATTCGTCTATGTGTGGCCATTGAAAGACGTATTAGTTTTTTAATAAGCCTGTAGCATTTAGCATGAAATGGAGGTAAATGCAGGTTTCTTATTTGAAACTTATAAAAAACCTTTTACATTCTAGATGATACATTTGCATTTAATATTCAACATGCATATTTAAATGAATTCAGGAAGTCAGTGTTAGAACACTATGCTTTTTCATTGTGACAATTTAGAGTCTGTTCTCATCACTGCCAAGTATTAAACTAAGGATTGGAACATACCAATTACATTCATAAATAACATACATAAAAACAGAGATTATATATTTAGTGTGGAGTTTAATGGAGAAAGAAATCCAATTATAATCCTTGTTGTGTGGGACTGTGTCATGTAAACATAGCATTAAGTTTTGATTTTCTTACATGTTCTATGTGTGGATGATTTTTCAGGTTTTATTGAAAAGCAAATTCTTTGTAACAGCAATTGATTTTAGACTGGCATTAGCCCAAAATGACGATTGCAGGCATATCCTCTGTATATATGTTTGCGTCTGATAGGTGGATGACTTCCTTCAGGCCCTGGTGTCATATGACAAGGAACATGTCCCTGAGGTCTGTTTGACTGTGGTGAAACAAGAGTATCTGAGAAACCCAGAGTTCCACCCTGATCTAGTTCGGACCAAATCTACAGCTGCAGCTGGTCTCTGTGCCTGGACTATTAACATTGTCAGATACTATGAGGTCAGGACATGCCTTCAGATAAGTTGTAGTTATTATAAATGTTAATACATTTCTTGTATTTTATGCACAATTTGTTCCTTATTATGGAACTTTCATAAAATATGCCTCCTTTTTTGCAGATTTACTGTGATGTGATTCCGAAGAGACATGCACTATCACAGGCTAATGCAGAACTAGAGACAGCAACAGCCAAAATGTTAGCAGTTCAAAAGAAATTGGTTGTGAGTGCAATGTTATTATTATACTTAATTATACTTAAAGTCACTTAGTCTAAAAGCTAGATTTTCTCAATGGTGTCTAAATTTTGTGATTTTCTGGTTTGTTTCTCCAGGATCTTGATGCCAGCCTCCGGAGCCTAACATCTCAAGTTGAAAGGGCTACAGCTGAGAAAATCTGTTGTCAGGAGGAGGTTATGCGCACCAACCAGACTATAAAGCTGGCCAACCGGCTGGTCAGAGGTTTAGAGGTAAACAAGGAGAGATAGAGGAGTTTCTTGGTGTCATTGGAGCTGACCTGGCATAAAGTAAACTGTCCATTTGCCGGAGTCATGCATGGAGAGGCACTGATAATCGAATTGCATCAGTAATCTGGACTAGAAGTTGTTATATCCTGGCAAGCTAGCCTGACAGTGAGTAGACCAGGCTAAGGGAGATTTTACAGCCTGGCCCAGCAGCATACTGGAGACTTGTGAGACAGGTAGAGAGGGTTGTACCACAGAAAACGCATGGCTGAACTGGGCAACTGGCTGGCTGAATGGTTTCCAAAAAACCAAAGGCAGAGAGATTGCAAGAACACTACACACAGCAGCAGAGAGGTTGTGTAGTTATAGAATATATATGTATTTACTGTGTACATAAATATGTGTAGTGTGTGTTTGTTGTGTGTGTGTGTGTGTGTGTGTGTGTGTGTGTGTGTGTGTGTGTGTGTGTGTGTGTGTGTGTGTGTGTGTGTGTGTGTGTGTGTGTGTGTGTGTGTGTGTGTGTGTGTGTGTGTGTGTGTGTGTGTGTGTGTGTGTGTGTGTGTGTGTGTGCAATCTCTAGTTTGTATTGTACAAAAAAAAATCTCAATTATATTTTGGACAAATTGAAAAAGTATCAAGGAGAAGTTATGGAATATATACATATAACATATTTGCATATTACTTACTGAATATTATATTGAATTATTTAGTGTTCTTGTGCATGCCTTTTTCAGGCTGCAAAATCTATTGTTTTATGGATGCTAATATGAAATAAAGGACGGCCATTTCAGTGGCTATTTGTAAGTTTTCTTATTCCAGAAAATAAATATGGTTTGCATGGACCAGCTTGGCTTTTAAGCATATCAAGATAAATGTTTTGTCTTTATGGCATTGACCTGGAAGCAATAGTGTTCAGTCTAATAAATCAGGCCGTCTATATTTAATCATTAACTTACCTCAAAGCCTCAACAGCTGTTGGAAATTAACAATGTCTCACCGCAGACTGAGTGATATTACAGGCAATCCATAATACATTAGAGTAAAATTATAGTGATTTTTAACTGTCTGAGAATTTATTATGTGACATATTCTTGATCCACAGCCCCTTGTAAGAAAATGCCATGTATGATTTATTGTTTTAGTGCTGTCACAGTCACAGTATTGAAGGTTTAAATGAATGCTAAATTGATGTGGAGTGAATCTACAGCCAAACTTCCAAAGCTATTTTAAGTGAATTGCAGTTGCATGCTTTACTGCTTACATCTTCTTAATTTTTTACAATAAATGGAGTGGGAAGTTACCCAGCATGTACAGTTCCCTGGAGTGTAGGTTCTTTGTTTTTAACCATCTTCAGATGGGAGGAGCACTCTCCTTCTAAATCAGTTTTGTTTTGTGTGTCTCCTGCATATTTTTAAAACGATATTGGTCTTTGTGTCTTGCAGTCAGAGAAGGAGCGCTGGTCCCAGACAATTGTTGAGTATGAAAAGCAACAGAAAACCCTGTGTGGTGATGTCCTCATTACTTCAGCATTCATCTCTTACATGGGATACTTTACCAGACTGTATCGTATGGAACTCCTTAACAATGTATGGATCCCTTTCCTTCAGTCTCAGAAGGTAAGGCCAATTTTTCAACAGACTTTATGTTGTTTAGACTGCAGTTGTCACATCCATCTAGAGTGACATCATCCCTCGGTTTTTGTTCCAGGTCTCTGTACCCCTGACAGACGGCCTGGATCCGATCCTCATGCTTACAGATGATGCCACTGTGGCTGCCTGGCATAACCAGGGCCTGCCAAATGATAGGATGTCCACCGAGAACGCTTCCATCCTGACCACCAGTGAGCGTTGGCCGCTCATCATCGACCCACAGCAGCAGGGTATCAAGTGGATCAGAAACCGGCTAGGGTCAGATCTGAGGGTGGTGCAGCTGGGACAGAAAGGGTGAGAAGGATATGAAATTAGATCGCAGTTACAATGGCATTTTAATGTACCCCTGTGTGTTTTATGTTGTTGATTCTGTTGTTAATCCCTATTTTTCAGAGACTAAAACATTTCCCCTTTAATAACATCCACAGGGACTGCTAATATATGAGCATGCCATACCACATACTTTTCACCTGTTTTATTCAGTTTCTTTTTTTATTCTGTAGGTATCTAGATGTGATCGAAAAAGCCCTTGCCTGTGGTGAAACAGTTCTGATAGAGAATCTGCCGGAAAAGGTAGACCCAGTCCTTGAGCCCCTGCTGGGTAGAAACACTATTAAAAAAGGAAGGTTAGTACTGCGTACTTAAAGGTTTCAAAAAATGGCAAGTGCTTTGTTTTCTTGAAGCTATTTTGCATGGGGCGGTTGCACACCAAAACATGGTAATCAATGTACGTTTTTTTTATCCCTGTTGATACACACGTCAATATGCCCACAACTCGTCCCAATGTGTCAGGGGAGTTAGACAATAGAAGCAGATTTGCCAGATGGTTGAATCTCACTGAACATTGAAACACCAGTTAGAAATGACTGAATGCTTTATTATTGCCCACTCTTTAGATTATAAATGAATTTGCTGCACGTGTTCTGACTCTCTGAGGCCAACGTATTGATTGGCCCCTCAAGATGGGTGATAGATGTATATTTGTGTGTTCATATTCTTTAGTGTGATGAATATTGAACAGCTGAGCGTCAGTGTAAAAGCTGAATTGAGGACAGTCATGGTTATGTATAAGGTCTCCTGTCTCCCACAAAAAGATGGCCAGTAACACACTAAATTCAGTGGTCCTCGATCATTATGGCAAACTCAATTCAGCTTCAATAATTGCTTAATGCTAATACGGGATTTGATGTCATTTGTCTGCATTTATATATTTGGAAACCAAATAATAATATTACTGAATGAACTTTACACTCACTAAAATTACTTAGTAGTAGTATCTGGATTATTTTGAATCATTACGTGAGGTTTATTGTCAAGTAGTAAGGTCACACATCGGTATTTTGTATAATTATTATGAATAAGGCTTTACCAGTAATGCTACTTTACTTTAAATCATTTAGCTTTATACATGCTATCCAAACTGGCACTTGTTCAAAACACCCTGTGACATGACAACTTCTACCCCAATGTAATCTGCTTCACAAATATAACAGTGCCACCAAAATAGCTGCTCTGTAATTACCTTTATTCAGTGACCAATTACCCTCAACAGGCAAAATCCAGCAAATTTCCATAACGGGACAACCAACAGCAGTGTAAATAGAAACTACCACATATTGACGTTCTGCTTTGACATCCCCCTCAAAAATGTTTACATCTTTCTTGCTTTGATCTATGTATGACCATGAATATTGAATAGCTTGGCACATGTTCATTGAACTTTTTCTGAAATCCTGTCTGTCCAGACGTAACAATTCATCATAGTAAATCTGATTATAAGTTTATCCCTTGTAGATGACCCACACACTTGTTTCTGTCGATGATTAATACAACCTGCTGGGGCAGCCATGATGGATCTGGTGGGGGTCCACAGCTGAAGTTCATTAATAATTGGAATGTTGTAGAGTGTGAAGTAATGAATACTAATTATTCCTTTCATGGCTGACGGAAGACTACAAGCCAATCCATCAGCAAGGACTTTAATTTGGTGGAGTAATGGTTCTATCAATAGTACATTAATTCTGGCTTGTGAAGATATAGAGTTGAACCAGACCCAGGCCATGAGGAACTTGTGTCGTAAAATTGGGGCCTTGCCTGACATCCAAGGGGTAATTAGAGAAAAATGAAAAGCCACCAGGTTCGTCAAGCCATCGCTAATTTGATTTAAATGCAGGAATATATAAATATTGGCTGCTATGGTGATCTTTCATAATTTTTCAACATTATTTGTCTACGGTATGAGTGACATTTGGAGCCAAAGTGAAGTTCTTTCCTCTGTTGAAATTGCAATGCATGAAAGTGAGAGGTCGGTGCGCTCAGATGCTCAGGACAAAAAAGCTACAGAGGGTTTGCACCGCCACACTTCAAATATTCTATAGAATCATCATCATTCAGTCATAATTGAAATTGCCTGCAATGTTTAAATGAAGGCACTGGTGAAAATCATCTAGTCGTCATCTAATCATTAATGTTTCACATTCTCACTTTGAAAGTCTAATGATCGGAAGAAAGAAGCCAACCAGAGCAATTTTAACCGTGCTGCCGTTTTTGAAATTAGATTCTTTGTTCTTATCAGGGAGAAAAACATAATTACTACTAGGTTTTCAGCAAAGTGATTTCAGATCTTTAGACAATAACTCTAAACATAAAAGTTCATACTTGACCTTGGAAATAAGTACCGTAACAATCCTAACTCTTTGACTTACTTTTTCTGGCGCGTTAAACCAGTTAATTTGCTCCTTTTTTCATGGAAATGTATCTGTAAACATACAAGCTCAGTAGCTGATAAGATCTCTTTTAGATCTTCTAGTCCTAAAAAAGGTGAGCGAGTAAGTGGACCTCGAGTTTGAATTGTTTTGTCAAATGGATCTATTGTACAGTAAAGTTTCAGTCAACTGTCATCTACATTAAATGTATCACCAGTGAGCTTTCCTTAAAGGAATAATACCACACAGCGCTTAATTTTCTGAGCTTATTTTTTAAAAACTGTATTCCCCTGGAATCCAGGTACATTCGAATTGGGGGCAAGGAGTGTGAATACAACAGCGACTTTCAACTCATCATCCACACCAAGTTGGCCAATCCCCATTTCCCTCCTGAGCTCCAGGCCCAGACAACACTCATCAACTTCACAGTGACTCCTGTGGGTCTGGAGGAACAGCTGCTGGGACAGGTAGTGTCCCAGGAAAGGCCCGACCTAGAGGCCCTAAAGGTGAATCCTTAAGCATTTAATGATATGTAGACTGTTAAACACAGTAAATACTTTTTATCAGTGATTTTATATGCAAGACATCAGTTCATAATACCAAATAAAAAAGTCTGAGTTGTTCTGTGCACGGTTCTCAAGATGGGGCTGACCATGCAGCAAAACCACTTCAAGATTGAGCTTAAGAGGTTGGAGGACGACCTGTTGAGTCGCCTCTCTTCAGCCCATGGTAATTTTCTGGGTGATATTTCTCTGGTGGAGCAACTCGAGAGCACCAAAAGCACAGCAGCTCACATTGAATACAAGGTGAGGCTATTATGTCAGCTGGGTCCAACTACCTATTTTTTTTTGTCACCCAAGTACTTTTGAACGTCACATGACAGCAAGTGCCTCACTTTATTGCATTTGCTGCAAATGATGTGTAGTTAGGAATATGTGTAATGAGAGGCTTTTGGAGCATGACTGAGAGCCTAATAGCCCATTTTGTGCAATTGGAACTCACAGGTGGTGGAGGCCAGGGAGAACGAGACAAAGATCAACGAGGCTCGAGAACTTTACCGCCCAGCAGCTGAGAGAGCGTCACTCCTCTTCTTCATCATCAATGACCTCAACAAGATTAACCCCATGTACCAGTTTTCTCTCAAGGTGAAACCTCTACCCCCGAAGAGCTCAGGGGACAAGCATCATCTTTTGCAGCATTTCAAACAATATCCAGTCTTCATTCACTGATCTGTTAGATTGTTTAAATCCGTGCTGTCAGTAATTCTTGTTTCTCATGGTGATTAAGATTTTACATACAGCCATGTCTATACAAATCCACTTAAACCTGCGCATCTACAGTATACCACAATGTCAGCATGTTCATATTTTGTGTTAAGCTGTCAATTCAGTACAGAGCTTGAGGTGCTGTATGTTTGTAATCCTTATCAGAGCACTTTGGTTGTATTCCAGACCTTTAACTCAGTCTTTAACAAGGCAATGGAGCATGCAGAATGGGACGAGGATGTGAGGACCAGAGTGCACACCCTCACTGAGGCCATTACCTATTCTGTATTCCTGTACACCAGCCAGGGCCTGTTTGAGAGAGACAAGTTAACCTTCTTGTCACACACTGCCTTCCAGGTGAGGGACTCAGGGCCGCCTCAAAGGTGGGGCCTCCTGTCATCCTCATCAATCAAAGTACTTTTCTGCCCCCACATTAACTTCAATTAAAAGCAGTCAGCAGGACCATACGCTGCTATTGATTACCTCTCACACATTCCTCCATGGCTGCTGTTCAGACAGTTGGTTCTGACAAGGGGGTTGGTTCTGATGGCATAATGCAATTATCTGTCATTGCGCCAACTGTTTTCATCTTAGAAATCATGCTGCTCTGAAGGCTGTCCTTCGTGTGGCTATTTCACATTCACAAGAACTTATTCAGCCAGTATGAGTTCATACAATCTCTTTGAGTTTTCTTGTAGTTTTCAATTGTCATGGAAAACATTTAAAAGAAATCAATATAACATTGATCACTACAAACTGCTCTTGGTCCTTCCCTTTAGATTCTACTCAAGCAGGGTCTGATTGATGCTCAGGAATTTGACTTCCTACTGCGTTTCCAGGTGGACACTTGCAAAGCTAGTCCTGTGTCCTTCCTCTCTCCCCATGCCTGGGGAGCCATTAAGGTACAGTCAGGGCTATTTATTGGAGTATAACATGTTAAGGGGTCACATTTTGATTCTTGTTAACCATCAGGTCAGCACCACATATGTCATTCAACTGCATACTCATCATATCTATTATTTGGATATAGACCATTTCTACAATGGAGGACTTCAGTGAACTTGACAAAGACGTGGAGAACTCACCAAAGCGCTGGAGGAAGATTGTTGAATCCAGTTGTCCTGAAAAGGAAAGACTTCCCCAGGACTGGAAAAATAAAAGTTCTCTCCAGAAGCTCATTGTCCTTAGAGCACTTCGGCCTGATAGGATGACCTATACACTAAGGTAAGTCAGTGACCAAAGTACATTTGTATTTGAAAGTGCTATATATCACTAAGCTTTTTGACTGTGTTTTCTGGCAGGAACTTTGTGGAGGAAAGCATGGGAACAAAATATGTGGATGCTGCCAGGCTGGAATTTGACAAGTTGTATGAGGATAGTGGCCCCTCAACTCCTGTGTTCTTCATCCTGTCACCTGGAGTGGATCCACTAAAAGATGTAGAAAAACTAGGTGCTGCTTATATTGTTTGTTTGTTATTTATACATCCTGATCACTTGGTAGGGTTAGTAAGTCTAAATATTATTTCTGTGCAGGATTGAAGCTGGGGTTTTCCATTGAACAGGGCACTTTCCACAACGTCTCCCTGGGACAGGGGCAGGAGGATGTAGCTGAAAGGGTTCTGAGGAATGCCTCTAAACTCGGACACTGGGTCATTCTGCAAGTAGGAATCAGATTTATTCATTGGCTAGGTTACTGTAGTGACTTCTGGCTGCTCTTCCAGCGAGGCTGTAATGCACCTAATGATATTATCCCACCCCCTGAGCAAGGAAATAAACTCAATTTGGTTCAATATAAAACATAATTGGCTAAATCAGCTCCATAAATGCCTCCTTTTAAAGGGAGAATGCCTGCAGCCAAGTGATCACTGAAGGTTTTCTTACTAAGTGAGAACAATGCAAGACATTTGTTAGCATGAATCTTTCACAAATTATTCACGAAAACAATTTTTTTTTTTTAAATTATAACCATTCATTTGATCAACCTATAACATAACCTCCCTAATATTTCATTGTTCAGAATGTACACCTGGTGGCTCGCTGGCTACCCTCTTTAGACGCTCTTCTGGAGACAGCAGCGGTGGACAGTCATCCAAACTACAGGGTGTTCATCACTGGGCAACCAGCAGCAAGCCCTGAGCAGCATGTTATCCCCAGAGGTATACTGGAGAATGCCATCAAAATCACCAATGAGCCCCCCACTGGCATGAATGCCAGTCTGCACGCAGCCCTCAACAACTTCAGTCAAGTGTGTGGAACATTTTAAAGGATTTCTTTAAAAAACAAACAAAAAAAAAAACATTACATTTGATTAAAAGAAAAAACAAATGAGGCATTCACTGTAATCGGTATTTCTTACTCTTTCTCTTTTCAGGTCACTCTGGATATGTGCTCCAGAGAACAGGAGTTCAACTCCATGTTCTTCTCACTCTGCTTTTTTCATGCTTCTGTTACGGAGCGTCGTAAATTTGGTCCCCAAGGATGGAACCATGACTACCCCTTCTGCACCGGGGACCTCACCATCTCAGCCAGTGTCTTGTACAACTATTTAGAGGCCAACACTAAAGTATTTTTTACCACTATTTTTAAATATAACTCAACTTTCAATTTTTTATTTATATGTTATTCATATTGTTATTCATCAAACTTTTAATTTGTTTTTTACTGCTACTTTCTTCGTACATCTATAATGATTATGGTGTTTGCAGCGGCATTATTGTCAGACCACTTTTTTTCCCACATTTCTTCTCTTATGACTATGAACACGCAGCCTATAATTTAGCTTTATTTCATAAAGACAAAAAATCCATTCTTGGGGTGCTGCACCCCTCACAACTCCTAATGCATTTCTCTTAGAACTCCTATTACTCTGGTCACAACCAATTATGTCTCCTAGGTATTCTGCCCTCCAAAAACGAATGTCCTTCATTATGTTAACCAAACAGTAACCTGTATGTGCGTATACAGAGAATTCATTAGGAGGGCAATGAAGCGTTATCCTAAATGTAATTACATGCAGCCAATGTGACAGTTCACAACGCTACATAAGTGATCACTGCAATTAGAGCTGATGAAGGAAGCAATTTGCAAAACAATACAGGTACAAATGATTGTGAACCTCCAGCTTTTGTAATTTGTTATGAATCACAGGTTCTTTTCTTCCTCCTTCACCCTCACGGATCATAATCTCCCGCTGAGGAAAAGACTCTTCTGTCATACATTAGATCTGTGTGTGTGGAGAAACATAATTTTGTTACATTTCCCTACCCTTGTCATTATTAAAAGAGCTCATTTGGGAAGAGATCATATAGTTACTGCTTGGAGTTCAAAGAGAGGAATGGAATAACGCTGAAAGAATGGATTAATTTGTGAATGAGGAATGATTTGTGAGATGATCCTGAAAATGTTTGATATCCTTAAAAAAATAATTCTGCATTGCTGAAATATTTAAAGTTGAATTATTTGGGTCATATTTGCATAAATGTACAGATGTACACACACATACATACTTACAGACAGATGTTTATTATAGTCCCTGCAGGTGCCCTGGGAGGACTTGTGTTATCTTTTTGGGGAGATCATGTATGGAGGACACATTACTGATGGCTGGGATAGAAGACTGTGTAAAACCTATCTGCAGGAGTTCATGCATCCAAAAATGGTAAGTCAGTGTTCATGTTGCCCTGTAAGAAGAATGTTTTTGTTTTGTGTGTGTATAGAAAGTTAATCTTAACTGGTTTAATTGTATAATTAATGTCAAATTTGAAAAATTACTATTTGTTTAGTTGGATATACACTAAATTTCTGGGTACATTAAATTTTTACTGGGCTATATATGAAAGAAAATCTACTGTTGCAGTTGTAGCTGTTTTGAATTAATTGTTGGTGTTAAGGTAAAGGGTGCCCTCTTGGGATGTAAATCTAAACTGCAATATTATACTGGAAGTCTGTTGCATTGTGGATTTCCTTACCCTCACATCGGTGAAGTCTCTGTGTGCCAATTCTTTCTGCCAGCTGCTGCATGACACTCCACTAAGAACATTATTAGGTGATTATTCTTTATGTGTTAAGTTGAGGCTTCAATTGGAATTCATCTGTTTCTCTCCCAAAGAGGACTGATTAACCTAGTCCGCCTTAACTACCAAGATAACAGCTGCTGTTTCTCCAAAAATACGATTTGCACAATCAGACATCAATCAATGTGTTTTGCTGTTGGTGCAGCAACAGGCTTGTGTTGCTGTTCATCATATTGAATTCTCAAACACACAGGCAAGATTGCAAGATTCATGAGGACGGTTTAGGTTAAATGTTCATTGTCACCATGTTTTAATGTATAGTGAGTTGTTATATAAATACTGTGGAAATATCTAAATGCTCAATCCAAAGAGAAACGCACACAGCCTGTATTCAGAAACTGTGCCTTTTAAATGAGCCTTCAGGCTTTCATAAGGCTGTAACGTTTCATAACTATATTATATAAGTGCTGCTACAATGCCATTACATTCATTCCCCAGCTGCAGTGGACAGGTGATAAAATGGAGTGAATACAGGTATATTCAGACATTATAAAAAAGAATCTGCTGTACATTAAAACATGTCAACATGTTCTAGTAGAAACACAAAATACAAGCGAGCCTGAAAATGGGCATGATATGGGACCTTAAAATTGTGTGCTGTATATGCTTTCATCTTTCTATTCTCAAAACTTTTAATCATAGTTTGAAGGGGAGCTTTTTCTGTGTCCTGGGTTCCTGGCCCCTCCGTTCATGGACTACAGTGGTTACCACAGTTATATTGACGAACATCTTCCATCTGAGAACCCCTCTCTGTACGGTCTTCATCCAAATGCTGAGCTCGAGTGCCTCACCGTCACCTCAGACAACCTCTTAAGGACTCTGCTGGAACTGCAGCCACAGGACTCTGGAGGAGAGGGGGCAGCTCAGAGCACTGAGGAGAAGGTGTGGAGGCAGAAAGAACCATTGGGGGTGGAGCAGCTTAGAATACAATGACCTACCTAAATACATTACCTAATCGTGTATATTATATTTGTTAGGTCAAGTATGTCATTGAAGACATCCTTGAGAAGCTTCCTGAGGAGTATGACATGGCAGAAATAATCACAAAGACAACAGAGCGAAGCCCCTATATTTTAGTCTGTTTCCAGGAGTGTGAACGCATGAATCTTCTGCTAGCAGAAATAAGGAAGTCCCTTAATGAGTTGGAGCTTGGCCTGAAGGTGCAGTTTACTATGACATACAAAATAAATACAATTGTGTTTTTTTATGAAGATCCTGTAGCATTAATGAGGATTTCTTTGTCAACAGGGTGAACTTACCATCTCTTCCAGTATGGAGACACTGCAGTCAGCCCTGTACAATGACACTGTTCCAGATTCCTGGGCCAGACTGGCTTATCCCTCCACTAAAACACTGGCTCAATGGTAACTACTTTTTCTTTCTAATAATACTGCATTTTTTACTTAACATGGCACTGCATTTTTCACTGTAGCAAAAACTGTCAATAAATGTGAAAGAATGACTTGAGCCCATATTAGGATGACCTTGCCAGACACACTGTAAAGGCTTCAAGCAATGATATACCATGTTGTTAATTAATATTTTTTTTATAAAGGTTTAACGATCTAATGTGTAGCTGTCGAGAGCTGGACAGCTGGACTCAAGACTTAGTTCTTCCTGCAGTTGTTTGGCTCTCAGGACTCTTCAACCCACAGTCTTTCCTCACTGGTGAGGCCACAATCTCTAAACCAACAACACAGATGATTAAGTTGACATGCACCAGAGGCACCAGAAATATTGACATGCATTATTTTTTTTCCCCAGCTGTGCTGCAGAGCATCGCACGCAAGAATCAGTGGCCCCTGGACAAGATGACTCTGACTGTGGATGTAACAAAGAAGACAAAAGACGACTTTGGACATCCACCACGGGAGGGGGCCTATATTCACGGATTCTTCGTAGAAGGTCAGAATTTAAAAAACACATCCAATCATCCTGCTGTACTTAATTAATAGATTTTTGACAATATTTTGTAAAATCTCTGTAAGTACCACCAATAAAATCCACCCTGTGTCTCTTAGGAGCACGTTGGGACATTCAGTCAGGACTCATCTCCGAGGCGGTTTTGAGGGATCTGACTCCAGCCATGCCGGTGCTGTATGTTAGAGCTGTGCCTGCAGAAGAGCAGGAGCTCAAGAATACTTATGAGTGTCCTGTATACCACACTAAGCAGCGTGGGTCCACATATGTATGGACCCTCCACCTCCGAACCAAACAGCCTCCTGCCAGGTGGATTGTTGCTGGAGTTGCCCTGCTGCTGTCTGTGTGACACATTAGTGGAGCAGCAGTTTGGTATTATTATCTACTGACAGTATTCTAAAAACAGTGTTAAAATTTTTTTTAGAGGAAGTGTATTCTCCCATTGACAGAATCAAACCATTTATTGCATTTGTTTAGCTTTTTATCATGTTTTCCATTTCCTAAATCTAACCATGTAGTTCTGTGGCTAAACCTAACCAAACTGTAAAAATAATAATTTAGCAGCTGAGTGTAAAAAATAGGCTTCTCATGGGCCTCGTCTCATTGTAGTGTATGAATGCATGTGTATGTAAGATTTCAAGATAATGGAAATAAAGCCGTGTTTAGCCAGTGCTGAACCTGTTGTGTCTGTGTCCGACACTGTTGAACCTCTCCCTTGAGATTTTTCAGTCTGGCCGTGATTTGTTGTGAGCTTATGTCTCCATTTTAGACCATGTAATTCTGGATAGGGAGCATATTTTATTGGAAGGTCAAGATTAAAAAAGCTCTCTGGCTGCCCTCTACTAACTGAATGATACACAATGCCGTCTAGAGGGTTCCCGGACAGAATTCCCAGGAGAAGATGTGCATGGTTGCTATTGACTTTTAAATGAGGTGCATTTGACATTGACCTTTTGTACGGCAGAGGCAGAATACTAACAGACGAGTGTAATTCATTCAGCCAGGCCTGTTGGAGAAACCTATTCAAAGACATTGATAGCTTTCTGTGAGAAAGCAACACATTAGATTACCCATCCTTTATCCGTCCGCACTCCCTGTTAGCATCTGATTAACTTAATACGGACCAAATAAAACCTTTAATACTGAATCAGTCTAAAGAAACAAAGTCATCTTATCTAAAATGTTATCTCTTTTAAGCTGATTTAATTGAGGTTGTTGTTGTTGAAGATGTTCACATTAAAGTTTGACAGTGATTTTGCATGCATACTGAAGGACTTGTGCATAATTCATATGCTCTTCAGTCAGCTCTTCTATGTTTCTTGTATGTATGCTCTTCTATGTCAGAGCTATAGTAAAATATTGTGGGAGCTCCAGAGTCAAGGTTGAGATCATACTCCTAACACAGAGAAAACATTTTAATCAAAGAAAGAGTGTTCAGGGAGAATTTTACAATCTTTACAATCACTTAAGTAATGATACTGTATATAATATTTAGCCTTTATGTAGCATTTATTATTCTAAAACAAATTTTGGAATGCTCATTATTCTCAGCCCTTGTAAACACAGAGCATGATATTAGCGGAAATTTGCCCAGGAAGAGACGGGGCAGGTGCAATATTTATCTGCTAAGATAAACAATTGACATATGATGTACAAATTACAGCCCTCTTGCCTTTTTTTTTGTTGCTTTTTGGATAGAAATCAGCACTCTTATCTTCTCAAATGAGATTTTCTCCAACGCTAATAACTGTTGTGTTGCTCTTAATTTCGCCCTGCAGCCAAAGTGGCTGCAGACAGTCATGTGGAGGATGGAGGATTGATTCTGTGTATTGTATTGCACGGGGAAAATGAAGAACCAGTCTTCCTGTAGTTTCACTTCATCTGCCCTCTCTTCCTCTCATTAGCGCACCACAGCAGCTAGCCAGTCATTTGGTGACAGGGAAATGATACAGTGTTGTAAGTGTTTGGGAGGAAATGGCAGGGTACGGGGCCCGGCGCAGCAGGGGTCGTGCCACAGATAGTCATGTTAAAGGCCAAGCGGGACACCTGGTTAAAGTCAGCAAGGGCATCTGGGTCACACCTCCGCCTTACAGTACCCAAGAAAGACATTTGTGTACTGATAGTTTTGTTATCCAAAATATGCAACAAATATCTCAGCCGTCAGTTTGATCTCAAATACAAACCTGTTAATCCTTGTGACTCCGTCTCGCACAGTTATCAGGCCACAGGGCATAAAGTGGAGGGGGCCCAGGCCCCTTGTTCGGACCAATACAAGCATTACCAGTATTGCTGCCACGGCTGGTAATCAGTGTATAATTTTGGAACAGTTTGTTCCTTTTAGATCGTCAGGGCCTGATTAACCCACTAGGGGACGCCATGCTGAAAATGAGCTGCGGGACTCTATTAACCTTTTTACTACTCCATTTTCCTCACTCGTATTCATGCCCTAGGTATATATGACTTCTTTGTTTATGGTAACTTGATTAAAGGTCCCAGATTATACAAATTTTTTCTCATGTTGTCTTTCTGTATATACCTGTATTCACCCTCTGCCTGAAACGCTCTGTTTTAGCGCCTGTCTCTTTAAGCCCCCCTCCAGAGAAAGCCCAGTTAGCTCTGGTCAGCGTTTCCTGGTCTTCTGCATCTGCACCCTCAGTGTCTCTTCACCGTCATTGCAGCCGAATAATGAATGTTACGAAACTGTAGCAGCACTTTCTACCAGTGTAGTTGTGACATCACAACTGTACAGAATACAAAAGCGCACAGAATACCGGCCGTGTGCTTTTCTCTGTTTATTTGAGCTTTGATACTTTCACAGTATTTATATAGCACCCTGACCTGCTCTAGAATTTTAAAAAGACATGGAAATCTCCCCGTTTAACTGTTTACAGTCTTGGACCTTTAAGCGCAATATTATTTAGCAGAATATTCAATTATTAAATAATTAAAGGCATTTGCGTTATACGTGAGTGGTCCATACAGTATTAACAAATACATACGCACAAACTGTGAAGTACTCATGCAGCCACAGAGAGGCAGCAAAGCTTCACTGGAAATTTAATTAGAGGGCAGATGAAACCATTTAATGTGAAAGGTGATCATAAATATATTTTTTCTTTCAAAGAAGAAAAGATTGGAGCAATTGAACAAACAAAACGGGAGAAAATTGAATATGCTTGGCTTGGTGCCAAACACGAAACACATTTCAATGCAGACGAGCATGTCTTTTTACCCTCCTTGTGCCAGTAAGTGCCTGTGTTTGTGCACATATTGAGCAAACTAGACCGTCTAACTTTTCTGCATTCAATGGCCCCTTCGTTTTCATTTGTGCTATTGCTGAATCGGTTGTTTGTAGTTTCCTAGATGCACTTTTATCATGACATTACTATAAGTCATGTCTGTTTGATTAAAACCAAAAATCAAACATGGACATTACAATCAGTCTCCAAACTTACTATACTGCAATGATTTTATTATTTGCTATAACCAGAGCATTACTGGGGAAAGAATTACCACTTGCTTCTTTTTGAAAGTCACCATCTTATATATGTAAATATCTATCTTTCACAATAACCAAACTTGCGATGATGAAAACAATTTTATTGCATGCACAGTTGACACTGGTGGTCAATCCATGGTCTGCCATATCATGCAGACCAGCCAAAACATTGGGTACAAATTTTTTTTTTTAAATCAAACTGAACTAATGGAACAAATAAATAATTCTGAAATAAATAAATATCTGTATCCAGAATTAAAACATATATGTGCAGTATAAATATAATCAACTGTACATTGTTGATGATACAAATGAAATTACAAATCAGAAAGATAAAGATAAACCATTTTTCTCTCCATTTTCACTTACTGTGGGCTTTAAAATCTAAAATACACAAATTAAATTCCAAAAATATAATGAAAAATTCCATAGACAACACTTCACAATGCCTACTTAAAATAGCCTAACCTCACGGCAAAAGTGAGAATTTTCGATTGACCAATCCAGAGAATAAATACTGTACATTATCTTCTATAAGTACACACTATACAATTGTATACAGTAGTGTAAATACACACTGTACATAAGCAAATGGCTTCTTTTTTTCTTCCTTTCTCTATTTTTTTTGTCCAGAAGGTGCTGTAGTACTCTACTTGATTATGCTATTGCTCTTTACTTATAGGGACAGTTCACCCAAAAACACAATGAGACTTATTTTGCCACTACAATAACTATCCACACATTTAGGACAAAATGAATACTGTGAGCAGCAGTATTTGTCTTAACAAGGAAGCAGAAAAAGGGTTATCGTGGTTGTTGTGAGTCACCATGTCTGATAAGTTTTTCAAATGATCATTTTTAGTACTCTGAGCACCGTAGAGCTAAAGCCGATATCAAACATCAACTATTCAAAGACTGTCTGGATGGCAAAATGCACTGTATTGTGTTTTAACCTGAACTTTAAAGACCAATACAGATGTATTCGTGTGAGTCTGCTGCTTTGTATAACCGATTGTCCACAGCTCAACTACATGGAGATCCTTATGCTTCTAAAAAGATGAGCAAGAAGCATTACTGTGAATGGAGTTTTTTGTTTTTCTTTAAGTTATTTGGCACAAACACACATAATTATAACTCACACACGGGAAACACCACTTTTCCATCACACCCACACCAAATCTATAATGTCCTCCACGAACACCATCTGAATTGCCTCATCTAATACACTTTATGGTTAAACAACAGAAAACTGCAATGTAAAAATAGGTAATGAAAATAATAGATGAAAATGTTAAATATTTAACAATCATTTTCACCATTTTCTGTCATCTTGTTTCAGCTGGTTGCGCATACACTACTGATTTCTTAGTGACAGCATGTCCAACCTGCATCTGGCGAAGAGAACATCTGGATCGTGTTGAACTCTGAAGTACAATATAGGACTGAAATACTCTTTGGTTAACTCTGATAAAACAACCTACTTCTGCCAGATCTTAACACAGTGAAAATACAAAAAAGATGCACAGTATCATGAGTGCACCTGCATCTCAAATCACTTTATGTGATGTGGTTCATGTGGTAAACAGCTCTGGAAAAGGCTAATATGTGGCCCCGTTGTCAAGGTCGGTATTGAACTTCAGTGCTCAACGCTTTACATTTTCTTTAGCTTTTCATTAGATGGGAAACAAACGCTTGTTGCAGGCTGCTGATTCTCCACAAGGGGGAGGTGTTGTATCATAGAACAGCTCTACACCTGCCAACCTCTGCCTTCTGTAAGAAAGTAATAGCAGGAACAGCAGGGTTAGACCTGCCGATCTAGACATCCATATGTTTTCTTGCCGCCAGGCAGCGCAAGACTGGAGTTGAACTGCTGGCACTGTAGCAGCTTTCAGGCCTTTTAGATCAGTAACACTGTTGTGGATCTACGCAAACATTTATGCATTTAACCAAAGTCTTTTTTCTGCGCATTAGTGTCTCTAGTGAGAGTTTCCTGATTGAGCGGCCCCCTCCTGTGTTCGGCCAGGATCATGCAGTGCCCTCTTGATTGCTGAGTGAGTCCTGAGAGATAGATGAGACGGGGATAGATTGTTCCTTGGCAATCTGACAGCCTGGCTGACACAGTGGGAAGTGCGATGAGAACTGCTCTCTAAGCACGTGGCTCTAGCCTGTGGGACAGTTCAAACAGAGTCTGCTGATTGTCGATGATATGCAGGTAATCAATGTAGGCTCGCACTTCTGAGCTGCTCTTCTGGGTGATGCCATTACCTGGAGGGAAAGAGATTGGAAAGTCAAGACAGCAGCATCCAGGATAATCATACATACTAAATGAACATGCACTTTTGTGACGTTTTCACAGCCTTGTAAAAATAATAATAGTAATCGAATTATGTAAAAAAGGTAATTCATATCAACTTTTCATGTCTTTAGCTCACTTTCCCTTTGATATTTTTGCAACTTTCAACTTATAACATGCAGGGATGTTATGGGGGGTTACTGACCTTGCAAAGACAGACACTTTTTTCAGTTTATTAAAAATTGCATGACAACACTGATTATAAGTAGGTCAGACTCCAAAACACTGATTATCTAACACCATAAAATGAGTAATTTAGTGATCTGAATACTGACCCATGTGATCTTTCTGACACTGCCGTATGAGACGCACTGTGTCTGCTATCATGTGCTGGAAATAAAGATGGACACGGGCTTTATTAGACCTTAAAAAAATTGAGCATTACTGTTATGTATACTTTGCAGATGCAAAAAGGGTTCATGAACTCACCAGCTTTTCAAAATTGACCAGGTTATCATGAAACGTCCTGTTGCCTTCGTGAATGAACGTAATGTCTAAAAACAGATACAACTCTATTTTTTTTTCCGTTTTATCTAACACGTATTTGAGGTCTGTTTGTTTTCTACATGCCATATATGTCTGATGGATATACAGTATGTCAGAGCGCTTTACTGTCAGAGGTGTTGGGTACTGAAGTGACGGAATAATGAGCACACCTTTCAGTAGCATAGGAGGGAAGGGGATCTTTGGTGCCTTCATCTTCTTGAAGGAGTCCCTGTAGGCCTTGTGGTTCAGTGAAGGATCCTGTGAAGACATTTTCAAAACGAATCAGTGCGATTCTCTGAGGATAAATGTGTGTGTGCCTGTGCAAGCATGCTTTGTTAGCTGAACTGGCAGCATAAGAGACTAATGATCATCTAAAAAGACCCGGTGTTTCACCTGATGGTTCCAAATGAAAAAACATCTGTTTGTTTTATCTCATTCACACTGAACCACAGGTTTGTATTCCCTGTTACAATGGATTAATGTATTCATTGTTTAATTTCTAATGCATATACAATGTACTGTACACAGCACGTGCCATGAATTACACTTACTGTAATTGTCTCCAGCTCTGAAAACAGCTTTTTAAATTTCCCAGGAATTTTCTGCAGAGACAATAACAGGATTTGTTTTAATACTTTGTACTTATGCCTATATAAAACACCTTTATAAAAAGGTGGCACAGATGAAAAAGGAGAATTAAAAAAGCCAATCTTACCTCCCATGTCTGACTAAGGCGGCTAACAGCTGCAGTGTTCAGGCCCATTATAATGGCGAAGAAACAGTTGAGGTTCCGCTGTGCTTTACAGCTAGAAAAGATCAATGGAGCACACAGTTCAGTCTCTTGCAGGGGCACAGCTCGACAGCACACACACAAATGCAGTTTATTGATCTACCACTGGAGGGGGCAGCATCCCTGTGTGAGTCTTAATATCTCACCCGAAAGACTGAAATGCTGTTGGCCAATAGTGTTTGAAACTGGAGTGTATATACAGTAAGATCTACAATCAATTAATCTATGATCTTAATGCCGAAGGATGTGAGTAAAGCTACTAACTGGGCAGCAATCTTAATGAACTTCTTGATGAGTTGGACCCTTTTGCAGAGCGTTGGGCACAGCAGAACCTCGGTCATCACCCACAGCTGGGCTTCATTGCAGCGCTGCAGCAGCAGCTCCAAAGCCACAGTGTGGCTACTGCTACTGTGGCGGCTGAAGGTGAAATAGACGAGTTCTTGCTGTGAAAGAACAAAATACGCTTGTGAGCTGAGCAGGCCATTTTAAGACACTTAAGACACGTGAGCAGAGCAGGCCATTTTAAGACAGTTTAGACACTTTTTTAAAGACAACAAACTATCCAAGAGCATTCAACGTGTGGGACAAACCTCGTGTATCGACTCAAAGATGGTCCAGTCAAAGTTAGTGAGCGCAACAGCCACATCCCACGTGTTTAAACTGAGCATGCGAGCCGTCCTCTGTTGCAGCTCTGCGTTGTCTGTGAACGGGTTCTGAAGAGGGAAAACAATATCAAACATGACAACATCCGGGCCAGGTTTTTTGTTTATTTATGAACATTCAAAGGCAGAGGTTATTCCATGTTAGCAGATTTTTATAAATTGTACGGACAATGGCGTTTTGAGGCTTCTAACCAGCGGTTGTTCACTGCTTCTGAGCTGATGTATGAAGGTGTTTGTATGAAGGTCACTATTTTGACACCACAGCATATGTAGAGTATGTTTTTGCTATGAACCATATCAGTGGTATTCTTACCAGGACTTCACCCAGGTCCTTCCTGCACACATGAAGCCTCCCCACTGGTCGTAAAGAATCAGAGAAGACTCTGTCCTGAGGCTGCAGGAGGAGCCTCCCTGCAGGGGGAGAAAACATATGACTCAGAAACAGCAGAATACCATTAAAAATCTGTCAGGCAGCGTGTGAGCAGCTATCAGTAGCAAGAGATAAGACTTGCTGTGCCAGGCTCCACTCTGAGGTGGCTAGTCACTTCAGTCACTGATAACAGATTCTGACTTTATATTACTGGACTGTAAATGCTTCTCCCTTTTAACTGGAATTGTCACTGGGGAGATTTTTAGGTCAGCTCTGTTGATTACAGTCTCATGTCTGGGCTCAATATATTAAAGAAAATACAACACAAGTATGAAATATTGTGAGAAATTAAAATGTTATATGACAAGTTTTTCATGGGTATTTTCTTTCGACTGCTACCTCCAGGGTAAGTGACAGCCACTAGCACCAGTTCCCCCAGTGGGACATCCATCCTTTCTGCCACTGCCTGCAGCAGCTCCTGGGCCACCTCCCCAGCATGGGTCCTTATACTCAGGTACGAGTCCATGGTAATGTAGACATGACACAACACTGTAACACAGAGAAAATATTGTTTCAGTAAGGTACAATATAGAAGTCTCAGTGCAAATCCTGCTATGCAGAGTGTGTACCCAATCACCAAAGCAGCAGCAGACTATACAGTACATAATAGCTTTCATATACAACAAGAGACACACCAGTAGTCAGGTGCTGCTGCATTAAATAATAAATGGCATCATGGCGTCTACATTGAAACTAGATTATGACACAAGGCCACATGACTAGCTAATAATGCAGGAATCACCTTAAAATCTTATTGGTGCCATTTTCCTACAATATCTCAAATAATCAAATGACCAAAATGTAAGTGACCTCTCCCTGGAGCTTCTGAGGCCCCTGTGGATCTTAGTTTCCTGTTTTTCTGTGAGAGCTGGTGTAAAACATCTTCTCTCCAGACACAAACTACAGCAGGTTATTAGCATATAAGCATTTAGAACACTTTCAGCCAGAACAAAACCAATTCATTAAGTCACCTGCTGCCGTCTCTGAAAAAACGGGAAGTAACAAATAGAAGAGGGCGGCCCCTTATTGATAAGGTGACCCTGAGCAAAGCAAATGACTCAGTTGTTCCAGTGTAACCACTCAGTGATCAAATGAGGACTGTGGCATTGCTGGGATGGACGGATGGTCCAAATGAAAATCATTCAAAGTGAAGAATTGGATTATCTGGAGGCAGAAACCTCTTAGATGGATATCTCAAACCCAAATGATCACATAGGTTGTTTGTTCCTACCCTCTAATACGACCCACAGCAGCATACAGTATACTAAATCGGCATGTCTTCTGGTGAAAGAAGTTCAGCATGTCTTCATATCTAAATGTAACGGTTGCACAGTTAGGTTAGGTTTAGGCAACAAAACTCCTTGGTTAAAAATACATAGTTTGGGTTAAAATAAGTATGTTTGTTACGAAACTTCAGTTAAGTACTGTACATAAGTATATGTGACATAGTGAAATACCTAATGTAGTGTAATGTTGTTACCCACGTAACTTAACTTGAAATAAGTCAACCTTAACATCTGGTTACACACAGGACACAAACAACCGTCTGCTGGGTGACGCATCCATGCACTCCGACCTCCACATGACGCGGACTTTGTCGCTCTTTTTACTACTTCACTTGACTTCCTCATTTGCTCTCATAGCCACAATAAACATAAATATAGATAGTAATAAACTTTTTGTTGTACAAACAACCTGTGGAGTATTTTTTTCTGGGAGGGCAGTCTCAGTTAACCTCAGCAGATATTGTAAAGGCTATCTGCATGGCTAGATATCATGGGAGGTATCAGTTTTTTTCTTTTTATTTGAGTGAACCTGCCCTTTAAAATAAGCACTTACAAACACTTACCACAATAAGACAATAGGAACTCATTAGTCATGACTCAGGAATTTGCATTGTCAAACCTTCTCTGTTTCTTTCCCTGGAAAGATTCCCATTGTTCGACTATTCAGAGCAAAAGTCTCCTCTCGACAGCTTTGGAAACAACCTATGACTGCAGGAATGTGAGAAGAATGCCATGTTTTATGACATTTACCTTCCTTGGTCTCCTTCTGTGGGCTTCTGGTCTGGAGCCCGTTCTCTTTCAGGCTCAATTGGTGGAAAAGTGCTTTGCTCTAAAAGAAGGGAAATAGGTGGATTTTGACACATTCATATTGTCTGGGAACAGTGTGGGCATTCCGCTAGAACTACAGAACAATGTCTTTAGGAGGAAATCTGATTACAATAGCGACACCCAATCTAGTTTGCCAAAGTGGGCAGGCAGCTCTGTTTAATAATTTCTTTCTGTCTTAGTGTCTTTTCGCTCACCTTTCTTTGAGGGGAATATTCATCAACCGTTCTGGAAAAAGAAGAAGAAATACATCATAAGGCAAGGCCGGTTTATTTGTTTAGCACAATACAACAACAGGGTAATTCAAAGTGCTTTACATGAAAACCATTGGGGAAAAAAAATGCATAAAAGATTTATGTTTTATATCCACATAAAATGTTATTTAAAACATATAGAAGATAGTTACAGTTAGAGAAGTTTCAGTGCAGTTTACTGAAAAGCAGCTGCAAACAGAAAAGTCTTCAGTCTTGATTTAAAAGAACTCAGAGACGCAGCAGACCTGCAGTTTTCTGGATGTTTGTTCCAGATTTGTGGTGCATAAAAACTAAACACTGCCTCTCCATGTTTAGTTTTAACTCTGGGGACACAGAGCAGACCTGTCCCAGACAATCTGAGAGGTCTGGATGGTTCGTAGCTGAGCAGAAGATCTGAAATGTATTTTGGTCCTAAACCATTCAGTGCTTTGTCCTTAAAAAAAATCTGGTGATGTCGCTTATGCTGAAACTACGTCAAGTACAAAAACAACTTCACCACTCTATAATCAAGGTAACGTGAATGAACATACATATATATACTCCTCTGCAGCGCTCAGTCCATTATTTAAGATCATGCAAGATTAGAGTGCTCTGTAGATTTTAGACCTTCTCATCAGTTAGGCTGGGCTAGCATGATGGATACCCCCCTGTCCATTATCATCCCTCAGCTTTTACTGGGCTCTGCATCACAATAGGCGTGTTGGCACAAAGCCTGCCCTAGGGGATCCCCTCTTGCTGGCCAGCAGTAGTCCTGCGCTAATGAAAAACCTGATTCCCACTGTATTGTCAAAACAGAGCTTGTGATCTACTGTATTTCCCTCTCTTGCTTAATGAGCTCTGTGAATTATAACGCCACATCAGATAGTGCAAGAGAAGGAGTAGTGTTTGATTCCAAAGCTTTAGAAACATGTGAAGTGATATTTTTTAGAACAAAGACCAGATGGAGGTTGATTGGAGCAAAGGACAAAATGCGTCTTCCTTCTATAAAAAATTGACACCTTTAAGCTTTTCACTCGGCAGCATATTGCCACAGAGCAGTCAACCTTGTCCTCCACTGCGGGGAGCCTGATTGTGAAAAGCTCATAAATAATAGAGCATGTCATTATTAACACCCCCACAAAGTCCGCTGCTTAAAAGGAGTGGGTGTTGTGAGTATAAACATGAATAAAGACGGCCCAGATAATGGCAGCAGAGTCAGGGTGAATTATCTGCACTGGTTTCTGATGGGCAGCAGGTTGGAGCATCCCCAGGGAGAAGATCTGATTGGAGGCAGTGGTTGAGGGAGGGGAAGGGGGACATGGGTGTGGCAGTGTGCTTGGTGACTGGGGGTTGTTTACGCATTAACGTCAAAGAGCAACGTGATGCTAATTTTTCATTAACCCAGAAGATTGCTAGTTAAGCAAAAGTTCCACTTTAAGTAATATATTTGATTGAAAGTTATATATACAGTACATACTGTAGAATGACTTGTCTATACATACACAGTTTTAAAAGCTAAGGCTCCTTAGTCCAGTTTTATGCTCAAGCAATAACTTGCATATGTGCATCATTGTGTCTATGTCCAAACCCGACCCAAGCCACAGCAACCTGAATTTCCACTGCTTTTTTTTTATTTTTATCCCTGTGTAAGTTGAATAGATATCCTGAAAATATGCACAAACCAAAATTTGATTCAAGCCCGAGTAAATTTTGAGAAATTACAGCCTGATCCAACCCCTAACGGCGGGTCGGTTGAATCTGCCCGCTGCCAAGGACTTAGCCAAAATGGGGTGCAAGCTCTACCAGTAAAGCTAGAGACCGCCCCTTTGGTAGTAAATGTTAACTATAGTATGTGTGTACTATAGTACATATGTGTACGGGTATGTGGTGTGGCTTAACATACACATTGTTTGCACATTATACTATATAAAAAGAGATACACAGACAGATAATAAATATGTACATAGTAAATTAGAAGCCATAATGATGTATAACATCGTGTTTTTACAATACATGGACATTTGATTGAAATTAAGTCCAGTAGTAGTAGTAGAAAGTGACAAAAGTTTGCCATTAAAGGTCAAAATTCCCGAATTTCCTCAATTTTGGAGATTCAACATGAAGAACCCCATGACCTTCATATTTCTGTGCATAACAACCCAGAACACTGCAATTACTCTTCGGTCTCTGAATGCATTCATTGACGAGAGGCTAAATAAAGGCACCAAGTAGAGAAGCAGCTCTTTCTCTGCACTCAGAGACCAGCTAGTGTCTCTGCTTCTTTTCGGACCCCCAACGTTCATGCTCGCTGTTATACACGCACACTCGCATTGCATTATTTTTTTCCTTCATTTTATAGATAATCACTGTAACTACATATTGAATTATCCTGTGTCTAAGACTTCTATTGACGGAGTAAGTTATCATACGGTCACTCACTGTCTGCGATGCAGCTGGTACAGCTTCTGAAGCTCCCTCACTTCCTTCTCCAGGGATGGGTGCTCATAGAGATCATCCAACATGTAGCGATACAAAGTCTGGAAGGAAATGTCAATTTTCATATCTCCCGTTAAGTTCAACTCCCACACCCAGCTTCCAACCTTTTCCTTTTCCTTGAACCTTGTATTTCCTACCTTCATGAATACTTTGACATGCTCGTCATCCCTCAGGAAGTCTTTGCACAGGGCTGTCCACTGTGACACCAGGTGCAGGACTTTTCGTTTCCCCTCCAGTGTCTCCTTTCTGTCCTCTTTCCCTCTGTCTCGCTTGGCGCAATAGGTGAGATTCAGTTAAGTCAACAGCGTAATATGAAGCATGAGTAAAGCAAGTGTGTGTGATGTTGATTTGAGAGAGACGGCAAGAGAGACGGCTGGATGAACACAGTCGAGTGAAAGTGTAGTGGCTTTGACTCAATAAAGCAGTCGTGTTTTTGTATGAAATACCTATGTCTGTCTGTCGTGTCACACAAAAAGGGTCATTATTGGTGAATCTTTGTAATAACGTTCCTGCGTTCAAGGATATTGTCCCAGCAGAGCCTGACATAAATCACTGGTTGACATGAACACCGGGTAGGTCAGCAGAAAATCATCCAGGAGTGTATCTGCAAAGAGAAACACATTATTGGTAATTATTTGTTGTAATATAACTTTAGAAATAGTTCAGATGGATTTATAATAATATAATTCAATGGATTTATTTAAAATAAACAAGATATCTCACCGAAGAGAGAAACTTCAGCCCATTATATAAATCCTACACACACAGCCTCATTAGGAATACCAGTTACAGGATGCTGGAGAGCAGGTACACCGGTGACTTTGACAACTGTATGATTAATGTTCACTGAGTTGCACATACAGTAGGCCTCTGCTTTTAATTGAAGAGGTGGCTCTGACTTGGCTTCAACTTTTCCTATTCCATCTTAATAATACCAGAAGGAGAGCTCATTCTTTGCTGTCACATATTGGTTAACCAGCACTGAGCAGAGACATTTCAATGGCACATTATTCTTCATGGTCAGTCTTAGATAATCTCTTCTGCTGAAACCACTTAAGATTCCTCTGTTCCATTTTGCCCCAACAAGTTCAAACAAGCCTTTACTGTCTTTATCTTCAATCTCACACATTCGCCATTTCAGGCTGTATCAGTAAAGATAAGCCAATAATGTGTCAGTTTACTCTCTCTGACCTCTGATGGAGTCTATGTTTTTTTTATGCAAACTGAAAAAAAAGCAATCTAATAATGCTTCATCATCCTTCATCCTAATGTGTGGTTTCTTCCCAAGGTTGCACATGGGTTAGTGTGTCTGTTAATGGATTAAATCAAAGCTAGTCAAATAGATCGTCAGCTCACTTTGACATGCTCCCATAACATGACATGGACAGTCTACATTATTGCAACATTTAAAACGTACATATTTTTCTCAAATTTAGCTTCATACTTTTACTATTTTGGGTTTCTTCTGGAACATGTTTCCATGCTTTAAGGCTGCAGTAGGTAAAATGTAACTAAAAGTGTCTCTCTCGCTCTCTCTCTCTCTCCCCTCTCTGTCTTAAGCCAATAGGAAAGCTCTCTATGAAATGGCCTGTGATAGTCCAAAGTTTCCTGTCATGGACTTGATTTACTAAAGCCTGAAAACAGATCCAAGAGGAGGTGCAGAAGTCTAGTTTTCTGTCAGAACACTTGAATTACATTATGATGAAAGATTATTATGGATTTTTTTGCCCAACAATGCCAAAAATAAACTGCCTACCCCCAGGTTTAATGTTCAAAAAACACATTTTCTCATACTGTCCGTTTGAATATATCTGTATTCACCCTCTTTCTGAAGCCCCCTCCTGAAAAACCCAAGTCTGCTCCGATTAGTCAGCATATTCACAGTCTTCAGCATCTTTGTTTTCTGCATCTTTGCACCATCATTGCAGCTGGGGAATGACTGTAACGGCACTGTAGTGGCACGTTCTATCTATACAGTCCACAACTTTTTCCCTGACTTGGTCTTCATGATGCTCTTTGTTGACTAGTGTTCTCTAACAAAGCACTGAGGCCTTCACAGAACAGTTGTATTTATACTGAAACTAAATTACATACAGGTGGACTAATTAGGGGACTTCTGAAGGCAACTGATTGCACTGCATTTTATTTAGGGATATCAGAGTAGAGGGGGCTGAATACAAATGCACACCACACTTTACAGATTTTTATTTGCTTACATTTTTGTAAACCATGTATAATTTCCTTTCCACTTCACAATTATGTGTTACTTTGTGTTGGTCTATCACATACAATCTCAATAAAATACATTTAAGTTTGTGGTTGTAAAGTGACAAAATGTGAAAAAGTTCAAGAGGTATGAATACTTTTTCAAGGCATTGTATATAGTATAGTTGTGACATCACAACCGTACATAGGTCCTGATGGCTAGTTTAGAGATAAAGACAAAAATGTCTCAGTGGATGTGCGTTTTAATACTTTCACAGTATTTATAAAGCACCTTGATCTGCTTTATAATGACAAAAGACATGGAAATCCCACTTTTTACAATATGGGACCTATAAGACCTATATTTTTACTGTGATAAACAGACTAAAAGACTCCCTTTATGTAATAGGTTATTTTTAAAATCATATGCAAAGTCTATTTCTACCAGAATCTCTCTTTCAGATCTAAGTTATTATTTGCTGAACATTATAACAAGCTGTTGAAGTGTGTTTTAGAAATTGACATAAAAGGACACTACAACAAATGTTCAAGGCATAAAGCGAAAGAGAAGGACAGTACCTCCAAGACATTTTGCCCTGCCGCACACAAAAAGCTTTACAAATCCTATTAGGGCCAGCCTCCTCTCAACCTTCTGTAAGTGTGCCTCATACCCAGAATTGTAAATTCTCCCTTTTAATTTCACACTGGCTTGCCAGGGTCTTTGTGTGCGTTCTGGTCCACAGGACTCCCTGACATCATTATGTTAATCCGCAGCAGAGCAGCTGTGGATACATCACTCACTGCTTATGAGAGGTTACTCACTCATACACATGTAGCTCCCATAAAAGAATACAGTAACGCACCTTCATCCAAAGCCAGAAAAACAACATGCAAAAGATACCCGACCCACCCACACACACACACACACACACACACACACACACACACACACACACACACACACACACACACACACACACACACACACACACACACACACACACAAAAACACAAACACACACGCACATGCGCACACTATCCATTACTCAGTCACACTGTATTTGTGTGTTTCTCCAAATTATCTTAACTGGAACACTTTCTCGTGAGTAACAGCTTATATTCCACTCCCGAGGCTGTACATTGCAAGTTTTTTGAAGTTGGAAAAGCAGAATAAATATTTAATTTCACAACCTAAAGTCATATTCTCACGTTTTTCCCAGCAAAAAGGCAGGGAATGTCCTGCAGAGCAGATTAATCCAAACAGTTCGGCAGAAAATGTGTTTGCCTCACTGACCCAAAAACATTTATCACATCTACACATTAGATTATTTTTATTTCAAATGTTCAGTTATCAATAGTTTGCCTGGATCAGAGAAGTGAATGTAGGATGCAGGGAAATCTGAAGCGTATTATAGCTGTGATATAATAACCACATGCAATGACTATGGTATCTAATTCCTTTGCACAGTTCAGTATCACTACCTTGAACAGGGAACGGAAGATGTTTTCTATGCTCTCTTAAAAGCCACCAGAGTCCTTGCTGGTTCTGCTGCAGCCTCGATTGGTTAGTTTCTTGGTGTTATTGTGTAATTTTGGTGAATCCGAACTAGCCTAACCCTTTAGCATAAAGCAAAAGCGAATGCTAGCTGCTAGGGTAGGCTACGTTCCATTGCAATTGCCTCACCATGTGCAGGCAGCCCAGTTTTATTGTGGGCACACCATAAGTCTATACTACAGCTGATTGTTAAGGTGTGTACTGTATAGGTGAGCAAAGGTAGTCATAATGTATTATAAACCTCATCAGTCAACCTCTAGTTTATAACTAGTCAAGCGCATCCATAAGACACTTGAACCTCATAATTCACTATAAGTCATAATGATATAGTGCATCGAAAAGCATGATTTGTAGTCATGAAGCATTAGAAATGCATTATAATTCACTATGAATGGCCTCACAATGCACCAGAGATGTGATCCTCACGTGTTCACCTCATTTGTCATCTCATCTTCAACCGCTTATCTTGGGTTGGGTCGCGGGGGGCAGCAGCTCTAGCAGGGGACCCCAAACTTCCCTTTCCCGGGCCACATTAACCAGCTCCAAACGGGGGATCCCGAGGCGCTCCCAGGCCAGTGTGGAGATATAATCTCTCCACCTAGTCCTGGGGCTTCCCTCAGGCCTCTTCCCAGCTGGACGTGCCTGTAACACCTCCCTAGGGAGGCGCCCGGGGGGCATCCTTACTAGATCCTCGAACCACCTCAACTGGCTACTTTCAACACAAAGAAGCAGCGGCTCTACTCCGAGTTCCTCACGGATGGCTGAACTTCTCACCCTATCTCTAAGGGACACTCCAGCCACCCTCCTGAGAAAACCCATTTCGGCCGCTTGAACCTGCGACCTCGTTCTTTCGGTCATGACCCAGCTTTCATGACCATAGGTGAGGGTAGGAACGAAGATTGACCGGTAGATCGAGAGCTTTGCCTTCCGGCTCAACTCTCTTTTCGGTATTGCAGTGCGTTAAAGCGACTGCAATACCGCCCCAGCTGCTCCGATTCCCCGGCCAAACTTACGCTCCATAGTCCCCTCACTCGTGAACAAAATCCAGAGTACTTGAACTCCTTCACTTGAGATAAGGTCTCATTACCTCCCTGGAGTAAGCAATCCACCGGTTACCTGCTGCGAGCCATGGCCTCAGATTTAGAGGTGCTGATCCTCATCCCAGCCATTTCACACTCATGATGTCATCAGGACCACATCATCTGCAAAAAGCAGAGACAAGATCCTCAGGCCACCGAACTGCAACCCCTCCCCACCATGACTACGCCTCGATATCCTGTCCATGAAAATCATGAACAGGATTGGTGACAAAGCGTACCCCTGGCCTCTGACACAGCAGCCCTTTGGCCCATCGGTACCTTCCAACTGCCTCCGGAGTCTTCTGGGATAACATATCCTGCAAGGCCTCTTTCTTCAGTCGGACTGCTTCCCTGACCACCGGTGTCCACCACGGTGTTTGAGGCTTACCACCCCTTGAGGCACCTAAGACCTTGAGGCCACAGCTCACTGCTACAGCTTCAACAATGGAAGCTTTGAACATTGCCCACTCCGGTTCAATGCCCCATACCTCCACAGGGATGCCAGAAAAGCTCCGCCGGAGGTGTGAGTTGAAGACCCTTTCGGGCAGGGGCCTCCTCCAGACGTTCCCAGTTCACCCGCACTACTCTTTTGGGCTTACCTGGTCTGTCCAGAATATTCCCCCATCCTCTGACCCAACTCATCACCAGATGGTGATTAGTTGACAGCTTTGCCCTTCTCTTCACTCGAGTGTCCAAAACATACGGCCTCAGATCAGATGATACGATCACAAAATCGGTCATCGAGCTTTGGCCTAGGGTGCTCTGGTACCACGTACACTTATGAGCATCCTAATGTTCGAACATGGTGTTCGTTATAGACAATGTGCCTAGCACAGAAGTCTAATAACAACTCGGATTTAGATCAGGGAGGCTGTTCCTCCCAATCACGCCTCTCCAGGTGTCTCCATCATTACCCACGTGGGCGTTGAAGTCTCCCAGCAGAACTATGGAATCCCCTACTGGAGCCCCATGCAGGACTCCATTCAGGGTCTCCAAGAAGGCCAAATCCTCTGAACTGCTGTTCGGTGCATATGCACAAACAACAGTCAGAGTTTTCCCCCCTACCACCCGCTGGCGTAAGGAGGCGACCCTCTCGTCCACCGGGGTAAACTCCAACACTGCGGCGCTCAGCCGGGGGTTTGTGAGTATCCCCACACCCGCCCGGCGCCTCACACCCTGGGCAACTCCAGAGAATAGGGTACCATGAGCACCCGGCTCCAGACAATACAGCCCTCAGGTTCAAAGGGACACACAAACCTCTCCACCATGATAAGGTGATGGTTCCCGGAGAGGTCCTCACGTGTTACCAAATCTATTTAAATAAGAATCTCTATAACTTTCAAATATCAATATTTGATGACTACTTGCTTGATTGATTGATTCTTTGAATGACCACAAAGCCAGGCTGGTAGCATTTGTTATTACAGCTTAGTACAGGTTCCAACATTACATCAAATATTAAACATATAATCATAATAGCTCTGCTTCGCCCCGGGCCGAACAACGCTCCTTAGCTGTGATCAGCCACTCCTCACGACATACCATGACCTGTCATGAGCTGCTTCTCCGCTGCTGCTTAGTGCTCTATCACCCAGAATCCTCAAGCCAAAATAAATGTAGTTTCCTTTTCAGAGGATATGCAGAATGGAATTATTGATCGAGCTTGTCAGTCTCCTGTGAAATCAATCAAACTGTCAATTCACCTGCCAATCCTTTTTGCATTTCAATAAGTGCTCGTAAAATTGATCAATGCGGCCTTCGAAAGAAGCATGTTAATCTGTCACTTACCGGCGTCAAAAGACATCTTCTTTGTGTAAAAGTTTTAAATTATTATGTGTTTAGACACTTTGAATGTTATATCCACTTGTTTAATGTGATGTTTTCTTCACTACAAATAAGCATCAACATCTCCACACATCGCGCATCTGTAAAAGAGCTGGAAAATTGTCTCATTAAGAACACAACATGTTCCATTATATGCTTTTCAGAACTGGCAGAGTGCAGAATCTGTGCGGAGCAAGAATCAATAGCTGTACTCAGAGATTGGGCAAGATTGGCCAAATGAAAGAAGTCAACACTGAACGTTTGTGAATGTTACCCACAATGCTAGCCCACAGAAGGAAGCAATAGCATATAATGTTAGAGCTCAACTGTATTGACTGCTGAAGTGATCCACATTTGCTTAGCCCCAAACTTGCCTGTGGTGCCTCCAGAAAAGTGCCATCTCTTGCAGAAAGCTCCTTTGCATTCTTAATGTTGTGTACTGAGTATAGATGGAAGAAAGTGCTACCACGATGAGATGAAATTGGCTTCCTAATGTGCTGTACAGCATGCAAGTCATAAACACAACATCAATAACCTGCTGCAATCATCAGTCATGTTGCTGCAAAGACTCTTTGAGCCATCCTTGAGAGGGAGACCAGACAAGGCAGCTTGGTGGATGTTCAAATAAATCTCTTTTTGATGAAATCAAGGATCTTGTGCTATCATGCCTCTCGTGGTGCTAAACCTCCAAGGGCACTCTTACCAGTAGCACTAGAGCATACAGAGCTTCACTATTCAGAGAGAGAGAGAGAGAGAGAGAGAGAGAGAGAGAGAGAGACAGGCCAGCAGAAGTCAGACTATCAAACTTCACTGAGTGCAGATCAAGACTCTTTGACCCTGGGATATCCCTCAGTAGTCTGCTCTGGTCCATGGCTACCTATAGTGAATGATTCATCTACAACACACTGCCTACAGAAACCATAGGATATTAGCTAAAAGGTTAGGGTGAATACGCCAAATAAAGGAATAGGGGGATATCTTACCCACTTGCCCGCTAATTTAGCTCAACGTTTCACTTGACACCAATATTAAATGCTCAATTATAGCAATAACATATTGGATTAAACATTAAACAAAACTCTACTGTGCATGTAAAATGCACCATCTTCCAAATGCAGGCACATCTCCCCAGAGGACATTTAGATCAATTTCATTCCTTCCCTCATCAAAATGAGTAATGATCTCTGGTATGGGGTTAGCCTGACTCCATCCCGATGAGAGATCATCTGTGATCATCGCCCAGGAAGAATCTGCATACCCTTTTTTCTTCCCTCCTTGTTTCCTCTTTTTTCTCCACTATACAGTCTTTCAATTTAGCATTTTTCCTCTGCTTGTCTGACTGTGCTGTGGCTCTCAATCATCATCTCTCCTCGAACAATCTTTCAATCTAACAGAGTCTCCTCTGCCTTGGCAACAGTGTCACATTATCATATACCTGCTGGGATAGGGGAAATGTGTTCATTTGTCGCTGCTGTGAGGCTGGACTGCTTGTCACGCAGTCCGATACAACATTACTCAAATGATATGAGCAACATTTATCTTTGTCACAGGCTTTTAAATGGCTCAAACTGAGAGCTATTCTGGAAATGATAGAACATGATTAGCCCAGTAATATTGCCCAGAGGGGCCTGCTGTCCCAGCTCCTCTGCAAGAAAGCGAGGGATGGAGAGGGTAGAGAGTGAAACGGAAAGTAAAGGGAGTTATTTCTGTCCCTCCCTTTCTATCTTTCTTTCACAAAACACACAGAAATATCAGTGGACCTGCACAAGCACACCATCTTAACAATGTATAATATTCTCCTATGTTTAATTTTTATTCTCTAAAATACAATAGAAGATAACCTGTGCACACTGAGATCTGTGCAAAACTTCAATTTATTTGTGAACGTTTTTTCTACACTGCTCTCTAAAAAACAAAAAAAATGCTTATTCACACACTGAAAAACAAAAAAAAAAAACAAAGGACAACAAGGACTTTAAAGTGTACATGCTGACCTGACTCTTTGCCCTGTGTAGTCCCCTGGTCGTCATCAAGTGTCAGGTCATTCAGCAAGTGCTCCAGGATCCTCTCTGGGGTCCCTGATACCACCATGTACCTGTCAGACACAACAGAGTCAGTGGACGAGTCCTCCTCAATAGAGGACAGAGAGCGACTGCTGCTCCATTCCTCCTCTCCCTCTGTCCCCTCATCGTCTATGTAGCGAAAGTAGGGGACGTCAAAGGTGGGCATCGTCACTGGCTCTGCCCGGCTCGTGCTGTCACAGCTGCTCTCCTCGGAGCCCTCCTCATCATCATCGTCCTCCTCCTGCTCCACCAAGGCGGCGTGCAGCAGTCTGCCCTCCTCCTGCTGATGGTTCAGGGGCTGTGGCCGAGATCCCATCCTTGCAGAGTCCCTGTGCCCTCACACCGGCAATGTTGCCGTGGTTACTGCTGCATGCCCCTTTTACCCATCCATCCATCCACCTGCCTACAGCCTGGAGTCCACTGAGGTATCCCGGTATGTTCACGGCTGAAAAAGCTCCTGAATGACTTGAATGGGAAGGCAGCACAGCAGAGCTATGCCTCACAGTCCCATGCTGCTCACTTATATGTATTTGATGTAGTGATTTATGTGTTGGGAGTTGTGATGTAAGAATGCCTGTGTGAGTGAGTGAGTGTGTGTGATCCAGAGAGACAGCGACGGAGAATGATGAGAGGGAGAGTGCTGAGGGAGAGAAACAGAGAGGGAGAGAGGGAGGGAGGGAATCTAGGAAGGAGGGGAGAGGCTTACCTCCTGTTCCTCGCCTCCTCTCTCCCTCCTCCCCTCGCCGATGCAGAGAGGGCTGGCTGCTCTGACGATATTCTCTGGAGAACCAGCACATCGTGGCCCCTCTCCCTCAGACACACGCGGACTGCCTCGTCACTTTGGAGCTGGAGACAGAAAGAAGGAGGGAGGGAGGGAGTGTGTTATCACCAAGGAGATTCCCCTGTATTTTCTTCCACTCACACAAATCACGACTGATTTCCATCATAATACTGTCAAAGCCAGCACTGTAAATGAAAGAGAATTTCCATATATCATTATTCAGTCCTTATCAGTGGAGCCCATTCAGGGATTAACATAAAAGACCCGCACACATTTTAATTACCAATTCCTATGTAGAGCCTATTAAACTAGCGGTGGTGTCTAGAGACAATCTGTTTTCAAGCTGTCATTGGCTTAAACTCTGCACACCTACAATGGTTTAGTTTAAACTCACTCTGTCTTCAGAGTTTCAGTTTAAATGATTAATTGATATTGAATCATTTTCCAACTAATCGGTTAATCGACTTATAATAAAAAATATTTTCTCATAATATTTCTTACAGCATATTAAAAGATACTACTAAGCAAATATAATCAGGAAGCACATTCATCCACTTAGAGTGCCACTGGAAGCTGAAATTTAAAGAATGAGATTTTTTGTTCATACCGTAGTTTGACTGATGTGATGCCTTTACATGGGCATTCACACATTTTTCCAGCCTGATGTATCTAAATTGAATTAATTTAACCCTACATTAAAAAAGAAATGGCTTGTTGCAGCATCTTTGAATTATAAAGATGTCTGGTAGCTGCTTGACAATGGAGGGTCTGGATCAGAAATATTGGTCTTAATGAGGAGTTAACTGTAGGGTGCACGCACATGCATCCTGCATCAGCTAACCACCACCACCATTCCCCCTTACTCTCTTCAGCCATCAGTCAATGCAACAGAAGCCTCTGTGCATGCAATTAGCCAGGCAGACAGACTAGAAGCGGTTGCTGTTTTCTGCCCTAATTGCCTTTTGCAGAGAAGCATCCTTCAGTTAAGCATGACTTCCTGGCATATTAACACTTATCTATTATCTGTGGACATACATGCATAAACAGACATAATGTAGATGCAGTGCACATACGGATGAATGCATTGTCACAACATACAAACAAGCTCACACAACTTTGTCCATCACTGGGTGAGCCACATTTTTAGCATTGACATTAAACAGTCCTGCAGGGATATCTATAAACAGCAGAAATGTTTTCAAAGCCTCAGAAAGGACCATTAATGGAAATGTTTGTGGGCAGTTCCTTCAGTGCTGTGATTCATGATTTAGCAAAGTACATGTCTGTTAAAGTAACAACTTGTGAACTGATTTCTTCACTTTATTTATTTATTAATGGTTTACTGTAACTATCTGCTGATACACTTACTGTGCTTTAGGACATGCTGCTACATTTCACTGTGGTTTACTGTAACTTACTTAAGTACGAAATGCTGCTACACTCCACTGTGCCATACTGTCACTTAGTTTTGTAGGACATGCTGCCACATTTTTAACATTTTTAACACTTATAACTTATCGCTCCTTCTCACTTATTTAGTTTGTACTTATTTTATTTCAATCTGCTGCTAAACTGCACGCTGCGTATTGTTGTATATTGTATATACCTACGCTTAACCACGACGTCTGTTGCACTCTGTCACACTTGGTTCATTGCTTGATTTATCTGACGTTAGCTTTATTTTGATTTGATTTATGTTTATGCTTATTGTTACTCTGATCCTTTTCCTCCTTTGTATCGAAACTGTTGCACAATAATTTCCCTCGGGATAAATAAAGCTTCTTGAATCTTGAATCTTGAATCTTTATCTTAATATAAACATACATGCACACGCATGAATGCATAAACATTGTTTTTCATGTACTTTCATGTATTATCGTGTATTATCCTGTCACAGAACCTAGGGTATGACGTCAGGTTAGGGACGTGACGAAAAGCAAAGAACTAGAAAATTCCCAGAAAGGGAAGGCTGCACTGATTAGCTTCCTGGTTCTTGGGGGAAAAAAAGGTGGCTCTATTTTTATCAAGACGTGACGTACACTGTGCTTTTAGCTCAATCAAAGTACACTGTTTTTGTCTGACTAAGCCCAACAGCAAGGCAAGTTGAATTCTTGACTCTAATTAACAGAGAAACTCAGTGTACTGTTTACGGGTCAAACAGAAAACAAACCTTTCCTCACAATGAATTATTGATCTTGCCTTCGATGCTGCAGGGCCACTACTGGGCTTTGTGGTTACCACTGTCCTACAAAAAAACCCCAATCAAGTCTTTAGAGTGCATGCTTGTAATGAGACTGAGCACTGGGACACACATTTCCTACCCCAGCCTAGAGGTGACCTCGACTCTTAGCTACCACCAAAGTCCTCCTACATGGACACCGTCAGCAGAAGAGTAAACACTACTTATCAGGCATCTGCACAAAGTCATGTCCCCCCCAAACACTTTAATTTCTCTTCCAGGTTCCAGATGCATTCCGCTGGCTGCAGGGACACTTTCTGTCTGCATGTCTCTGTGCTGCTGCAGCAGGTCTGGCATGTATGGTATGGAACACTTCACAGGACCTGGGATGTGTCAGTCCTGACATATTGCATATTGTGGACTTAATTCCTCTCAAAGAAGAGTGTGAATCATACAAAACTGGAAGATGAGAAAAACCAAAGAATCACACATCAGTGTTCTTTTCAAAGAACCCTTTGATGCAGATGCACTTCGTCATCTCCAATAGTAATTAGCTGAAATTCCTGTGCTAATAATATACTGTAAACAAGAGTATGTGTATGTTATGTAAAATATGTTTTTTTAATCTTCGTGCAATGGCAGAGAACAGCAGCTCTGTTATAATCAGATGCACAGAGCAAAGGAGAATAAAGTTGATGAAATAATATTATGTAAAGTGTAAGAGAAGTATCAAACACAACAGATGACTTTCTGATATGCCTGAATAATTCAAAACAGCGGTGATGTAACAGGACAAAAGAACAAGTGATTCCCAAAGTCAAAACTTTGAACTATTGCATTTAAACCTAATGGGCTTTTACAGCAAAATGAATTATGAACTTTCAAATTTATGGAGATTTCACAACAGTCATCATGTCCCTACGGCAGAATCTCTCACACATTTTTATAAACGTGAAATCTACCGAATACTAAGCATCCCTGTTTCCAGCAGCTGGGATTTAGCGGATTTCTAAGCTCTCTGATGTCTGGGTTTAGACATTTATGAGTCACATGTAATACAGTATATGTATTGTAACATCATTGGATTACTTTAAACCATTCTATAATCTAGAAACAACGCCGGATAATCTCACATAATCTTAATATTTTTACTTAATGTCAAGTGTTGAATATGAGGTCAGCATTTCAGGCCATTAACTCTAGGATTACATAAACACATACGCATGTGCTATTGGTGTATTTAAATATAAATACTGTATATATATATATATATATATATATATATATATTAATTGCAAGTTACTAAAACAACAAAGGTAAAAAAAAGATGTATATGGCTGCAGTAACATTTGATCATAGACAGATTGGTAGTGGCTTGATGCAGACGAAAGGTCATTATATTGAATAACATTGATAAGGTGATCTAGCCTTGTGTTTGCAGAAAAGGTCAGAGACTCGATGCACTGGAATCCACCCTAAAACCCATACAATGTCTTGGCATGGTTGTCTGGCCATTTACGTCAACTTTTCCTGCCATTGTTGCTCAGTTCAGCATACAGATACAGCTGACAGGAAGGGAGAAGCTGAGCCCACCAGGTCAGCCAATCAGAAGTCCCCTGGAAGATGATGTAATGTTTTGAAAAAAGTGTGCAGACTGACCTGAGCATTCGGTACCCATACGTAAGTTTTCAATGATGTTGCCATACTGATAGAGAAAATCTGTACTCTGTTTCTGTAATCATGTAATGATGCTGATGTTGAATTTAACAGATACATTGAATTTACAATGTACATTTAAATGCAAATGATCGCAATGCACTCTACAATATATTGTTAAGTCTTCTATATATCTATATAACTGCTTCTTTTGCAGCCGTCTAGAGACTTTCTTGGTATATTTAATTGAAGAAAGCTTTTTGAAAGACAGAATCTCAGTATACAATCATCTTCAGGGATGGCAGAGACTATGAAATGTATGGAGGCCAATAAAAACAGTCAAACCGACAAATTAAAAGCTGTTTGATGGATGGAGCACTGCAGGGACTGCGAGAAATGATGCCTAGGCGCATTGCTCACACAAGAGAAGCATGAAACAACGAGTATAGCCCAGAGTAAAATTGAGTTAGGGTCTCTCACTGAATATTCAAGGATAAAGTATGTTAATAGAGTAGAGTTTATAATAACATAAAGAGGACTATCTGATAAGCAGCTTGACTGATGTTTTCTCTGACAGAGCCAAAGATAGCCGTTCAGGGAAATACATCAAAGGGTACAGCATTTCACACTGAAGCTTTGGTTCTATACCAGGTTGCATATATTTTATAAAAGTGAATGTTCTGACTGCAGCAGTCTGTTGTGTATCTCACCTCACTTGTCCTCTCAGGGCCCTTGCTGTGGTTCTGCAGGAAGCGGCAGCCATCCTTGGCCAGTCTCTGGACCATCTCCAGTCTGGACAGGTCCTCCTTGTCATTCAGGATACACATGCTCCCCTGCTGCAGTGCAGGGGACATGGAGAACATGTACTTCAGGCCACAGTCCCATGACATCACTGGCTCTACTGACTGTCACCAGGCAAAACTGGCAAGACTCCTGCCTCTGAGCTCACACTGCTCTTAAAAAAAAGTGTAAGAGGAGGTTAGCAGCTCAAAAAAGAGTGTACGTGTGTTTCTGTGTGCGCTATCCAGGTGAGTTACAGAGACAGAGACAACTAAATCCTAGTCGTTGTATGGCTTGGTCAGCTCTGTAGCGTAGAGGCACAGAAAATACTTCACCAGCTGGACTCCAGGTATCTTTCTCTCACTCTCTCTCTCTCTCTCTCTCTCTCTCTCTCTCTCTCTCTCTCTCTCTCTCACTGTGCTTGGCTTTCCTGAGAGGGAATGACAGATCCCCTCTCTCTGTCCTTCCCTTGCTTTTCACCACTGGGAAGGGGGGTGAGTTAGGAACATGGTGGGTTCAGGAAACATCTGGTGAGCTGGTCAGCCCTAAAAAGGAAGTTTCAAAATCTCCCGAAAGCAGGAGAGAGTCTTGATTGAAGACTGGGCAGGGTACATTACACTGGAAGGTCAAACACTTGTTAGGGTGGAGATGTATTTCGTGTGAGGAGGTTTAAGGTCATTCAGGCACAAGCACTAAAATGAAACTGTTCTGTTTTTAGTTTTAATGAATACAATAACTTCTCCTACGAGCAGCGATAAGGGTTGGCTTAAAAATGTCAATTTTGGTAACGAATATTACAAAATTAAATTGGATATCTACTGCGTGGCTTTTGGACTGTTTTTTATTCAATAATATTATTAAATAATTCTGATTTCTTTTAGGAGTTATTTTCTAGTATTTTATAGACTAAACTGTTTGTATATTTAGGTCTTATTCCATTAACATATCTGTAATCATCTGAATGAATTTATCAATAACTAATTTAATCGTTTGATCTTTAAAATGTCAGAAAAATTCTCAAGGCGATGATATCAAACTGCTTATCTCTTTTCAACAGTACAATAATACATATATTTTATAACATAAGACAAAGAAAAGCATCCAAATGTCCCATTGGAAAGCTGGAACCAAATAATTTGTTATGCTTTTTTCTTGAAAAACAATAAATCCATAATCAAAATAGTTGCCGATTTCTTTAGTTGATCAACTAACCAATTAATTAACTGTTTAAGCACAATAACTACAAAAATCATCTTAGTTGTACTCCTAATACCAGCGTGCTTTTCTAAATAAGCTCTGGTAAAGCCCTAAAAGCACTTCCTGTGGAGTTTTTATCCCGAATGGTGCTGAAGAGCAAAGCTTGGTTAAGATGTTGCAACTTGTCCTTATACAAGAATAGTGTCTCTTTTTATTAAAGATCACTGACTTGTCCGACACTTGCTAATTAAATGAAGCTTGTCAGCTGCTTAATATAGTTACAGAAGCACCAGCACAGTCCTACATGTAGTGACCAAGGTAAAGCAAGGACATTAATCCTTTCTATGAACACTTTATCTATTAGCGTTATATCTTTTCCCCCTCTGTCAGCAATGTGATGCTTGACTGGGTCCTTCCAAAGCCATTCAATTGTGCTGCTGTTTCAAACTGCTGATACAGCAAACTGCAGAATGAGAAAAGGTCCCCATCTCTAGGTGGTGTTTCTCTTACATGAGAGGTTGAGATCCAAATTTCCACAATGTTCTTTTGTTCTTTCCAAGTAACTGATTGGGAAATTGTCCACTGCCTTCATACACCTTATATGTCCTTAAAAGTGGAGTTCAGCCTATTTCTGCATCAATAATTTCTTCCTTCAACTCTTTACTGGCATTTGTTCATTATAGCTGGGGTCTCTGCACTGATAAAGCGTCCTCATCATTTACTACTTCAACGACTTAATTATTTTATTTTTATTTTAATCAATTATTTTATTTTTAAGCTTTTAAAATCTAAATATAATAAAATCTTAATATGAGGGCTCTTAAAATAATCCTCAGCTTATTGGTGACATCAAAGTGACTTTTTAGACTGAGAAGAAAACTAATGTTGTCACATCCTTGATTTGAACATTTTTTAAACCTTCACGGTATTATATAGGGGCTGTTTTGTAGCAGTAGATTATTCTATATTATTTCACTATGGTAAGGAAACTAAGGAAATTGTTGGCCTTGAATATCTAAAATCAACCGTCTTCCTTCCTGCTCCTTCAGAGTGAACGTTCTGTAGTGAGACAAAGCCAGGAGGAAAACTCTTGCTTTAATGTGCTACCACTGACCCAGTTTCTTAAGTAAATGAATTGCAGAGTGAGAATGCCTAAAGTCAGACTTGTTAGTAAGCTTGCTTCAATACTGCAGTCTTAACTGGGGTCTTCCATGACAACCATGGGAGGTACAGCGTTACTGTAGGCCTGTGGCGCTGCTAAAGAGTGAAAAAGTGATGAAATTCTATTGAGCTTGTTACAGTATACCCTTTCCAAAATAACACCCAGTCAAATACAGAAACAGCTACTTAGTCTCATGAAAATGAAAGAAGATACTGCCATAAACACAGTGTATGAACGATGAGCATCGTATGTTTTCTGCATTAATACCTTACTGTTTTATCAAGCACATATGAAAAAAACAAAACAAAAAAGAAATGTGAGCTGCAGTAGTGTTTTTTCAGGCATGGAGGCTATTTGTTGGGACCATGGTGGGACAGTAGAGCAGGTGTGACTCCCAATGGACACTAAGGTCCATAGCAATAGCAGACAAGATATTTTTGTTCCTTAAAGGTAGTAAGCCAAAAACTTTGAAAAGATGCACTGAAAAAAAGCAGGTGCATTGAAAACACAGATTTTTTTCCTGCCATTTCTAGTTTCGCCAGACTTTTCTATCAAGCTAGAATTATAAAAAAAAAAAAAACATGTACTACACATATACTTTCTATAGACCTTTTCAATGGAATTCCATTGCTAGGCAACAACCTTGGTCCTTAACTTCCTGTCAGTGATTTCACATACACTGCAACAGGAAATAAACTAGGAATAAACTATCTTTGAAAATGTCTATATGTTGGGACTCTTTTTATAGAGGGGAGTTAAATACATTCAGTAGCATAATAATTAGGCCTACACAAAAGCTGATGCAGTATAATGACATATCTACAAACATAATCCTATTTCATGAACGTTTCGATTTTGTTGAAACTAAAATCTAATTCTTGTATAGAAATATCAAACAAACGTTAACTGGGAATGCATTAGGAGACCGAGATCACTTTGGTAACACCTAAGTTGTAGCAAGCGGCAATAAAAGCAATAGATCAGTCACTTCCGGTTATTTAGTTTGACTTAACAAGAGAGTAAATTTGGTAAAAACATGGCATCTTCTACACTGTTCAAACCACGGAGTATTGTTTCCAATTATGACGAATGACAAAAGCCAGTGCATGTATTTATAACATTGGTAAGTATTTTTTTTCCCTTCAGAATTTTGAGAAAATCATCAGCTCTGTCACTTTAGTATCCTAGTAACGTTTATAAACGTTCGAGTCGCTTAGCAACATGTGCTAAGTTAACGTTAGCATAAATTGAGCAGCTTCTGTTAGCTTGCTAATTATCTTAGCAGAAAACAGTGGTAGAAATACCGGTTATGTGGAACTCCTGGATGACTGACACTGAAATGAAAACGCTACAAAGAATTATACACCATCTAAAAACACAAACACGACCCATTAATGTAGTAAAATAGCTTTAGTCTGGTAGTGGTCTTGGTAGTTAACTTACTTGTTTTCCTCCTTTTCCTTGCTTTTAGTTCTTGAACTTGATTGGATTTGTATGTTATTTCAGTTGTGTGTTCCTGCTTCTACCATAGAGTGGAGCCATTGAGCATTGAGTCTCCAACTCCAACAACAGTTCATCCTGGAAAGTGTCCTACATACCAGCCTACTCATGGCTTCTGTTCATTAATAGGGTAACTACACATTGCCAGTAATTGCATCTGGATACTGAACATTTGAATAAGATGAACTGACATCATGGGGATAGCGGACATTGCAGGAGAGAATATCTGTAGTGTAGACTGGATTTCCATGTCCTTCAACACTGGATGCTTTCCCTCTTGTGTTTCCATTATTCTACATACCATCTTTTGTCCTTACATGTCTTCCTCTGGATTATAGTCACCAGTATCATAATAACTCTTGGATTGTACTGCTGAGTATTTATAGACAATCTGAGGATTATGTTACAGTTTAAAGATACTGTGTCTGTATTTTGTTTCATTTCTAAGGTAATAATTCACAAAGGCCTGATGCTTTCCTATACTGGCATGGTGATGACCATTTAATATGACATTGACCTCTACTGGCCAGAAAAGACATTGCATTTGAATATGGCCACTGTACTGTACATTCCCTGGCCATGGTATGTTAATAAATGTGCTCAACATTTATGTAATTTGTAAATGTTTTTAGATTTTCTTCTTGCAGGGTTCCTCTTCTTACAGTTTCCCCTTTACTCTCTGGCTATTGTTTTGCCAACAATCATTGTAGCAGTGGGGATACATCTACATCTTGATTCTGATTGATAATGAATTAACTCCAGCTCTGGTTGCACTATACCTCCAGTTGTATGCGCTCTAGTAGGTTGGACTTCAAGTTCTGGGACTATTAAAAGATTTGTTAGTAAAATCTTTGATAACCCTTTGGGAGTTAAGGATAGTATTAAACCTTGTGGCAGTCTGTTTCGTAATAGAGTAATTCTAGTTCTAGAGTAATTCTAGTAACTTCAAGGTTAAATTGGTGACTTTATTTAGTGTCAGGCTGCAAATACGGCCAAATGGACTTACAATGCCATAAATGAAATTTTACAGTATATTTGGATAGCGTATAAATTCATCTGAAGGCTAATATGTGTACCACTTTTTTCTTACAAAAACATTTTTATTTGCTAAATATTCCGATCATAAGACTCCTGGCCAAAATGAATCTTCAGTCATCTTTATTATCATAATTTTTAGTCTGAAAAATAAGGACAACATAGAATACAGAAATGTCACAGGAAAATTATACAAATATATTGAGATCTTTTGCTGGTAGTATGACAAAAGGTTAAACTTTGATGTTATTTCCACTGTACATGAAGGACATATGAAAACATACGGTATCTGAAGGTAACTCCCAAGTCATATTCCCAACAGTGTTCTTGTTCTTAGTTGAGGTAAGGTAATGTTTAGTTCATGAGAACTACAAAAGAATGAAGCAATGTGTAATACAAAACTGCCAATAGCAGTTATCAACAGTTGCTATCAACATATATCTATCACTGATTTCAAACATGTCACAAAATGAAGATTGCTTTACTCTTGGATATCTACAAAACTATTAATATCACTCTTTATATGGAAAGGAAAGAAAGTTTAGAAACTATATGTATTTAAGTACACAAGCAATTAGAATGAAATAGTTTGTATTAAAGTTTGACTAAAGTACATGGTGTGATGTGATCATTTTTATTGTTGTTATCCATAAACCAGATTTACATGCATAACAGAAAGGCAAATGTTAGCTTGATTCATCCACAGAGAAACAAACCAGGGGAAGGAAATACTTTGTCCTTTCACTTCTGTCCATTTAAAAGGGGGGCTGCCTTTCAGATTTTAGTTTTATTTTACTAATCAAACAATCTCACATCAAGTTCCCTTTATGTTCCTTTTTGGACATCCTGGAGTATTTCCAAGTGGACGGATCAGTAACATTGATGCCACTTGTAGTTGTACTGTCTCGTCTTGTTTGCATTTTCATGTTAAGTTTTCCTCACAACACCAGTTCTTAACTGAGTGAAGGTTAGGAAAAGCTCTCCATCCATCCAACCTCCCATCCAAAAAGCTATGTAAGTTAGCAGGCTTGTTTGATGAAAGTCTTGCAGTAATCCTACAGGGTTTGCAAAGGCATGTGCTGGTGCTTTAGCTGCCACCTTTGTGTCCTGTTGTACAGTAGATTAGGACATTTCCCCTGGAGGTACCATTGCTGCATTTATTGTAGCCACCTCAACTTATGTACACGAAGGGAGAGCGTGTCTCCCACTCTATTTCACCTGAGTTCTTGTTTGCTGCTATGGCGCATGGCCCTGCAGGAAGAAAGCAACCGAGGTGGGACAGGCACTTGCTGTGTTGTGCTGAAATGAATGGCTAAGTCGGGAGTGGAGTGTTGCAATAAGATTGCTGAAGGAACAGGAGGGAGGCATTCATTTCACAGGTGCAGAGTGGAGTCAGTGCTGGTAAGCATCTCATGCCTAGATGTGTGGGGCATATCGGCTCCTTATGTGTCGAGGCGGCGTTTTCTCTTGGCTTTGTGTGCATACAGGAAGTACATAGTGTGCCCAGTGGTGATGAATAATACAGAAATGATAACTAGGATGCCAAAGTGCTGTGGCTGTGGAGCAGAGATCACCATGATGAAGTGAAGCAGATCCATCAAGTAATTCATAGAGCTCTGCACCCCATTTACCACACCCCTCTCTGACTCACAGATGTTCTCCTGCAGGAGCTGGGTTACTGTCAGGTCGAAAGACCAGAGACCTAAAACACAGATGTCATTTGGGTTTAAAAAGTTGATCTTGCTAGTAAATCAGCAGATAGTCAAAACAGCTGTGCATTTATCCATCTCTTCACACAATAATTTAATTAATGGGATATGTTAATGAGAGCCCTATACTGAATTGATACAGACATATACATTGTTACAAGGATTACTAAAGTCGGATTTCTAAATACTGTGATTTTGGGACATCCCAGCAGCCCAGTGGTTATGATGTATACCATATACTGACATTGCAACTCTACTGTCGTCTATCAATAAAAGGTTCAAAATGCCAAAAAAATAATATTTAAATTGGCACCAATATACATTATTTACTGAGTGGGACAGTTTTTGAAAGTGCTCCCTGGTGGATAGATTATGTAATGTTGACACTTTCTGAATAACCTTAAACATGTCTGCCATTTTTATACTCCAGTTTCTTATTATTTATTGCCCAACATAGATAGCAAAATATTCATGATAAGCTAATATCCACCGACTGATGGTATCTGCAATGCTAGTGTACTGTATGGGCGAAGCTCTGCAGTTGACAGCATTACCATTAGGGGGGTAAGAAAAATATTGAAACACTTGAGTAGCACTGTACTGATTCACAGAAACACTAGCTAAGTATGTATTTTAATTAAAAGTTTACATGCAAAGATTCGTGGCAGACAGTGGTACATTTTGTGTTGCTTTAGCCCTTGTGCACAAGATAGGAGTATTGTAATGCATCTTCAGCCAAATGACTCTCCCACTCCAACGTAACAATGTATGCATATGGTGATGTGTTATATTTGTGATATAGATTGATAATATGGCAGTTTAGATCGAATTAGATGTAAAGAAATTGAAATATTTCTCCTTGCTTGCAGTATCAAAATATCACAACATGTTAAATCGTAGTTCCCGTATCATGATACATATTGAATCCAGAGATTCTTGCCAATACACAGCCCTAATTCCCATGAATTGTATATATAAATGTGATATATGCACTCATTTAAGTTTTGTCAGCTTTGAACGTTCTACTCACCAATGCGTGCTGTGATGACACCCAAGAACAGAAGGATAATGGAGATGTAAGATTCTGGCGCTGTGTCAGAGGGCACATTGTCAAAGAGCACAGTGTTGTTGGTCCAGTGGATGGAGGAGCGGTCAGGTAGCAGTGGCTGATTGCTGCCTCCCCTCAGAGGATAAGTGTGTTTTTGCCTTTGGCTCGCCATCCCTCCAAGCTCAGTGGAGGAGTTGGAAGTAATGTAGGGCATCAGCAAACTAAGATCCATAGGGCTGCCAGGGGCAAACACAGAGCACACACACAGCAGCAAGCAGCCTAGGTGGAGGCAGCTTGAGATGATGCCTGTGTTAACCAGGCCATAGGACTTCCTGAGTCTGGTGAACATCACGGTGCCCATCAGCCCTGTTATAGCTGATACACCCATCAGCAGACTAAGGAGAGAGCCGCTTATGCCCTGAGTATAGGCATAGCCAGTGGTGATGCAGTCAAAGCCCAGCACTGTTGTGTAAAGGAAAGCCAGTCCCATTCCTGCCAGAAAGACAGGCTGGCGATAGTAGGCCCTCCAGCCGTCCTTGCAGGTGCTCACTAGCCAGCGAAACCTCCGGAAACATAGTGGCAGGTTGGTGATTTCTTTTAGGTTCAGACTTGTGTTGCAGTTACCTTCGGTCAGAGATTGAGGTTGAGGTTGTGCAACATTACCTTCCCCTGATGAGAAAAAGGAATGTCATCCATCACTTTGGCCCATCAATTTTAAAGCCCAGTTGGTGTTTTGCACCCTTTGTGCTCATGTCACCGGAGACCATCACTTATCTACATGGGCTGCACATGTAGAACAAATGGACTGTGGCAGTTGGCTGCTGTACATAAAGTGAGGATTGTATCTTCAAATGTTATATATGTATACCTCAGTGAAGCTTTTTTATTCTACAATGGCATTAGTCATTTTGATGTGATTGTCCACAATTGTATACTATAGTATATAATTTATTAACTCACACTCATTAAGCCTAAAGTATAAGACAGCTCAATGATAATCAGCATTTTACAGTATAATTCAACAAATACTTTTATACTAAAATTTTCCAGATATTCCAAGTTTAGTCTAAAGTGGTGAATTTTTTAACCTTCATTTCCTTTAAAGGAATACTTCACCCGCAAAATGATCACTTGTGTATCAATTACTCACCCAGTTATTTTGAATTCTTGGAAAACAATTTATTTATTTATTTCTTGTTTACCTTCACGGTGAACAATAATTGATGTAACAGGGCTGTGTCATGCATTTCTGTATTCTTCGTTCACCATGAATGTAAAAATAAAATGTATTCTCTTCAAGAATTCAAGGTAACACTGGTTGAGTAATTGATTGACAAATGCTCATTTTGAGGGCGAAGATCAAATTTGAGTTGCTTGAATTTTTTGCACTTTCTCGCTGACCATTCAAAAATGAACCATCGTGATGGAGGCTGAGGAAAAGCAGTTAATAGTAGATGCTGTATGACGTCTCTACGTTACCAACAACAAGCAAACATATTTACATACATATTTAAGCCTGATGCACAGCTCTAAATGTAATTCTTATTACTTCTTTTTAAAAAAAGATTTATATCTGCAAGGTCAGGAATACAGGGGACGTTACAGAAATTTTAACAAAACAGATCATACCTTGTGACATTCTCCTCTCCACCCTCTGCAGATACACCTGATCCACCTCCACTACTGGTGGTTTGATTGAAAGAGCAGGGACGATGCGGTACACTCGTGACAAGAAGAAGAACTCCACAATGAGAGACACTAGGTTCCAGCCCAGGATGAAGCCACAGCCAACTACATTCGAGGCCAGGGTCATGACCTGTCCCACTGCTAGTGGGGCCAGGATGTTAGTCACCTGATCTATCCGCCTCATGGTTGCATTCATTCCTTTTGTTGGGATCAAAGACACAGAGGTTAATGTGCTTCCACTAGAGGACGGTCAGCAAGAACAGAAACGGACCAATGCCTGATATTCTCTGAAATTCAAGTATTTATCGTGACTTGTGACAAACGTGGAATGCGAACAAATATTTGCATGAAAAGAGAATGAATCCTCTCACCAGCTAGGTGACCTCGGTTGTAGCCTGTGATAACCACAATCCAGTCCCTCTGAATGGCAATGGTCAGTGCTGTGCTTGCAAGGTTTGCCACATCTGCCAGGACGATCACCACCGTATAACAAACCACCTTATGTAAGTTTTGCGATGCAACATGTTACTATGACAGCACAGAGTAGCCACAAGCTCAGAAGCAGAGACAACAGTGACACAGGACAAAGGGAACAACAGCAGCAATAACTCCTCTTTATAATAATCATGGTGAGTATTCTGTTTGCAGATCAATATGGTATCTAGTTATGAAATGTTATTATTAGTTAAATATATAGTGTCTACTCACAGTAAGCCATCCATCCCAGATCTGTTCAATCCTTTGCTTATATGAGAACACCAACATGAGCACAATGCTACATACTGTCACTGAGATGTTCTGAATGAAAAGAGATGCATGTGCAACTAAAATAGGGGAGAAAAAAACAGTTTTAGACTCTCACAACAAAGATGATATATTCTGTAAAATCTAAACGCTAGCTTTGGCAGATGTGAGCTTTGTACCTTAAGTCCTGCTGCTGTCGAGTCTAGCTATCAAATCGGGGACTGATTTACACTTGAGTCATCTGGTGAATGCAATTTACCTCCTGGAGGCATAGGAAACCAGCAGACTACTGGGCCCCAGATTGTGATCCATTGATCTATATCACTGTTCTGTGACATACTACATGCTAAAATCTTCAAATGGGTGTGAAATAGTTGCATACCTTTATTCCTGGGATTGCGATCAACCCAATCTCCAATCAAAGCCCCTAGCATGAGCACTGACCCAGCCACTACCAGCCCAAACACTGCAGTCAACAGCAGGTTACGGCCGTACAGTTCAATCAGGAACACAGAAATTGCAAAGTGCCACATGCGGTCGCCCTGTTTAACACAACATAAAAGGGCATCATGTATTGTTTTGCAAGGTGATGTCTGTATGCTGTCACACATTTTACAGTAAGTAGACTACCTTGCAGTTATTTAAATTTCGGTGTCTTATCTATTTCTCCAGGAATCAGTTTCTTCAGGAAATGATTCTTACCCACATTGACAATGCTCCACTGACATAGATGAGAAACTTGGGACCCTTGAGGTAGATAAGAGCTGAACCTTACAAGGAAATGCATGAAAATCAAATAAGCCCACGTTGTATTTGCTTCAAATACATTGCACAAATTGAAATTGGATTTAAAGTTGAGTTTACCTGGTATACTCCTAGCTCTATTAGCTCTCGCATTCCTGATGTCGTCAGACTCAAACTCGACCACGACCCCACCACACTGGGAGGCATCTGCTCGCTGGGACATTTCCTGGTGTAGTATCACAGGTCAAAAAAACAAATGAACTTGTCGCGCTCCTGTCCCATTGTTGATTGTAAAGTGTTTCATTACTGTAGATCACAGCATCACTTGAGGGCTTTGAAAGACACCAAGGTTACTTTGTTTTGACGACTGCAAAAATGTTTAGACAACTTATAGGATTGCCGGTTATTTACTTATCAATATACGAGGAAGCAATTCTGTAGCCAGCACCAAAAATCAACATGTTAAAATATTGTATTCACGAATTAAATCTAAAGTTTATTTTTCCTAGCCAGCAACTTTGTGCATCAAAAGTTGAAATACCATGTCCTTTTGAACTCTGCAAACTGCTGTAACCTCTCCAGTGGGTTTACAGTGCTGTACTACCATTTTTAAGTACCCCACATACAATTTCCTTCACATAAATCACTTCAAATTATTATTTTTTTAATCATAGGAGCTTAATAATGGCTGCCATGGGTCAACAAGTCAGATTGTGAATAATAAAAAAAAAAAAGAAACGATGTCAAACAACAAGATTTCGCAATAGCATTAGCGTTACACCTTGCATAGCTCTGTAAATGCAGTGTCAATAATTAAAGCACTCATAAGTCAATGCAGGGTCAATCATCACCTTTGTTCTGATATTACACTCGATCCTTGCTGTAGATCCTCAGTGATGTATCTTGTGCCATGTATCCTACATTGGGATGCTAGTCTTTCCTGAGAGCTGGAATTCAAGCTGTAGTAGTTTGAAAGGCTTAATAACATCACAGTGTTCAAGTGCACCATTGTATGAAAGTGCCAGAAAAGCAGAACAGGCAGAGGGACAACAAAGGCAACCAGCATATTCCAAAGCACGTGACACCGGGGGGACAATATCACTGTCCACCCACACCACAAAAAAAGGACAACTGTGTAACTCGTATGGCTCAAAATACACACATGGGCATGATCAGTGAGCACATGCAAACACCCTCACACACACAAGCACAGTCCTACTACTCTCCATACACCCACATGCACTGTTGACATGCGAAAAGTTACATAAAGGATACATCATGCAATACTACATTACTCTTCACACTTGCAGGTAGCAGAGGGTAGAAGGCAGATAAACATATCACATAACAAAAGCTGTTCCCTTGACAGGTAGGAATGTGATTTGCAAGATGTTACATACTATTAATAAATGATGATGATGATGATGATGCCATCAAAGGGATAGTTCTGATTTTGTGGGGTTATGTGTCTGTGTATATAGAGTCGGCACACCCCCATTTTGAAGAAGTAGGGAGGAGAACAGGCAAGGAAGCTGAGAAATGTACGCTTTGCCTTGTTGTCAGAAGGCCCTGTTTAAGTTTACGCATGGGGAACTGAAGCCGTAATGAATGCTCTTGTCAAAGCCACCAGACTTTATTTCCCCTGCAGATCACTGAGTTGCTGGTCTACTGCTGCCTCAATCAGTTAGTTTAATTGTGGCAATTCCTTACCATTTAAAACACCAAAGTCACTGATATTTTTAGGTCTTTCTATGTGGCTACAACACATCTAGCTTCCGTGCCTGGGGGCAAACTGGGGGTGTCCCATCTAATATAGGTAGTAAACTGAATACGCATATGAACCTCATAGGACCCACTTCAAAAATCTTAACTATCCCTTTAACAAAACATACAAACACAATACAAATATCAGCCCGTGGGATTTGCACTGAAATTCATTACGACTTTGTTTTTTGGTTTGTTTTTTTAGAATTAATAACAGGCTTATCGCAAACCATTGAGAAAGGTTATTCGTCACTCGCCGTTTCCTCCCGTTCAAAACATCAACACAGGAAATGAACTGTGGTCTTCCTTTAATCAAAATCGAGCACAAACCAAGGATATTGTCCTGCATTGATTTAATCTAGTGGACAGTGGTCACATTTCCTTCACCAATAAATGCACCTGTGTAAATTAAAAAAAAAATTATGTTTTAATTTATCAAATATACTGATATACTACAGCTACCTGCTACTGCCATTATGCTATTCTAGTGTTAAGGAAGTTTGTAATGCCACACTATACAAAATCAATTCAAAAAAAACTTTTGGTTTCAATTGAATATTATACACAATAAGACATTTTTAATTGACCAAATATCTCAAATATGTCCCACTGGTAGTCCTGACCTCCAATCAGATAAAACCACTGAACATTTTCCTTTACAATTCGCCATGACAGAATTCATTTGCATATGGATTTTGGTTGTGTCTGTTCATGATGTACTTCTTCAGGAAGCCCGTGAATTTGTAGAGAGCCACAAGAGGAATGGACACAACAGGAATGACAGATAAGAGCACACAGATAAGAAAAACCCAGTCAGGATAGTGCTGAACATCAGCAAGGGGGAAGTGCACCTGTTGGAGTAATGGAGTGGAAAGTGAATGTCTTTTTTTTTCATTGTGTGACAGATTAAAAAATGTTTACACAATTATGTTTTAGAGCAACTGGAAAATATTTCTTACGTATTCCGGGTTCCAGGCGTTATATGTTGGTCGTTTTTCAGCCTCGGCTACAACGTATGCCACAAAAACCACCAGAAGCATTAAAGGACTGAAAAAGCGCCAAGTGGCCTGCCAGTAGATGTTCGGCCTGTGACCTGTCATCCATTCGATGTCGTCGTTAAACCTATTGGCAGACGTACAACCCTTTGTTAAATCATTCAAATGCATTTTTATATTGCAAGTATAATAATTAGATGAATTATGGTATCACCTGTTTATTCCATAGATGTATACCACGCTGATGATCTCAAAGAATGCTATGATGAGCAGAGGCATGGATCCCACAAAGCTATTGAAAATCCCCAGCCAGTAGTTGCCAGAGCCCAAAGTAAAGACTAGGGCCACAGTGAAGGAGGTGAGGCACATTAAACCTTTAAGCAAGAAAAATGTGTGTTTCATGCCATGATGATTGATATTCTGAATTCACAAATGTTTTATATATGACTATTGTGAAAGTGTATCATAATCAGTGTTACGTATAGAAAGTGTAGATATTTTTGGGCCTAACCTTGCCCAAAATGCCATGATTGCAAACACAATACCAAGTTATCAGCGCTTTCAGTTAACCTGTGAAAATTTCTTTAGGAATCCAGGCTGGGATAATGTGCAGGTCCAGCAGAGGAGTAAGGACACCCTCTAGATTTCCAAACATGGACGACAGGCCCAGGCTGAAGAGCATGACAAAAAAGAGCACCGACCACACCTGAGAGCCAGGCATTCTTATCACCGCCTCGGTGAACACAATGAAGGCCAGTCCGGTTCCAGAGGCGCTCTAAAGGTAGGAGTTGATACGTCATCTCATACACAACCACTTCACTAAATGTCATTAAGAAAACCGTTCAAATCAAAACTATTTCAATAGTAACAGATGCACTGTACCTGGTCCAGGAAGGTCTGTAGGTTACAGGTCTTTAGATCGAGGCTTTCGACCTCCCAGGGATCAGTTGTGTTCAGATAGTTTAACCAGTCAACATAGTTTTCAAGAGTTATATTTTCATCCCCAATGTTGAATGAATTTGTCAATCTCAGTATGTTCCTAAAATCAACAGTAAATTAAATCAGTTAAAACTACTATTAGAAGCATCACTGCTAGGAATTATTACCAGGCCTGAAAGTCCATCCATTTATTAAGTGAAAAAATACAAAATGTGAGTTTTTTTTGTGCGTGATAGATCATTAAATAAATCCGATGTATATTTAAACATTTTTTAATTTCCAGTAAAATTGAAGCAGCACTTCTAGTATAGTCACAGCAGTCACTTTGCATTGGGATCTGACATGTTTAATTACTTCATCATCAGTTGCACATCTAATAATAATATATAATTATCAAGTTGAATATACTGTATGGCAACACCATAATTATCAAAATGGTACATACCAGTTTTGGCAGGCATTGTAGTTTTCATTTGCTTTAAATCCAAGAATAGCAAAAATAGGAATCGATGCATATATTGACGTAAAACTGTTCACGCATCCAACAATTAAGGCATCTCGCTCACAATTATTCCTGCAAAGAATATAACAATAATATTTTTTTAGTTGTATTTATTTTCTATTATTTTGTACATTGTACATTCTGTACATTACATACACATACTGTTTTTTTATGAATGCAAATGTGTTCAAAAGTTCTTACTTCTGATCATTATAACTGGAAAAAGCTATAAGTCCCCCAAAGGCCAAACTCAAAGAGAAAAAGATCTGAGTAGCAGCATCCAACCAGACCTCAGGATTTTTCAGGGTTTCCCACTGTGATGAACATGTTAATTATTAGTTAGATATCATATTTTTCTCATTAAAGCGTGTCAAGGAATTAGTAGTAATAAGCCTAAAGACAAACCTACATTTGGAGTGAAGAGATATATTAAGCCATCTGTGGCTCCAGGCAGAGTCAAGGATCTGACCAAGAAAATGGTCAAAACAAGATATGGAAAGGTGGCTGTGACATAAATAGCCTGTTGGAAAAAAGTTTTGTTTATGATTAGCTGTTACCCCTTTAGGCTTGAGTCAAGTAGCCACCCTTTAATACACTTTCCCTTCTAAGGCTGATGAGGCCGCATTATTTCTACTTGCATAGTCCATTTCATATTCATATGTCTGTGAGGAAAGCCAATAATGGTTTTAACATTTTGTCATTAATTGCTTGTATCTGGGCTAGAAGATATAACAATAAGTATATTTAACAATAAATCAAACAGGTAAATTACCTTTCCTATAGTCTCAATTCCACGTATGAAGCAGATGTACACGAGGCACCAAGCAGATGCGAGACACAGCACTAGCCACCACTGTAAGGACCCGCTGGTCTCGATGTTTGGTGTAATGTTCAGTGTTTCACGATACCAAAAATAGTTCACCGGTGAGCTCTTTTCACATTCACTTATGTAGCCTGTATCAAACAGATTATTCATTATGATTAATTAATGTAACTATCATTTGCTTTGGTTATTATTCAACATGTATTGTTAATTTATATTATCACAAGGTGAATATTACCAGTATGATTTGAGTTTAACGGGCAGTCCCTCCAGGGCAGTGGACTTTGAAAGGAATGGAAGAAGTACCAGAGGATCCAGGCCAAGATCATGTTGTAGAACAGACCAACTAGGAAAGATACTAGCATGGAACCCACACCTGTGTATACACATTGACATTATTCACTGTGAAATGTATTTATATTATGGATGGCAGTGATGTTGAGATAATCCTTCAGAAGTTTCACACAGCTTTATGTTGTAAAGCTTTTTTGGCACCTTGCTTTCCATTGTAAAGTCCATAGATACCAAACCTTCTCACCTAAACCTCCCAGATAAGGAGAGATTGAAAGCCACACTCCAACACTTCCCATGCGGAGCCGTTGTCCGATGGCCAGTTCCATGTGCAGCAGAGGAAGTCCCTCAAACACCAAGGCGATGACATAAGGAATCAGAAATGCCCCTTGAAATAAAACAGATATATGGGATAATTAAGGCCAAACTTAATGTGATAAATGACAAGCAATAAAGACAAGTTTCTATGTAAGCAATTGACTTGGCCTTAATAATAAACATTGCCGTTGCCTTTTTGGTTGAAGGTCATTCAGTTTCTGATTACTGGACATTTTATTATCAACAGGCAGAGCTTTATCACACTCAAATATACTCAGCGGTAGATGTTAACACCAGACATAGAGCAGTTTAACGGTTTTCTCTTGCCTTTTGACTGTTCTATTGTATATTTCACCCCTAAATGTAGTAGTGAAAACATTTTGTCACATTTTTTTAACAGGTTCCATTTTGTAAAGTAGTGAACTGTCTAAGTAGGAATTGTCTTAAATAGATCAGTCCGAGCTATAACAAACTAATGTACTACAGTCACATAATCACTGATCTTATCTCTGCCTACATCATTGACGAGCAATTAACACTCTAATCCCTTAATGTAAAAAAAACAAGGTGTGACTATTTTGGTATCATGCCACATCACAATAGAACTCTTGTCTGGAGTTTGTATGTTTGTATGTGCGTCTGAGTGTGGAAACATACTGTTTTAGGAAGACATTTATCCCTGCCAGGAATATATTCATTTCCATAAATTAATTTTAAATCATTTTCTTAATTTAAGGAAATGAAAATGATGCATGCATTTATTTAAATAACAAAATGTAAAATCAGTTTAAAGAACTGTAAATGAAATGCTCTTACCTCCACCATAGATTTGACACAAATACGGAAATCTCCACACATTACCAAGTCCCACAGCAAAACCTATGCAGGTTAGCAAATATTGAACTTTATTGTCCCATTTTGGTCTTTGAGTGATCTCGTTAGGTCCATCAACCTTCGTCTGACCAGCGCTTCCAGGTATATCCATCACTTGTTTGACCTCTGTTATTTCGGAATATTTGTCAAGGCAGATCTTTTTTGTCTGACTTGTCTACTCTGTCGGAAAAGAAAGGGGAGGGCCTGGCGACTTGTTACTTGTTTGTCTCAGGAGACGAAGGGGTGACTTTTGCTTTATCAGCTCACTTTTTCTTGTTAGCTCTTAAAGCTGTGGGAACAATGTGGATTGTTTGTTTAATAAAAAGCCTTGTGTAAAGCAGCATGATATGATGTTGAGAACAGAGGCAATAACAGTTGATTGTAATACATACAAAGCAGCATAAATAAGGTACCCAGGGAGTAAAACTGGTATTGTTCACACACTTGTTTTATTCATTACTTGATACAGTTAACATTACTATTATTATTTGCACACAGTCTGAGTTGTTTTATTCAGCGATAATTAGCAAAAATCACTTACACCAGAAGAAAAGTGTGTGTATGGAGTTCCTTATCAGACTTGGGGGGGAAAAACTGCTCAAAATACCTTGGACTGAATTTGTATTCTGTATCATATTTAAACAGATGTCGATAGAAAACAGAGTAGAGTCATAAAGCACACATAGTGTAATTCACTTTACAAATTACAGACAAATGCAGAAGCCAAGGGGTAAACAAATAACATTATAGTGCTAATTTAATCACGTTTAATTCACTTCTCAAACACGCCACAGTAGCGCCTCCAGCTGGACAGATAGGTGTATCTTCATTACATGGATCAAAATCAGCTTCCTTCTCGGGCAGCACCCCCCTCCAGTCTCAAAATCATACTGTTCAATCACATTGTAGACTCTAGCTGTCAAATCATAACCCCACTGGAGGATTTATCCACATGGTGTGTGGCCATGGTATAGAAATCTATTAAGGGTTTATACTAAGATCCCGCATTCAGTAGATTCACAGTTTGTCCATTTACAGATTTGTTAAGAAAAAAACAACACATATAAAAAACAGTACTGTCTCACCTACGTGTATCTGAAAACAAGTATCTCAGGGCCCATCTGCTCAGCAGAGATTACTCTGTGCAAATAGTCTCCGTGCAACAGAGCAGATACTGCAGAGCACAGATAATGATGCAGAGCACATTGCAAGGGCCCCGTCATTTCACTTCAGATATTGTGCTTAATGGTTCATACCATTGTCCACACATAGACCGTACAAAATGCCACCCATTATATTCTATCTTTATGAAGATGATGGTATTCAAATGAAGTTATAAATGATAGTATAAGTGTAGTAAGCCAATAAGCTACTGTAGTATTTGAATTAAGAGGAAACAGGCTGACCTCAAAGAAAACAATGTATTATTATTATTATTTCATATGACATCAGATTCACTGCTATGTTCTCTCCAAAAAAGCCATGCCTCCTATTTTAAAATTGTTAATTGCCAAATAAACCACAATAGCATGACTAAAATGTTAATGTTAAATGTTAATCTTAAAATTGCATATTTTACCAGAATATTAGGGTTGGTATTTGATGTTCTCATTGTTTATTTGAATTCCTCTTCCTTAACTTTGACCTTAAACATTTCCAGACACAAACTAAAGGCACAGCAAGACTGGGTATCCCTGCCAATATAAAGATGATCACATTGATCCAGGCTGGATATGGCTTTTCCTCCAGTGTAGGGAATTCATCCTGCAAAAACAGAGATAAATGATATATACATATATTGGGTTTTCAGCACATTTAAAAAAATAAGTATCCATCATTCTAAAAAAGATACATTTTAAAATAAATTCATATTTACCGATTCGGGATCCCACGTTATGTAAAAGAGCTTTTCAGTAACTTTAGTGATCAAGTAAAAGACCAAGATGACAAACATAATGAGTGGGCTAATGACTCTCCATGTTGCCTGCCAGAAGAAGTTTGGTTTGTGTCCGATCATGAACTTAATATCATCATTGAACCTGTAGGAGGACCGTGACACAAACAACATTGTCAAGAGCTTATAACAAACATTGATGAGCAAACAAGCTTCTCAGGTAGTGCTTCTAGTGTGGGGTGCGTCTGATACCGTGATTTACTGTTGTTGCTCTCATCTCTTAATTGGCTAAGTCAATGCTCCAATTGATTCTATGAAATCTCCAGGTTTAGGAAAATGTGCATTTTCTAACAGAAGGAATATTGTTCTGTTATCTGTCATCATAATCATGCTGTTAAACCACAGTGTTATATGGTGCAGACATAATGAAGGACATGAAGCGTCACAGAATATCTATATCCATATCATAGTACAGTACAGAAGGCTAAAAATATTATAATATAATAATATATATAAAAATGTTCACATCCTGCATATGATAACTCATGACAGCAGTTTGTCTACACTAGGGTTAATTTTGTTATGGGTCACAACTTATTTAAGCCTTTTTGCACAGAGATTCTGTAACAGCATCGCAATTAAGGAACGCCACAATGCCGGCCTTTTGTAAACCCACAAAAAAAAAAACAAGCGATGCGGCATAAAGCGCCCTAAGTGTGATTCCACGCAGAATGGCAGCATTCTTGAAGCCCAGCAAACAAAAGGTTGTATGAAAGGTGCTTTACTTTGTTGCGGACTTGACCATAGACAACATGGAAAACTGTCTTTGGCTTCACCACACCACATTAAAAACAAAACCAGACATTAAGAATTACGATTACCATCAATAGAAAATGTATCAAAGGAGAATATTAATTTGTTTTTTAATATCACCTGTCTATCCCATATATGTACACCACCGAGACCATCTCACAAAATGCAACAACTAGCAGAGGGATGGATCCTCCATAGGTGTCAAAGAGTGAAAGCCAATAGTTCCCTGAGCCTTGGAGAAATATCAGACCCACCAGACAGCAGAACATACACGTTAGACCTGAAGGAGAGCAAAGAGTTGGTCAGATATACTAGGAATACTTATTATTATGAAATGAGAGAATAGATGTGGAAATTACCAGTAATAGCCTCTTTTGGCCATGTCTTTGGGAAAACGTTGAGGTCTTGCAGTGGCACTAAAACTCCTTCAATGTTACCAAACATAGAAGACAGGCCAAGACAGAAGAGCATTAAGAAGAAAAGGACGGCCCACAACGGTGAGAGGGGCATCTTGGTGATAGCCTCAGTGAACACAATGAAGGCTAAACCAGTTCCTTCAACTCCCTAGGCCCAAACAAAGCACAGTGTTATAGCAAAGCATGGCAGGAATCATTTAAAAATGAACACATTTTCTAAATAATCTTACCTCACTGAGAAAAGTATTTAAGTCGCAGATCTTAAGATCCATCCCTTGAATGACCTCAGGATATGTTTCATTAAGACCCTGAAGAACCTGATTGTAGTTGCTGTCAGTGATGTTGCCCTCAGGAAGCTCAAACACATTTAGTAATGCTAGGATGTTTCTAAAACCCAAAAATGGTTAGGTTAGAAATGCTTTCACAGTCATTGTATTGCTGAAGAAGCTGCTAAATATAATTTGACAAAAAGAGATAAGGTACCCAGAAAGGCAGTTATCAAATCTCTCTGTCGCTCTGAAGCCGATTATGGTGTAAATGACTGTTGCAGCATAGACAGAGGTGAAACCATTGATGGTAGAGATGATCACTGCATCCTGTTCACAGTTGTTACTAAAGAAAATGCAGTTTTACTTTGATTTGCTGTACAGTGCAATTATTCGTAAATTTCAATGACAGGTTACAACAAAATAACTTACTGCACTGAGTTGTAGCTTGAGAAAGAAATAAGACCACCAAAAGCCAGAGAGAAGGAATAAAACACTTGAGCACCTGCATCGAGCCATGTTGATGGCTTTGCTAACTCTGCTACCTGGAAGAATTAGTAAAGGAAAAATTGTGGATCAACTAGTTATTCCTTGGCGTGGGCTGTATCTCAAATATGGCGAAGGTCTTTTCAAAAGGCTAAAATAGCAAGACATTTGGCACAAGATCTCATAGATAGGTGTAACTAGTGAAGCGCCACAAACAGATTATTTAATATTTAATGAAAAAAAAAACATAATTAACCCTTGCTTAAAATAGCATTCAAATAATTTTAATGATTCAAATTCAATTCATTTATCATCAAAAAGACCAGTGTGATTGCTAAAATTCTTTTTTTTAAATGCAACTTACGTCTGGCGTGAAGAGAAACTTAACTCCATTCAAAGCGCCCTTCAGGGTCAACCCTCTGATCAGAAATATTGTTAGCACCACGTAGGGAAGGGTCGATGTCACATACACAGCCTTTGGAAAATAAATGATTTACACAATTACTGTCTAGCTGAATTAAAATCGTCTTCTTATTGTAGTAAGCAATGTGCTCTACCTTCCCAGTGGTCTCAATGCCACGAATAATGCAGACATAGAGCACAGACCATGCACAAACATGACATAACACTATCCACCACTGCAGGCCGCCATCTTCTTCAATTGTTGGAGTTGTGTTCAGGGTCTCCCTGTACCAGAAATAATCCACAGGGGAGCTCCTCGCACACTCTGAGACAGGACCTGACAGAATTTAACAACAGCGTGGTTAACTGAGTCAAAATCAAGAGTTTTTAACTTTCTTTACATTCTGCCGAAGTACAGGACCAGGTGTAGCATTACCTGTTACGTTGGCATTTATTGGACATTGACTCCAAGGCAGAGGATCTTGAAATGAGTTGAAGAAGTACCACATAATCCAGGCAATTATGGTGTTGTAGTAGAGACTGATCGTCAAAGATACACACATGGATGCGATACCTGCCAATGAATGTTTTTAAAGAGTTTATTTTGAGGCACTACGGTTGTGTCTAGATGGTAACCCTAGATTTGCTCGCAAGACTCACTACCCGGCGACCTATCCTAACCTTAACCATTCAAGGTCAATGCCTAACCTCACCCATCATTGACCATCAATACCTAACCTCAACCATCAATGACCATCAATACCTAACCTCACCCATCATTGACCATCAATACCTAACCTCAACCATCAATGACCATCAATGCCTAGCCTCAACCATCAATGACCATCAATGCCTAGCCTCAACCATCAATGACCATCAATGCCTAGCCTCAACCATCAATGACCATCAATGCCTAGCCTCAACCATCAATGACCATCAATGCCTAGCCTCAACCATCAATGACCATCAATGCCTAGCCTCAACCATCAATGACCATCAATGCCTAGCCTCAACCATCAATGACCATCAATGCCTAGCCTCAACCATCAATGACCATCAATGCCTAGCCTCAACCATCAATGACCATCAATGCCTAGCCTCAACCATCAATGACCTTCATTGCCTAACTTCAACCATCAACAGTTCTGCAAATCTTGCGATACCATCTAGACATCATCCTTTTCCAGCTGTTGTAGCAAACATTATGCAAAAATGTTTCTCACCAATGCCAGTCAAATAGGGATGGATTGTAGCCCAAACTCCCAAACTGCCTCTTCTTAAACGTTGACCAATTGCAAACTCAAGATGCAGAAGTGGGATTCCTTCAAGGACCAGCAGGATCAGAAATGGTATCATAAATGCACCTAGAAGAAAAACAAAGGAACTGTTAATGGTTTTGTGAGGTCAATAAATCTGTCATATAAACTGGTATAAATTTCAACATCTTGATGTTAATCATTTAAGATGCACGTGGACATGTGCAGAGATAAAGGCTGGCAATGAATGCAGTTAGGCTCATAATGCAATGTTCAAGTAATTCAAGCCTCTACAGTAAGATGTGAGTCAGAGGGTATAAAATGTCTTATCTGAACAGATCAGTTACAAACTACCATAGTCATACCCATTAATCCAAAACTGCAGTGTAATTTAGATCAATTCAAAATGCTTCATTTGCCCTATAGGGAACGTTGAGGCAACCTAGTCTTCAAGCCTAAAGTCACAGAAAACAATTCACACACATAAAAATATGCTTGTTATTAGCAAGGGTGTCGACCAACAGTGCCCAATACTACAAAGGCATATGCATTTATTAATCTATGCACAAAGTCAAATGGTTTCCCCTTTTATCTTAGCTCTCACACGTCATTTGGCTTCAGATATGAAACCAAACTTAGTTTTCTTTTACAAACAGGCAATCGATAAAATGTATTCTTGATGGCAGTAGCAGGCAGACAAATACCTGCCTGTTGTATGTACATTAAATGCTAATAGAGACGTATGAAAGTGCACCAGCAGTAATGCTCTTCCAGTAGATCTGGAACATAATGAGTAATCAATTCCCCTTTATGCTCAAATGGCGTTACAGAAAATAGTTGAATAAGTTAAATAAGGAATAAGTAGTAAATCATTAAAGTTTCACTTGCCTCCTCCATGACTCTGACACAGGTAGGGGAAGCGCCAGACATTTCCGAGTCCGACACAAAACCCAACACAGGTCAACATGTACTGGGCCTTGTTGTCCCATTTTGGTCTGTCTCCAGCCTCTTCCTTCTCCAGTTTGTCCAGCTCCTGATGGGACAATATTCTGTCCTCCAGGCCTGGATTGGGGAGTTTTAACTGCATGATGTTCCTCTGTCAAACACTGGTATTGTAGTTGTGATACAGTAGTGCACTGTGCGGTGCTACAATAAATTGTGGCTCACACTGTGAGATCCTGCTACATGTACTGGACCTCTGTAATAGATTGACTAGGCTGCTGCATCAGAGAGCGTCAGCTGGAGGTGTGCAGCCTTTGAAGCCTATAAGCTGAGAAAGAACACACATGACAGTTAAGGTTTTATCTGATGAGGAAGTGTCAATGCACAGAAATCACAGGTTTTTGGAGTTTTACTGGAGAAAAGCAACTTTTTTATAGGATTTAGTGTATGGTGTAAATTAAGGAATGATTGAAAACAGTAAACAGTAATGATATATTTACGAACACAACCACATCCATCCTTAGTATAAAGAATAAAAAGACAAACAGTTTATTCATATTTAAAACTGTTAAAAAATAAATAATGAACACAAGATGAAGGTTTTTTGTTAAAAGTGGAAATACTTAACACACATAGGCTACTGTGGCCTCCTTATCTCAAGGTCTTCATCAGCAGATGGTGTTTGCTTATTTTTTATGGTGAGGGAAGGAGTATTTATTAATACACAATTCATTTAAGATATACTTCACATTTTACACACTGGGTTGTTGTCAGTCATTCATTAACTGTTTATGGATGATTCACAGGAGGAGAAGGAGGCTCTTGTTTTTGACATATACATTATTAAACACTTATATCTGCTCCCAACTACAGTATGATGTTTTAATATCAAACTATTAGGCTAGGTATTATCGCTGTCTGTCGGTCTGACTGTCATCTATTTATTTAGCTGCAATATGTTTGTCTGTAACGGTGCATGGTTGGGTCGCTGCCAGCTTCAGTGCAGAGCGTTTTGTGTGCTTCTCATGTTCGCCACTGGAGGCCGCCATTGCGCCTGTAACATGAGCTGAGTCGGCCGGCAGAGGTCTGGCTGCTGTGTCCCCTGGCGGAGTTTATGCTTGAGGAGGGAGCCGCTTCCCATCGCTCTCACACACCAGGCGCCAAGTGTAGCAGTCCCGTCCGCAGTCTGCCTCAGCACCCCTGACGCCCGGAATGTCCTTGGATAATGCCGCTCCGCTCATTTCCACACCGCACTGACTGACTAAACCGCATAGGCTATCTCTCCAGCGGGGCACCCTGGATCTTTACTTCTGGACTGTTGCGTACACTGTCCTGTGTCCTCTGCGCTGCGCAAAGCGAATGGAGAAGGTCCAAGGATAACAGAGGGTGCAGGATTTTGCTACTGCAGGAGACCTGCCGGTAGTTCGCTGCTGCCCGCGGGGGCTGCCTGTCTGTCAGAGGCTGTGGTGTCGCATCCACTATTTTCATTATCTGAAATCGCCTTGCATGGATACATCATGGCTACGTTAATATGCAGGGTCCAGTTCTTAGATGATACTGATCCATTTAACAGCACCAATTTCCCCGAGCCCACCAGGCCACCTCTGTATACTTTCAGGGAAGATATTCCTCTGATAAATCAGATTGCTGGAGTCCACAGGCTGCTAAAAGCCCCGCAGAAGGTAAGCAGTTTTTGTGTCGTCTCTTTAAATTGGCTTGGTTAAAAGTTAACAGCTACATTAATATTTAGCTTGAACATGTTGATGGGGTTACTACTAAACAAACAAACCTAATGGACCACTGATAGAGCCTTGCACTTGAAGCAGCTTGCTGTTATGGGATGCTGATGGAGCATCAACATGCTTCCTAATTCAATTAAGTTATTGCATGGGCAGGGTCAGTAAGATAGGCCTATAATATGGAGTATTTGGTGGCTTTAGGTGATGTCGGGTTGGTGTTAACACCCATTATTTGGCTGAGAGGTAGGCATCTGTTAATGTTTACCTCAGTCACAACCCTAATCCCCTCACTTTGACCTGTTTTTCTTTCTATCCATTAGCTAGACTCAGGGCGCTCTTTCAAAATGTTAAAAGATTTGTTCCAGTTATTTTTTTTATAATAGAAAAGAAGCAATCAAAGAAGAAAACAAAAATGCAAAGGTGTTATATACAGCATATTAATAATGATTGTTTACTTTTAACTTGCTCTCAATTTCTTCTTGTCTGCACAGCCCAAATTAGAGTAAGGGGGGTTGGTCAGTTGATGAGGGATAGGTGAGGGTAATTCTCCACCCGGATTGTGGATTTTTATTTGCAAATATCTTTTTTTCAACACAATTTATGTGTATTGAAACACAGCCAATTTTCCCCTGTAATTTTGTCATTTAACATCTTAACTTTTTGGCATATTTTCTTAGTTAAAAACAGAATTCATTTTGCAGTACCTCTACATTATTGTGTTTGGTCAGCTGCATCATGTCAGTCTTCATTTGGTCATAACCCTCTGAAGAGGTGGAACAGTACAGTGGGTACACATTGTTTTGGTTGCAAAAGTGGACCTTCTACAATTGCTCACCCAGTTTTAAACAGATCAAAATAACCAAATGTTCCTCTTTGGTATGGTGTAAATTGCCCTGTTTAGTTTCCTAAAGAAAGCCATTGACAAAAAATGTAAACATGAAGCCCATTTTCTATTTATTTCTTTAAGAGACCTCTGAAAGCTATATTGAGAATTGCTGTCTGATTAGACTATGTGCATCCAAACACATTGTCTAATGGCCTCATCTGCAGACCTTCAAATTTAAACAAAGTAAAGGGGCCATAGCATCCAAGGTTGAGTCTTTTATTGAGCATTCATCTTTGTCTGGTTGGGAAGTCATGTAAATAGAAAGTTAATTAGGGTCTTTCTTCATTCTGTCAGATCAATGGTACTCCATCTTGTTTGAGTAGAGCTGGTAAGATAAGTCACGGAAGCCTCAGGATGCTGTGGATCACCACAAGCCTGGCTCTCATTCTGCAGCCCACTCAGTCTGACCAGCAGGATGGGATGGGAACGCTTTCCACTGTTTGAGAGAGAAGAGAGGGAAGCGGGCAGAATTAAAAACACAAACAAAGAGCTGATGTACTTTGTACAGTCGACTGGTCCCAGTTTAGCAGAAGGGCAACCGTACCACAAACTAGACAGAGAGGGAGTACAAGTGGTAAGCTCAGCAGTGCCTGGTTAGTGGGATTTGGTCACATGGGCATTTGTGGTTAACAGTAACTTGAAGGAGCAGGCAGCCCTTGTGCTTTTTATTTAAAAAAAAAAAACAGTCAGGTGGGTGACAAGACTGTCAACATATTGAGGAGTGTGTTCTATCATTCACAACCTCAACAGTTTGAAGAAATTACTTTATTGTGACCCTGTAAATGCCTTTGACAGCTAATCTGTTGTCTTTGAGCTCTGTCTCTATGGTGCAGGTCAGTCAGGTATAAATAGCATGCTGCTAACACATGGTGCCAAGGGAGTCAAAACAGCTAGCATATGCTGTTTCTGGGCTGCTCCTGTCAGTTTCAGTCTGCAGTTTCAAGAGGGCTGATCTGTGCATGTTTTGTGTGCAGTTGTTTATTCAATTGTGTGTGTATTAGATGTTTTTTTACATGGAATGGCACCATGGCTCTGCTGCTGTACAAAGTCAAATATCAATCACAAGTAATTGTTGAGGTTCCAACGTCATCGAAAGTCATTAGGACCAAGGTTTATATTTTATAGCAACCATAAATGCTTGTTGTGTAGCAACAACTGATTTGTCATGACAGCAGACACACTTTGAAGTCATATTTTCACCCTGTGGCCTTTTTTAAAGTGCCATGCCACCATGCATTATAATGCACTCTGTAATGCAGTGTATTTTTGAAGTAGCACTGTTGAATATTCCGAGGGCTTTAAAAGTCCCATATTGTAAAAGTGAGAATTCCATGTCTTTTTGAATTATCAAGTAGGTTGAGGTTCTATAAAGTTATCAAAGAGTGAGTTAAAACAATGGTGATTGAGCATGTGACCCACGGATGAAATGCGGAGCACAGTTATTGGCACTTTTTACATCAGTTAGCAGGGGTTGGCCTGCCCTGCTATCAGTGTGGACCATGTGAAGGCATCACACTGCGAATCTTCTGAGGTTATTACAGTCAACACTTCGGTTTCAAAAGGAATTCTGGGAGATGAGGTCCCAGAGGTGTGCCTGCAATTGCAGTACAGTGACCATAGAAAGTCATGATACACTTTTGAAATAGTCACTTTTTTCGTGTTACAGCCTGAAATGCTAATACATAAAAAATATATATTTTTCCAGCGTAATTTACAAATTTTGCCTAACAACATTCAAGCAAAAAAATGTTTTTCCAAAATTTCCAAAAATGAATAAATTAAAGATTATAATAGCAGTGTTTGAAAAGTGATCAGTCACCAGATTTATACTTTGTGGAGGCACCTTTTGCTTTAATTACAGCCATCAGTCTTAGATATGTCTTTACCAGCTTTGTTCACCTAGATCGGGAAATATTTCCCCAATCTTCTTTGCAGAACCGTTCAAGTTCAGTCAAATTCTGTGGTGAGCAGCGATGGACTGCACTCTTTAAGTCCATCCACAGATGTTCTGTAGGATTTAGGTCATGGCTCTGACTGGGCCACTCTAGGACATTCACCTTCCTGTCCTTTAGCCACTCTGTTGTTTTTATGGAGGTGTGTTTTGGGTCGTTGTCATGCTGGAAGGTGAACCACCTGCCCATTTTCAAGTGTCTAACCGAGGGCTGCAGGTTTTCCTAAAGAATTTGGGTGTACTTTGCAGCAATAACTTTCCCTTCAATCCTGACCAATTGCCCAGTCCCTGCTGAAGAGAAACCAGCCCACAACATAATGCTGCCACCACCATGCTTCACTGTGGGTATAGTGTGTTCTGGGTGGTGTGCTGTGTTTGGTTTCTGTTTTTTTTTTTTTTTTTTTTTTTAGCCTTTATTCAACCAGGTAAGTCCCACAGAGATAACAGATCCCTTTTACAAGGGAGACCTGGCCAAGACAGCAGCAATACAGTTACAGTATAAAAGTCAGACAACAAATAGTAAGCAAAATAAAAACACAAAGACATACTAAACACTTGCATACAGAGAGCCTGGACTCCAGATCTTTTAAAGGAGTGGATTCCTCAAGGAACAGCTGATTTTATTCTGATGTAATCAGAAACACCACAATTGATGTCAGGTGGACGCAAATTAAATTGGTGTGTAATCTGGAAGGTGATCGGTTATACCTGAGATCTACCTGGATCTCCACACCAGTTAGTTGGACCAGTCCCAGCCTGGTCAGATGCGTACATGAACTGATGAAGCCTCTTGGATGAGAGGTGAAACGTCTTCCTAGACAAACAACCAGTCCAGTTGTTTTTGACTGAAATTGCTTTGAGGATATACCTGAGAATGTTTATAATGGTTATTCTAAAGGGACTGATCACTTCAGTTCTGCAGAGAAGATTGGGGAAATATTCCCCATTCTAGGTGCAAAAAGCTGGTAGAGACATAAACTGATGGCTGTAATTAAAGCAAAAGGTGCCTCCACAAAGTACAAAATCTGGGGACTGATCACTTTTCCAACACTGCTATTCTAGTCTTTAATTTTTTTATTAATTTTCTTAAATTTTGAAAAAAGAAATCACTTAAATATTGTAAGGCAAAATGTGTAAATCCCGCTGGATTTGTTATAAAGGTTTTTTTTTTTTAAGGTATTTTCAGGCTGTACAACAAAAACAGTGACTATTTCAAAAGGGTACGATGACTTTCTAAAGGCACTGTACATCTTGCCGCCAATTCTAACAGATTACAACTATAAATGAGCTCTCGGGACTTCCATACGGTTGTGATGTCACAACAAATATACTACATACTGTATAGGTAGAAAGTGCTGCTACAGTGCTGTTACAGTCATTCTCCGGCTGCAATGCTGGTGCAGAGATGCCAAGAGCGTACATTTGGAAGGCATGAAAACGCTGTCCAATCAGAGCAGACTGGGTGTTTTCGGGAGGGGGGGGGTTTAAAGAGACAGACGCTATTAGAGAGTGTTGCAGGCAGAGGGCGAATCCAGGTATATTCAGACAGACTGTACGAGAAAATAATCTTCACAGGATGTAAACATGTTCTAGAATAGTAGAAAAATATAAGTATAAACCTTAAAATGAGAATAATATGTCCCCTTTAATGGGAATTCTAACACTTGTAATTGATCTGTTGTGATAAGGCATCAATATTGATCTATAATATTTGTAGCTGCAGCATCCTATCTATAAACAAGCTTTTCTGTTGCTTCTGTGGATGGAAAGTATGACTAGTCATGGCCTGAATCAGGCTTCTCAGGCTGTCATGAATAATGCATTTTCCTTGTCGGATGACGTGAGCATCTTATTCAAAAGTAGATGGATTTATTCCAAACCTGCTGGTAATGTCACTGTAAATCAATAGCGCGATAGTCCTTCACATGCTTTCTTTTCTGTCAATGTTTGTGGCTTGGTGGCCTTGAGACCTGGCATGGGATTGCAAAGCAGTATTCAAGGGAGGGAAAATGTGGCTAAGTCTTGGAGAATGGACTTTCACTTTACCAATTTCGATTTTTGGGCTGTTTTTTTGTTTTTTTTTTGGGGTCCCATAAGGAGAAGTTATGTTAAATACCGTAAAATACAGGTTCCTCCTTCATGCCTGTAAGAGCTCATTTGAATTCCTTTACACATTGTTATGCAGAATTGAGGTTTTGCTGGTCTCTGCACTTTGGAGGGTTCTCTCGGCAGAGGCCTCCTTTCAGAAGAATGCAGCATCTGCGGACAGACTCATCCTCTGCATGCTTGACAGAAATGTTAGATTACTGTTGTGGTTTCTCTTTCATGCATCAAGTGTTTTTTAATGGGTTTTAAATCACTTGCCTTCAGAGAAAGACCACAAATTTCATCCTCACCTTTATCAAACAAACTTGAAGCTTTTAAAATGATTTACTGTAATTCTGCCTGTTTGATTTAGAGTGTTTGATGTTGCAGTTTAGAGACAAAAATGTGCAAGGCTGTTTAGCTAACATGGGGTTAGCATTTTCACAGAAATACAGTATGTTAGGTTAGGTTACTGAGTTCCGAATGTGCAACTGCACTCAGTATTCTATCTCATTCCACAGACATTTGGAGTGAGATAGCAGTTTTAAATTGGAAATTGCATGGTGTTTATTTTTAGCTCTCTCTGCCTTAACTGCCTCCCTGGTCAGTGGACCACAGTATGGTGGTTGAAGGGAGAGGCCAGACCTCAGTGTGTGAGCAGAGCACTTGTGGTTACTTCTCTGGACTTGGCCATCCCAGGCCACCGTGGGTTCAAGTCATGGGCGGGGGACAGCTAAAGAAGTCTCTGCTACTGATAATCTGGTAGCACTGTTCCTGGATTAAGGGCCATTTATGTGCGTCAATCTGGTGGTGGTTTTACTTGTGATCAGTAATCCAGGTTGATTATAAAATGAAAACTCTACAGTGACACCTGTTGGAGGATGGATATTTGAATACATGGATGAGTCGATGGATATACAGTACAGATGGGGACTGATTAATGGCAGCCTTGCATAGTTCACTTTGACTTTTCCACTTTTTGTCTGCGAGTTGAAACCTTGTATGGGGGAATTAAATTCTTGGTTCCACAGCTAATTACTGGTTATGGCTGCAAATTCAGCCCAATGTGTTTGTCAATTCAGGTTTTGATACAGAGCATAAAGCTGAAAGAGAACATTTTGTTGCCCTTTTATCCAATCCACAAACTTCAACAGTACTTAAAGGTGCAGTCGGCAAGAAAATACTGTAATACTAAATCTCTTTTTTTTCTTAAAGTGACAACATTTGTACCCAGTTCATGAAAGTCTATGCAATATATTTTTCTCTGTATGATAAGTGGTATTTGTTCTGCTGGCAAGTGCAGCACATCACAGGTATTACTGCTAAACACCAAAGATATGACAAATGAAAGAAAAGTCAGCATCAAGCAAGTGAAAAATGAATATATGAATAAACAAATTAAAGACATTGAAGAGAACCTCTCTTGTGATTTAGACATTAGGGAGATAAAACAAAACAGACAAGTAAAAATTGTCTGGTTCAGTGTCTCATAATTTATGGCCCAGGCATTGGTCAGCATATTTGATGTAGGGTGTCTTCTCCTCATGCTACATTTGACATTACTGTCACACTCGTTTTTTTTAAAGGCATGTCAATCCACGGGTCTATAAATAGTGGGTCTAATTTATGCCTGGATTTCCTGTCCGTTCACAATCTGTTTTGTAATCTGGAGAAGCACTTCCCTCTACTGCCTGTGTACAGTATAGCTTTGTTTGTTTGCCTGCCTGTCCTTCTTTGTATCCATCTCTGTCTCTTTCTATCTCTCAGTCCGCCTGACTGTAAAAACATCTACAATGATCTAACTAAGGCTTAATCATGGTCTTAGATACAATAGGATTTACAGAGCAATTTAAGTTCTGTGCGTATGTTTACTTGAGCTTAGTCTCATCTCAGACTCTCAAAAATGAAGATGTTCATCCCTATGATCCTTACAACTATTATATTAACAATAATCTTTTGGTTTACCATGCATGGAAGGCAAAGAAGACAGCTCAGAGTCGAGAGAGAGTGAGTTGGAGCAAGATTGATACTTATCCTATCCAACCACATGTTTTGTTTCACTTCTCAAATCCTGAAGAGCTGTAGTGCTAGTAATACAAACAAAGTGGTTGGACAGATCAAAGCCATGAGACCCATAATGTCTTTCCCAGCGTTTTCCCTTCATTTTCAATTAAGTTACTGTCATATAGTATATAGGAGGAAATTGAACTGCATCCGACCTGGCAATAACTGGTCTTATTAAAAAAACACATGGTTTTACATGTTACATATAGCATATGTCTACTGTACATGCGTTAGTCTTCTTTTAAAGATCCCATATTATGTTAATTTTCAGGTTCATAATTGTATTTGGGGTTTCTACTAGTACATGTAACATGGGTCATACTGTCTGTCTAAAGATACCTGTATTCACTGTCTGAAGCTCTACTATATATAGTATAGTTGTGACATCACAACTGTACAGAAGTCCTGACAGCTCGTTTAAAGGCACGGTTTCTGAATACGGGCTGTGTGCATATTTCTGTGGATTGCGAGTTCTAATACTTTGACAGTATTATATAGCACATTAATCTGCTTAATAATCCACAAATACGTGCAGATCTCAATTTTTACTATATTAATTATTTTTGAGAAATAATCTTGCAGGTTGCTTATTCAGGATTTGTAAAAATGAAATTGTATCATAGCCTTTGCTAGCCTATAAAGCCCTCAATGTGGACTGACAAGAGAAGACAAATGTACTGAGATCAGTATAGTTGTGGACTGTACCGTATGAGGTTGTTTAAGATACTCTGGCTGTTGATGGAGCAGAGCAATGTCAGTCTCAAGTCAAATGTCTGCCCTCCCGTAATGGTGTTTGTTTTCCCGTCCTCTGCTTCACCGTTGGAGCCGCTGTCCTGGGGAGCTGACATACTCTAAATATAAATAGGTTAATATCTTCAATTTGGAGGTCAACCAGACAAGTGAACAGACACAGACTCATTCCTCATCTCCCTGACCACTGTTAGCTGTTGACAACCGTTCAAGACCAGACAAATCTTACCTCCTCTGCAAAATCACCGTGTGTGATGATAGTTTATCAGACAGGGATGCAGACAGATAACAGGCACCAGACAGCCAAACTGCTTTGGATTTGGATCTGCGTGACATTTCTCCAACCTTGGCCTGCTTGTCATTATAGAGCGCTGACAGGAGCTGATTTAATAACATTCTATGCTGACTTTCCACTGACATACCCCAAATACACTGGGCATTTTCCATGTTGACCCATACAAAAGAACAAAGTTGTTAAGTTTTGTAGGCGTCCGTAAATAAAATTATATATATTTTTACATGAGCAGCTGTCATTAAAGAATAAAAGTCTTACCACATCATGTTTAATATGAATTTGGTTATTTGCTTATATTTAGCTTGAAATATAGACATTTAACAAAGTCATCCTTCTGTTTCATAGGAGCAACACACCAGCTTATAGTAGATAGATTTTCTCCCTCACAGCTTTGGAAAGGTTTACTGTTGATATCATACATGGTCATGGTTGTGGCAAGGCATTTAGTCTCCAGGTCAGCCTGTTTAACCTTGTTTAGCTAATGAGTGGGATCTGATCAGACTGGAGCAGTATTTGGTACAGCAGGCCATTGGCCCCCAGCCTCCACTGACCAGAAACTCCTAACTTTCTCCTTACTTAATGTTTAGCATTTTTTACATGTGTTAATTGTAAATTACATGATTTTTAGAGGATTAAAGACAAATCTATGAATAACTGTGTCTTCTTCCCATCTAGCCTGATGACTGTGCCCTTCAGCTGTCCCATAATGGAAGCTACCTGGACTTGGAGTCTACCTTGGCAGAGCAGAGAGATGAACTCGAGGGCTTTCAGGAGGAAGGAGGGTAAGATAACAATCACCTCTGTCTCTCTCTCTGATTTTACGTCACTATCACCAAACTTCAAAAGCAAACAACTGCATGTACACAACGTGCTGATACAAACAATCTCCATCATTGCACTGAAGTTGCAAAGTTGCACTTTAAAAGATTCAGAGTGAAAACACATGTGGCACTGGCACTACATAGCAGGTTGGTAATGTCCATTACTTGCCAGGCTCTGATTGTCCAGGAATAGATTGTTGATGTTGTCGTGGCCATAACTGTGAACCAGAATTTTTAAAATAATTTTTAAAAAGTATTATTCAAAAGTAACTAACTTGAAAGTTTTTAATTACAACAATCTGGCTTTTAGACGGTCAGACATTATCAGTACAATGTGATTACAGTTTTTAGAGAGAGACATAACATCTTAGTTGAGATAAGAGAGAAAAGATACAGTATTTAAATCCTTTCCTATGAGTATACGTATTAGTATCCTGCTTGCTATATTCCTTTGCTTAATCTGATTCTATTACAGTGATTTGAATCATAATGATACCCATTTCATTCCAGGATGAATTAGTGAAATAATCCCTTTTTCCGGGCACCAGCTGATTGAGCTCTCCTGCTCAAAAGCTGCTCTCAGGAGGTGCTTGAGTCTGTCCGCGAGTAGAGGGGACTGGCTTTACCTCACCTGTGGGACTCTCAGTTTCAGAAGTCTTTCAGCACTTCTTCTAGAGGAAAATGAGGTTTCGATTGAACAGCAGTATTATTAGCTGCACTAATTCCTATGTGAATTAGTCACCAGATATCTCTACAATCTCATTGGCTCAGGAAATGTAATTTATAAATTATGATATTTGTTCTATTTAAGAAAAAGCACATCTTTATACGTGTGATACTGATCTTAGCCATTGATATATTTTATCAGTTCTGTGGTGGTATTGGTGCTCTTTTTTAAACCAGACTATGCCTCAGAGTTTCCATGGCATTCATCCATTAATGTCCCTTAAAATACCTGGCCTCCCTGGCCCAGTGGCAGCAGTGATGTCATCTAAACCAATTATGAGGTGTCTTATGAGTAATCACCCTCATCTCTGTTGAATGTTACCTCAGTGCTCTCATTAGAAGTGGCCAAATTACTATTGTACACCAACCACCCTACTCGACGTCACTGTAAATGAGGCCAACCTCAGTGAACTCTTCAAGTTTAAACAAAGGTTTGGATACAGCTTCCAGCTTCTAATTTACTGCATTGTTTCCCTGTAACGTGTCACTAATTGAGGCTTTGTACTGACATAACTACTAGACCTGGATGAAGAAGAGAAAGGTTCAAAATTGTGTTAGTTTCATTTCTGTTTCGCACACGTTCTTTGGCCTGTTACTTTATTGACTCCATATGTTTTTTATGTACTGTGTAGAGTATGTTGATATATCATTCATGTGCTGCCCACTTTAGAAGATCCCAAACCAAAGGTTGGCATGAGAGCTCCTGGTCGGCTGGACCACAAACATGTATGGATTCATTTGTCTAACTTTGGAATTCATAAGCTGCTCTCTGCCTTGTTGTTTCTATTGGACGTTGAGAGTGCTGTCCTTTCCCAGTTCCAATTGAAACTGTTGAGCTTATGGGAGGCTATTGAGAGCTGTGAGGTTAAAGTGGTCCCCTTCTTCTCTCATCGAACACTGAGCCTGCCAGGGTCTGTGTCGTGCCAGCTGGCACATGCTGGTATGGATATGTGTCATTAAGCCCACACAGTGTTGTGTGAGGAGGCTAGGGGTGAAGTTGGTTAGCCAATTATTTTGTAAAAATAGGGTAGTTCTGCTCGTTGGCTTTTTATGGTGCTGAGGATTACATCCCCCACTGCTCAGTGCTGTTGATTTGATGATTATTGAGCTAATAAAAGGTCTGATGAGGCATTTCACCTTTACTTTTTCCATTTTTTTTTTGTTTTCACACTAATTTTACTGTAGACCTGCAGTAACATAACAACTCCAGTTAATAAGCAAAATAGTGCTTTAAAGATCACATATTGTGAAAAGTGAGATCCCATGTGTTTTTTGGTTATAAAGCAGGTTAAGGTGCTATACACATACCATGGAAGTATCAAATGCGCAACGAGAAAAACAACACAGTATTCAGAAACAGTGCCTTTTAAACAAGCTGTTTAAAACCATGATCATACGTGTATGAAACAGCTGAATGTCAATGTCAATGATGTCAATCTCTACGCTGCTGGGAGCTTGCAAAAAGAAGGAGTCATGGCATAAAGGAAGAAACGGTTCACACTAAATAACATTAGTGCCATGAAGGCAGGCTTAGCAGATATTTTTCTTTGAAAAACCTGAAAACCTAAATAGTAAATAGTCAGTTTTACTGAAAATTGCTCAGAAATCAACAAGGGAATCAATAAAGAATCTATAAGCAGAATCTATACAGGCATTGGTATCAATGAAATCATATTAATTCCCATCCCTAGTTAGGACTTCCATACAGTTGTAACTATTATATATAGGTAGAAAGTAACAGTCGTTCCTGTTTGATGGTGCAGAGATACCGACATCACAGATGTGGAAGACCTGGAAACTTGACCAATCAGAGCAGACTGGGCTTTTTACAGAGGGGTGTTTAAAGACACAGACGCTTGAACAGAGCGTTTCAGGCACAGGCTGAAAACAGGTTTATTCATACAGAATGAAACATTAACATTAAAGCATGTAACATTAACATTAAAGCATGTAAACATGTTCTAGAAGAAACCCAAAATACAATAACAAACCTGAAAATTAGCATAATATCAGACATTTCCTTTTTTTTTTGCTTTAAGCCCAGCCACCTACCTTTGGAAAGTGAATAGTACTATATACACTGCCTGAGTTCCTGAACTCCCCTGATCATTGGCCATTGAATCCATCTGTAATTGATTTTAATGACAGGTTACATTCCTGAGGCGCTTGTGTCATACCTAGTGTCTTTACAAACAGATTAAAGTATGATCCTCTGACAGAGCGCTGCAGAGCCAGGAGATATCCATGTCACAGGAGCTTAAGGGCCATAATCACTTCCACACCGTGTTTGAAGCTCAGCTATAGGCGATTGTGACTCATAAATCCCCTGTCGCATCTCTGATACAGTCTCACTTCGTTATAAACTGACCATATAGCCCAGACATGTGCTCAGAAATATCTTCACAGTTTAAGGTAGTCAGTGTGTCATTTTAGTTTTCGTTTTAGCTGTGATAGATAGATTGACCCAGTACACACAATTTCCTGCTTTGAGAGATGGAGTATGGGGGACATAGGGATCAGATGGCCTGACATATGCTTACAGACATTTATAGCCTTTGAATATCGTGGATTACATGGTTTGAAGAGGGAGATCCTGTTGTAGCATTTCAGGGGAACGTACTAAGGTTCTGTTGTTTTAGGAAAAATGTTGTATTGAACTCATATTTGGAGTTATGTGTTGGGCTTGCGGTTGATTTTGCACAAGTATGTGACATTGATTGGCAGTCGATTAATAAACCTGTAACTCCTCAAGGGCGTATTCCCTGGCTTGTCTTGGGAAGATAACATGAAGTGCTGGTATTGACTGCATAATTGAATCAGCATGTTAAATGTGCTTACATACAGAAGAAGACACTTTTTTAGCATTCCGATGCCCTGGTACTTATAAAGCACATCTGAAAGCCTAGCATTTTGTGCTGAATATGCCATTCTTGGTTTTATTAAGTGTTCTTGATGTGTTTAACAACCAGTCACAAGTCAAGCATATTAATATCCAACTGTTCTTGCCTCAACTATTCAGCGTTTCTGATCATCTCCTTTCATCTCTCTTAGGACAGCTCCGCTTTCATTATTTTCATTTTTTTCTGGACGTTGTTTGGAAGAAGCTCACAGCACACAAGATTTTCATTTGAGGAGAACAGGCACTTTTGAAAAGAACCAGAGGAATTGTCAAACACAGTAGAGCTTAAACTTCAAGGATGGAAATAAAACACAGACACCCCCTCTGTGTTTGCAGAGCAGTCTACGGACATTATTAACGGAATAGAACAGCTTGGTGATTGTTCAGTGTGTATGTGATTGTGTGTGCATCTGTGTGAGTCTTGGTCAATGGTTAGTGAAGTAGCCCAGTAGATCTCAGCCTCATTCTTCAGCCCCCTTAGCCCCCCCCCACCCCACCCCCCGCGCTCCCTCTTTAGACACCGATGTAGGAGTCTCTGAAGCAGGGGTGTTCACCAAGAAATGCTGAGTCAGTAGATCTCCATGGGGCCTTCTTGTCTGGCATTAATTGGTCTTCGAGGAGAAGCACTGGCTTTACTGTATTCCAAGTATGTGTGTTCACCTTCTGTGGGTACACTTTTTGTGTTGTTTTATAAACAGTGCCAGTAAATGCAGCCTTAGATAAAGCCAGAGAGCATGGAGTTGGCAGGTATCCACTGGTCTAGTTTCTGCTGCTTTGGGTATTAGGATTAAGACGAAGCTTTATGAGGGTGCTGTACAGCAGAGCAGTGACGGGAGAATGGAGACAAATAGAGAATAAAATAATAAGTGGTATCTAATTGGCAGGTATAGTTGTTACATCTGCACAGCTGCATTCTTGTTTGCAACATTTGATAGGCAAAGTGATGATGAATACCAGGTTTATGCTGTTAATTACACATATTTATGGTACATTGCTTATGTTCATGTAGAATGAATAAAATGGGCATATGTTTCCATTTAATCTTTTATAAAGCCATCTAATTTAGACCTATTGCTTTGGGTAATGGTCAGGAAGTAAGACGTAAGTAAGGAGTAATTGTTTTGGGTAACGGTCAATTTTATTCATTTCATGAGGTTATTAAGAATATTCATGGTTATTCAAATGGTAGCAACAAAGGTATTTCAGATGCATGATGTTGCACATGCTGAATCATATTTAATAGGAGCCTGGCTTAAGTTGATTATACAGTACTACCACTGGAAGAAACCAGAACATTCTGGCACAGAGGAACATAAGACCATAAGACCAAAAGAGGACCATGGAATTTCAGTAGGTCTTATATCCCAACATGTAGCCAATTTGTACTGTCTGTGGGAGTGTCCGATACTCATGTTGGGTAGGTGGTGGTGGTGGTGGTGGTGGGGGGGTTGCACTTATATTCCATGCACGTTTGTTTAATTTGATAATGAGCATGTTGGCCTGTGTAGCCTCATGTCTTGGATAAGCACAGGGATACTGTTGCAGCCAAGCAGAGGAAAAGCAGACTTTTGTGACAAAATGGCTCTAGTTACCCATTTGCCTCAACGGTATCACAGAGGATTGAGTTCCTGTTTGCCATCTCATTTCATCAGTGAAGGTCC